>NC_089781.1:51426226-51766226 GCF_040412425.1 Macrobrachium rosenbergii | reverse complement strand
AGAGAATGAGTGAGTTCGGGTGGGTGAGCTTCGGAAAACGATGAGAGAGAGAGAGATTCGGAGAGAGAGAGAGAGAGAGAGAGAGAGAGAGAGAGAGAGAGAGAGGAGGAAAAAAAAATGTGTGAGTGTTATCATGGGTCGAACCTTCATACGCCTATTTCCTGAAGAAAGATCGTTAGATCACGTTACGTACACTTTCAAAAAAGTGTTAATTCTGTTCTTGTAACAGGATTAAATGGTGGCAGCAGTGTCCCATGTCTTTAATGATGGCGAAAGAGGGAGATTGCTAATAGACTAATTGATAACGTTGATACCCAAAGCGACTGGGCCGTGAGCGTCATGAGTGGTTACCACTCAGTCTTAAGATAGCGAGTTTCATAGGGGTCGTGATTGCGTGTGAAATACGGGAGTCTTTTTCCGTCTCTATTCGTTACTGGGAGTAAATTAGTGAAATAGATCTGGATGATCTCTGCATTAAATTTGGGGTTAACAAAATACCCAAATAAGTGTGAATAGTGGCAGTGTGAGTTAATTGCGCAAAAGTGATGATTTAACAAAAATCGCCCTGCTGTTTAACTTCGTCTTTGGTGATTGACGTCACAGGTTAGAAGTCGAGAGATAGGTGCTCGTTTTCTGTTCAAATTGGTAAGTACCCCATTCTCATGGTGCTCAGAACTCCGTTTCCCTATTCTTTTAGAGGGTAACTTTGCCTTTCTCTAGTGTTCCTTTTGGTTTCTTTTTTATGTTGTTACGCTCAGGCGTGTGATACTCTAAAATGCGGACGATGCAGCAAGCACATCCCAATCAATTTGTAGTGCATAAAGTGGCGAGCCTTAGCGCGGGAATTAGTAATTTTAAAGGGTTGGATTAGCAGGAAGCCAACCCAAATATAAAACTTTCATTGAGTCAGTGAACAATTGTCGTTCCAAGAAAATTACGAATGGCGCTGAAGCTTTAACAGAGGCTAAATCATTTTCTGGATTCAGACCAAGGAAGATTGTTAGGAAACGAGCACGCAGTTTCGGGTTCAGAAGGTGTAAAACTTGGAATGAACTGCAGAAATTTCTCTGAGCTACTTATGGCGGAGTTCAACGTGAATGTGGAGTTCAGATTTGCAGAGTTTCTCAAAATAAAGAAGGCAATGATTCACTAGTCACATACAATGCGAATTTATTTGATGCAGTAGTTGAGTTAAAGAAATCCATAACAGGCTCTCCATGGGTAACTGGAAATAATATCTCCTTAGATAATTTTGAAAGATTGTTACACTTTGCTTGCCTTTTAACGTCGGTCCCAGATGTAATTGTAGATAGTTTTGATAGAGGGTGATCGGATACAGATGAATCTTTTTGTTTGCACAGATTAACAAATCTATCAAAATGCCAGACACTGGACAGTAGTTTTGTACAGGAGGTGCAAAAGATCAGCTGCGGTTTTCCAAACCACAGAATAATGTAATCGCTCGCATTCGGGAAATGATGCAACGAAGACATGTGCACGAGTAGAATCGAAGAAAATTCCAGAGATCAGTCTGTGATGCGACATTTTTGGGTAATGATAAAATAGGACATAGTAAATCAAATTGCAGAGTGAGATGTTGTTCAGTTTGCAAATCTTCAGATCATGGATGGAGATTTTGCCCAGCCACAAAGAGTAGAGATTATTCAGGGAAGTCACTGGGAGGTTTCTAGATATGACAGGAGAATTCCATATGATGCAAAGTTCTAGATACACAAAGGAACAGCAGAATTTTCACAAGATAAGTTCGAAAACACGGGATAATGACTAATCAGGTCTTGATCAACAGAACCTAGGCCGATTGTACGTGGATTCTCTAATGGCAATGAAATTTTTATTTTCATTGATTCTGGCAGCTCAGTTAGCAGTAAATGCTGACCTTTTCGTCGAAGTTTCCAGAGTGCAAATTAGTCCTTCCTGAGTGAGACAGTGTGTGATGTACAGAAACTGAATATTTAGGTTCATTTCTTACGCTTTTGTATCGGCGGAAGAACAATAGTAGAGAATCATTTTTGAAGGATTAGCCTTAGGTGAAATGGTTTGCTAGGACACCCTTCTTGCATGCGATATAACATCAACATTCTTCACGGAGTTCAGGGGATTACAATGGGTAAAGATCAGGTTGTTTTGTTCCATATATACACAGGAAAAAACTTGTGAGAAAACTAAGACACAGTCTGATACATGTAACATTCATTAGAGAGTGAAGATATTCCGCAAAGATCTTTCAAAGGATTTTGTTGAAGATATTGAATTGCAACCGCAGTTCCTACATTGGTTAAAGTGTGGCTGAAAGAGAAAAGGAATTTTTCCCTTCTCAAGTGTGCGTTGTTGAAGGAACCGAGAAATTCAAAAGGCGTTGTGAGTGCAGTGTCAGTGAATGAATTTCAGTCATAGCGTGACTTCAGTAGAATTAGTTAGCTATCAAGACTCAGTGAAAAAATATCACAAGGGTACTTATGTAATTGATTTTAGAAAGGTTTAATGAAGAGCATAAATTAGTGAGTTTTTGCGGAGGCGGGAATATGTTTTCCTAAAGAGGAGCAACAGTTCGAAGTCAGGTTCTACATGAACATTTGGCTAAAGTTGATTATCCTGGTATTCAGATAGTAGAGAAGTGTTGAAAGAATATCCCCAGATATCATTGCTTTAGTGAGATAAATTGAGGTTACAGATGTTTTAAACCGTTCAAATCACTTACAGAAAAGGAGTACAAATCCCATATATATTCCAGCATATCAGATTCCTTTTAAGATCAGAGAAGAAGTGAAAAGAAGTTCAGGTGGAGTCGAGAGGCATTATCAGACCGTCAGTTACTCCGTTGTTACCCTTTGCTTGCAGTTCTAAGAAGAGCGGTAGTATCAGAGTTTGTGTAGATTTTCGTAAATTAGATGAAAGACATGCAGATAGATATCCATTGGCTTGTTTGCCTGATTTGTTTGTTGAGATCGGTGGCAAGAATATATATTTAATCTATAGATCTTATGCAAAGGGTTTTACAGGTTCCCCTTTGTGAGTAGCCGTAAATATACAGCATTTTCGGTACCAAAGGGACATTACGAGTTTAATGAAGTGCCTTTTGGATTACAAAGGGTCCCCAATAACATTTACTAAACTAGTTACAACACAGTACTTCATGGCTTGTTAGGAAAGTCGGTGTTTGTGTACATGGATGACATTCTCATATGCACAGATACAATTGAAGAACATCTAAAGGTGTTAAAAGAAGTCCTCAAGCGATTACAGGATTACGCTGGATTAAAGTCAAGTGGCCAAATGTGAGTTTCTGAAGAGAAAAATTTTCTATTTAGGACATGTTATCTCTAAAGAGGGAGTTAGAGTGAATGATGAGAAAGTTAAAGCCATTGTGAATTTTCCAGTTCCCAAAACCAGGAAACAGATTCGTTCGTTCCTAGGTATGTCGAGTTTTGCTTTCGCCGTTTTGTGCGGAATTTTTCTACAATAGCGTCGCCATTGACAGATTTGTTACGAGAAGGCGTTAAGTTTATTTTTGGGTGATAGTCAACAATTAGCTTTTGAGAAGCTTAGAAACGCTTTGGTGAACCCACCAGTTTTGAAGTTTTGATTTTAGTCAACCCAGTTCATGGTGACTGACGTGAGTCAGGAAGGTAGGTGCGTGTTTGATGCAGAAATTTGAGGAAATTACACCCAATTGCTTTTATAGCAGAAAGTTCAAAACACGTGGTAATGCAACGAAGGCTGATGTCAGTTGTGGACAGGCTTTCGCAGTCGTCTCTAGCCTTGTTCGTGCAAGATGTTGTTGTTGGGAAGTAAAATTGAGATTTTTTACAGATCATCAACCGTTGTTAGAGCTTTTAATAAACCCGATTTGTCGCCCAAGAGAGCACGTTGGTTCTAACATTGAGAGATTTTGATGCAAACCTCAAATACATTGAAGGTAAGCATAATGTAGTTACGAATGCATTGAGCAGATACTTTCCGGTCGAGGATGAGGAAATACACGCAGATCCTGTGTGGGAGAAAGTAAATATTTGGTGTCTAATGTCTCTGATATTAGTAGTTCTGAAGATCGCATGTGAGGACATACACGTTCCTACAGTGCATACTTCGGGAAAATAGTGAGTCGGCAGTCTCCGGGAGAGATTGTTATTCGTGATAGTGAGAGTAACGCGGTGTGTTATATTCACCAATTGAAAATGTCACTTGGGACATGAAGCATGAACAAAAAGCAAGATGAAGATAGAATTGTTGTCAATAAGGCATTTCTTAAAAGAGAGTTTCACCGAAAGAAAGTATAAGTTGCCTTTTTCTGGTCTAGGATTGGAAATGAATTTATTGGTAGGAAAGTTAAGTATAACTTGCAGTACTCGAAGCATGGGTGAGATCGCAAATCATCGTGCCAGAGAGTCTAGTACCACAAGTTCTAGACATTGTACATTGTAAGTTTGGTTTCGCCTCATTTAGGTGTGGACAAGACGTGTAAACGTCAGGTCAAAGTTCTTTTGGAAAAATATGTTTTCTGCAGTAGAAGCCTTTATTGAAAGTGCTTCTTTGCAATGCGAATAAACCGGCGACAGTGTCGTGTCGTTTGAGTTCCATATCCCATACCACATGGGCCGTTTCAGAGAGTGCATATGGATATTCTGGGTAACTTCTCAGAGTCGCTTATGGTTATAGACATTTGTGTAGTTGTTGATAGGTTGACTCGCTTTGTCAAGGATTTTCCACTGAAATACAAATCAGCTGAGGAAGTTGCTATAGCGTTTTTAAGGGGATAATTTGTCGATATGGTGTTCCAGATGTCTGATCTGACAATGGTAGGAGTTTATTAATGACTTTAGACGGTCTTGCTAATTTGCTGGGAATAAAGAAAGTATCTATAATCCCGTATAGACCTGAAGCGAATGGGTTATGTGAGAGCGAATCGGAGATGTCGAGCTGGCATGACGGTGGGTGGTTCGATACACATTGGGACAGATCAGTTGGATGAAGTGCGATAGTATCAAATACTATGATGGATGATACAATTAAGATATCTCCAGCAGAAGCTTTGTATGGGTACAAGTTGAAAGGACGGTTGTTACCAGAGCGAGTTCAAGGTGATTACGGTCGCCGTTGATAAGCGGCGAGAGAAAGGTTGCGTATCAGTAAAGAACTTGAACTTAGTTAGCGCAATGGTAGAAAAGTAACATGAGAATCGGGGAGTAAGCTTTTTCTTTGGGTGATAGGTGTTTTGTTAAAGTGAATGTTAGGAATGATCTGAATTATAAATTAAGTCAGTTCACGGACCTTTTGAGATTAGTAGAGATCAAAAGAGGGAATAGATTGTAGTTAAAGATGTAAACACTGGAGTGACAGAAATTATTACATATTTTTGAAGTTAAAGAGAAGTTTATAGGATGTAATGGGAACGTTTTGTATATAGTCATGTAATGGAACGTTTGTATATAGTTAGAGGATAATGGGTTGATATTTGTATATATATGATATTTATTCATTTTTTTGTCTTGTTCATTTTAGATGTTGAAGTTCATATTTGTTTTCAGATGATTTTAGGAATTGAACATGGGCTAATTTCATACGAGATTTGACCCATGTGTTAGTGTGTTGTGTGTTATGATGTGTCTGTGTCATCTGGCCTTAGTATGTGTGTTGTTGATTTTTGGGGAGGTACTTAGTATATCGGACCGGAGCAAGTCTGATCTTTTTTTCGGGTTGGGAATCGTCGGTATTTTAGTTTTTTCCAGTTTCTTTTTTTTTAAATGAAGGAGCTGTATTGTGTAGTTGTTAAGATCATACGAACAATTGCTATTACGTCAATTGCTATTTTGATGAGTTAGTCGGTAATTTGCGAAATATTTGCTAACCAGATGTTTCTGTCTTTTACGAGATATGATGCAACACAGTGTTTGGCTAGAATTTTTTATGAGTGAGTTCCACTAGAGGTTGTTATTGTCACTTAGTAGAGTTGACTGTGATTATTCTGAGATACACACTTTGATTAGTTCACATTGAGAGTGTTTGACTTTTACATTGGCTTGTTTTTTTGTGTTTGGTTCAGTAACACAAACCTTTTGTTGTTAGACCTTTCGGGTCATTTGGGAACTCAGTAGTGACACTGGGATAGATTAGGGCCATGTTCATTTTGGGAGAGATCAATATCAGGTTCGGGGTGTTATAAGACAAGTTGTACTTTAGTTAGAGAGAAGTATTGTGTGACAGTAGTATTTTCAGTTGCGAGAGTTGTGTCTGTGGGTGGTTGGCAGTTATCATTAGTTCATGGACAGACTCCGACAGAATGTGTTTGACGATTCTGCAAGTTACCATTCAGGTCCACCTTCCCTTCCTGCCGTATTTTGCAAGGAGTATGCAGATTTACAATGATGTACCAGAACAACAGAAGTCGACATCATTCGTTCTTCAGGATCAAAAGCTGTTTGATGCTGCATGCGTGTGATGTCTCTTGGACTTTCATTATATACGTCTGTCAACAGTTCGAGAAGATAATTATCGTCGCATATGAAGCATTTGGTAATTGGCGGTACCTACAACCAAGGTGCCAATGGCGGTTCCACCATTGGAAGACATTGACGATTCCGTGATGTTCCAGTATCAGGAATATATTATGCCGACAATTTTAATTTATAATAGCTATTTACTGATAATTGTATTTGTGGGAGTAGTAAAGCTTATTCGTGTTTGTAAGATTACATGTAAAGGCTCTAAGAATACAACCCCAGTGACTTTGGAAGTGCATTATGAGAGCAGTCCTTAAAGCTGCAGTGCAGTAGACATTGCTAATTGACATAAGCTCTATTTTATTATGTTTATACATGTCCTTTTGTTTGGTTGTTAAGGCGTCTTGCTCTATGTGGTGGCGAGCTCTATTTCAGAAAATATGGCTGCTACAATCTTAAAAGGACACATATATGCATTTCATAGCTTCAATGCTTTAAGGTGTGATGAAGGAAGGTTTGAAGTCAGAGTGAACTAGGGGTGAGGGCTTTCGTGCCGTCTTTGTTAATAAATAGTTTGATTCTATTTATCTGCAGAACCTCAACAATATTGGCAGTCAGGTGATCTGCGAAGTGTTATGTATATTCGTGGTCGTGCGTTAATTTGATCTAGATTATGCCAAAATCTGCCCTAAAAGTGAGTTTGATCATTCGTGCGTGATAGAACTGCAGTTGTCTAGGCGTAGCTTTGGAGAGGATCCAGGCTGAAGCGGCAGATAAGGTAGAGTTTGAAATCTGTTTTTATGGGAGAAATTAGACTTGTGATTTTTTCATGATTTTCTAATCATTATGAACTTTTGAACTGGTACTGGTTGTATGAATATTCATACCTCTTTTTATTATTATTTTGTTATGTTACGTTTGCCATATCTTGGCTATGCATTTTACACTTTCCATTATTATGTTTTGCCTTTCATATATTTTGGGAGTTTTCTATCATGTTTAATTCTTTCGACGAATGTCTGTGTGGACAGTGTGGACATGTTAAGAATAACATGTGGACTTAGGAGTTTGAGAAAAAGGACATGCAAATTATTGCAATGTCAATCTCTTTATGTGGTTGAAGCTGTTTTTTCTTTTGACATGACTTTGGTTATTGATTTAGGAGTATGTGTGAGTTTGGATATTTTCAGGCTATTAGCCAAATAGAACTTCTTTAATCAAGTATTTTACAGTTTGAGTTTAGTTATCTGACTCGATAATTCATTTATTATGCATTTTAGTCTTTGCTTTGTTTTATTCATTTCTTGTTGGGTTATTTGAATAATAAACCTATTTTTGTAGAAACTATTGTGTTTCTTTAAATAGTCCATTTAATTGCTTTGAGAGAATGAGTGAGGTCGGGTGGGTGAGCTTCGGAAAACGATGAGAGAGAGAGAGATTCAGAGAGAGAGAGAGAGAGAGAGGAAAAAAAATGTGTGAGTGTTATCGTAGATTAGGAACAACCATACGCCTTTTTCCTGAAGAAGATCGTTAGATCACGTTAAAATACACTTTCAAAAGTGTTAGTTCTGTTCTTGTAACATATATATATGTATATATATTATATATATATATATATATATATATATATATATATATATATATATATATATATATATATATATATATATATATATATATATATATATATATATATATATATATATATATATATATATATATATATATATATATATATATATATATATATATATATATATATATATATATATATATATATATATACTTTGTGATTTTGTCTTACAGTTCCACCTATAGTTCTTAACTGTTTCTAATGGTTCGAGACTTTAAGATAATGGTTTCTGGAGACTTTGAAATAATGGTTTGAGAGACTTAACGAATTAGATTACGGACTATTGTTTGAGAGAGTCTTTCTTCACTAACACACTTCTTCTCTTTTCTGTCTTTTCTGCTTCCCATACTTCGGAATAGTTCTCTCTCTCCTATCTTCCCACTCTCGGCTTTTTTCTCTCTGTCTCTCTCTTTCTCTCCACTTTTTCTGTCTCTCTCTTTTTCTCCCACCTTTTTTCTGTGTCTCCTTTCCTGTATGCCTGTCCTTATATCTCCCATTTTCCTTGTGTCAACCATGACGTCATATTCTGGGCAGGTACTGCCTTTTGGAGGCACCTCCACTTGCTTCATTCCAACTTTGAGGTGTGTTTTAAGGAATTCCTGTTGATTATTGCATTTGCCTGTAGGATGTCCCAAGGTTTGTACACTGATGGCATTTGATTTTACAAACATCTAGGCTTGACCTGTGGGCGTGGCTTATTTCATGGGCTATCCTCCAACGAAGTCAAGGGGGTTGAGTGTTTTTCCCACACTCTTACTGACCATAAGATTCCTTCTGCAGGACCCTCTTGGATTTTTTGAAGGCACGGCCAGATGCAATTTCTCTTAGCGCCTCGTTAGTGCTGAGTGTGTTCTTGAAGATATGTTTGGAGACTTGTTTTGACAGACTGAGAGTTATTTGCGTTATGGTCCTCCTCAGACTGACCCAAATGGAAATAGGATATTTCTACTTGAAAAAATACCTTTTTCTGTATTCACTCGATACAGTCTCGGCCATGCTACCTAACTGGCTCCTGACAGTTTCTAAATAAACAAAACAGTATGGACTATGAGGGCTCTAACAATATGCATTTTGTATGAAGAATTCCTTTTATGTATCTGGTTTTAAGTATTAACAATCGTAAATGATATAAAAAGAGCAAAAGAAACATTAGCAATTATCTATCCAAGTTACATTTGGATTTACTCAGCCCTCATACCTAGCTGCCTAACAGGTGGATTTTAAATTCTAAAAGTAATCAATCTGTACAATCATAAGGCGGTAATTCATTTCTGGCTGTTCTTCATGGATTTCTTTGTTGGGCCTGCTACAAAATGAATGATAATGTCCTTACTTGTATCTTGGGTGTATTCAAACATTGTGTAACTAACATGTGTAACTTATTTGTGTACTTGTTGCTTGACTTTTATCAATGCAAGCATAGGACTTCTCTTTTGCATAGGTGAAACTTCTACATTTTTATGACTAACTCAAAAGTATGATGGCAACTTGGGTCGGAAAACAAAGTAGTACTTATGAATATTTTGTGACTGGCAAAACAAATCGGTAAGCTTTCGCTATTAAAGTATCTCTAAGAAACGAAGATCGTAAACGTGTTAGTTCTACGGGAAAATAAGTAATTACTTATTTCTACTTCTAGTGTTAGTATAATTCATGCACTCCTTTTTCAATGTTGACATGTTATGGGTTATGCCAAGACTTGCCTTGATGAGGTATGCTTAACATACTCACAAATCTTACAAACTGTATTTTCATTTCTTTACCTTTTACTTCTATGATTAGTACACTTATACAAATATTCGTGATTTGAAAACAAGATTCTCGTGAAATCATTTAAACCTGTCTTAAACTTCTACCTTATTCTTCTATTAGTGACAGTGGGTTGCAAATCCCTAAAGATGACTGTTAACCTTCTGACTTTAATACGTTACATTTCAGAAATTTTACTTTACTTTCTTTGCTCCTAAGTAATTCCTCAGTTAAAGAAAAAGTAAATTGAAGTTAGGCCTTAACCCCAAATTCCTTTTGTTACAAGACCGACTAATTAAAGTAAACATTGCAACATTATAAAGAAAATAGTTTCATTACTAAGTCAACCAATAAAGGCAAACTCAGCAACAAAGAAATCAAATACAGGGAATAATAGGATGAATTGATGGTTTGTTTCTTATCATTATTACTGAAATGTGACTCTTCTATTTCTTAGGTTATATCTATAGTTTTTTCTTCTGAAGTAGCTTCTTCTAATTCTTCAGTCAGTTCTGCCTCTTTAACTTCTTTTGTTCTCTTTGACTTTATCTTTATTTATCCAAAGTCCTTCTTCTTCTAATGATTCAGCATATGTGGAAGGTATTACTTTATTCACCTTTTTCACTTTCACCTTAGTCTCTTGCACATCTATGACCTTGTATGGCCCTGTGAATTTAGTGGCTAACTTGTAATTAATTCCACTTCTTACTTCCTTCTGAGGTAAACTTCATCACCTATCTTGTAATCTACTGGCCTTAATCCTTCTTGATACCTGTCCATCATATTCTTCTGAGCTTCCTCTAAATTCTTGTGTAATTGCTTATGAATTACCTTGAAATTCCCAATTCTTATTTTCATAATGTCTTCAGAGTAATTAGGCTGTAGTGGCTGATTTAGCCACGCATATGGTAATCTTGGGTCATATCCCATTAAAGCTTTTATGGGTGTTGCTTGAGTACTTGTGTATACTTAGCGTTTAGTGATAATTGGACTAAAGGTAAATTGACGTCCCAATCAGATCCTGTCCTACTGTATGCCTTAATGCATCTAGAACCTTTCTGTTATTTCTTTCTCTGCAAGCCATTACTAGCTGGATGATACGGTTGTATCGTTACCTTTCTACCTTGAATGCATCACAAATTTCTGAACTAATGAGTTATTGAACTCATTGCCATTATCAGATATAATAAATGAGCTGTGGGGCAGAATACCTACAAAATATCTTATCAAAAAGAGCGATTGCACACTCTTTAGCTCCTTTACTGGCTAATGGTATTAACTCTGTATATCTAGTGAGTGCGTCAATACACACTAATATATTTCTATTCCCTTACTCGTGGTGTGAAGATTAGTGATCAGATCTATGGCTACTCTTTCAAATGGAGTCTGGTGGGATGGGGATATTTCCCAGAGGTGCTTCCTTATCTGTTCTTCCTTGTAACTGCTGCAAGTATTGCAGCTCTTCACGTAATTACTAACATCCTTGTAAATTCCCTTCCAATGAAAAATCTTAACTAGTCTAACTGTCTCATCCTTCCTGGTGAGCTCTCATGTCATCGTCATGCATTAACTCAATGACTTTATTTCTTAGGCTCTTTGGTACTATTCTTTTATGGAGTAATTCTAGCACTGATCAAACGGGTCACACTCATGACACATCCAAACTAGTACGTCGTCTATGACGTTTACCGCGTCTATGGGGCATCCAATTCTGTTACTTAGTTCTGCTCGTTCCTTTTTGACTAAATTCTCTTTATTTTCTTACAAAATCGAAGATCTCCTTTAAATCTTCATCACTTTTTGTTCACTTATGAAATTTTGTCTGGAAAGTTCTTCTGTGTGTAATGCATGGTAAATACATTGCTTGGTGAATTTGGCCTCCGTTCTGCTTTCGTGACCTATCAAGTTCATACTACCACCTTGGGTACTATGCCTTGATAAGGCGTCTGCCACTTTATTGGCCTTCCCTGGAACATATTTCAACTCTATGTCATAGTCTTAGCTGTCATAAACCAACGAGCTCCTACGTCCGGAAAAATTCGGATTCTTAAGCATTTCTACTGCGGCGGAATGATCAGTGAATACAGTTATCTTACCCGAATATGATATACCTGAAGTGTTTTAAAGCATCTATTATGGCTAAAGACTCTAGGTCTGTTACTGAGTAGTTTACTTCTGTGGGCTTTGCTTTTCTACTGTAATATGCTATGGCATTATATTTGTTATCATGTCTTTGCATTAAGCATGCTCCTATACCAGTGACGACTTGCATCTGTAGCTAAAAAGAATTCTTACTGAAATCTGGGAAACTAAGTACGGGAGAATGAGTTAACCTTTCCTTTAGTTCATCAAATGCTTCTTGTTGCCTTGTTTTCCATACGGAATGACACGTGTTCCTTTAATAACCTGTCAGCGGAGCGATATTGTTGCAAAATTCTTTTTGTGTACTTGCGGTAAAACTGCTAATCCCAAAATGACTTCACATCCTTCTTACATTGAGGTGGGATACTCTTTGATTGACTTAATCTTTAAGTTGTTTACTTCCACACCCTCTTCACTTTAGTGTGTCCCAGGTAGTCTATTTTCCTTCTGAGGAAATTGCACTTCTTTAATTTCAATTTAAGATTCGCCTTCCTTAGTCTCTTTAGTACTCTACCAGTTTTATGTGTTCTTCAATTGTATCTGTTGCTATTATCAGATCGTCTATATAGCAATGTACATCCTTGCCTAATAAATCACCTAAAATCTTATCCATTAATCTCACAAAGGTTACTGGGCTTGACTTCAGACCAAAAGGCATTCTCACGTATTGATATCTACCGTTGCTTGTGCTAAAGGCAGTTAATGGTTTACTTTTTTCCTCGTCCAAAGGAATTTGTAAAAATCCTTGCAACAAATCTATTGTGGTAAAGTATTTCTTGGATCCGATCATTTGTGATAAGATCTCTCATAGACGGCATTGGATAAGGATCATTTTGTTATCTTGTTTAACCTTCTAAAATCTACCACTACTCTGGGTAGGTTTTATCCTTTTTGGAACTAGCAAAAGTGGGAAAGACCATGGAGATTTTGATGGTTCTATTATTCCTTGCCTATCCATTTTTGTACTTCTCTTCAATGATCTCCTTCTGGGAATGGCTACTCTATAGGCTGGTATGTAGATTGGCTTTGTGGTTTTGGAATGTCTATTCTATGCGTTATTTCACCTGTGTTACCTAGTGTATCGCCCTCCATAGCGACTATGTCTTGGTATTCACTTAGCAAATCTATGAGTTTCTCTCTAGCACAATCTTCTTTAATATCCTTCAAGTGAGACCCTATCTTAGCTCTTCTCAGTTTTATGTCCTGGGCTAAATTTTCATTTTCTTTATTGATTGGTGCTACCGTTTCCTTCTCTACAACTTGAATGGGGGATGGTGTATACCTCTCTGCTAAACCTAATTCTGTTCCTGTGTTAGCTTAACACTTTCCTCTCTGTTATTCATAACCTGCAAAGCTATTTTACCCTGCCTTACTTCATGTAGACTAGAAGAGTAATGTACCCCCTTTACTTGTGCTTCTTCAGTAAACGTGAGAATTTCCTTCCCTTCAAAAAATTGGATTTACTGTACATTCTATCCATGCGCTCTCTCCAGGTTTAAGTCTTAACTCCTGTCTAATTTCAAGTAAGTTTCTTTGGTTGGTTTCTAAGTGAGTATTTATCTGTTGAGAGCTTGTGCTGTATACTGAATATCTTCCCTCTGTCGCATCTTTCTTTAGAATACTTCTCAATGAAGAGTGCTCTTGAGTCAGGATTCTTCCTGTTAATTTACATAGAGGTATTCTAGAAATTTTATGACCCCTTCTAATCACTAATTGCTCTCTAGGTGCATTAATGCTGATACCTTCTCTAGCCATAGTTGGATAACCAATTACAAATGTGCAAACCCTAACTGTATATCTCTTACTACTAGAACCTTCTCCTTTAGTGAAATTCTTCCTAGCTTAAAAGGAAAATCTAATTGTCCTACTATTCTGATATTATTACCCTGAACGTCTGTGATTCTGCAGTCTACTGCTGGGTTCAAACAAGTGAGAACAATACATCTGATACACCTTTTCTGACATTATATTCTTAGGACTCCCTGTATCAAAGAATGTGGCGATAGGTTTCTCTAAACCAACATGTGCGGGAAATACTGGTCTATAATTATATTCATTCCCTATATTAACTTTGCTAACCTGTCTAGTTTGGCTTAGGTTTTGCAATCCGGTCCTTCCCTTCATTATGAAGGAAGACCCATTATACCACTGGAGTGAAAATTTACCATTGTGTCATCTGATATATTCGCAGTTTGATTAGTATCTTGATACCTATTTGGGTTTGAACTCCTATTCCTTCTAGCTTGTGGAGACTGACTACGGTCTCTACCTCTGCCTCTTGACTGAGATCTATATATAGGTGCTGAAGCAGGTCTATTTTCTGCAATCTCGAGCGCTATGCCCGGCTCTCTTATGGAAAGGGCAGTGTTATCCCTCGACAGTCACTGGCATAATGTCCCTTCTTCTGACAGTTATAACACATGACTGTTGAAAATCCCCTGAGTTGTATTACCTAACGTCCTAATTCTGATTCTATCTGGATTCCTAGAACTATTTTGTCTCTTTCTTCTTGTCCTATGGTGACTAAAGGTCTGTATACGGGGTTCCCTTCGTGATTTCTACCTAAGATTCTTGCTACTTCCTCTTCGATCTCAGCTATGTCATCTGAAGTCTCCCATTTTCGGGTCATCCTTCCAATAGCTTCGGCTGGCAAACTTCCAATCATGAATGCTAACCTAATAATGGTTTTGACATCAGCTACTGACATTTTATCTGTCTCTGCCCATTTAGTGGATGTGACTAAGTGACCCCATTCATTCATATTGTTGTATAGCTGGGAACTCATCCCTTGGTAGCTTCTTTTATCTGCCTTATAACAGTGAGCTATCCTTACCAAGGCTGATAATTGGATCTGTTTCGCCTACTGTGGAATATACCTTCCTAAAGAACTGTTTCATTTCTTCCCAATTCTTAAGTCTCTGATATGTCTCGGAATGGACATATCGTTCTAAGTCTCCCCTGCTTCCAGATCCAGATAACTCTTCGCTTCACTGAGTTTCGCTATCTGTGCCTATTATGTTATTAAGATATATGCCTACCTGCTCTATCCAGTTTTCTAAGTTACAGGCACCTGACCTTCTTTCCTTCCGCAAAATTTGGCTATATGGTTAATTGCATGTCTTTTTGTGTACCTACAGCTGCAGAGACTGGGCTAGTTGACTGTGTTCCCCAATCCATAGTTAAATTATTGGTTTGACTTCTTGTGTAAACATGAGTTCTTACGCTATTAGTTTGTGCCGATCTCCTCCTGGGCATTTATTCACTAATGACAAACACTTTCTTAACCACTGAGTATAATGGCAGTAATAACAAACAAATAAAGTCAACCGGTTATTAAAATCACAAAAAAAAAATTCACAAAAAGATCATAAACACTTCTGCCTTACTTAAAGTAAAATTAATCAATCGCTAAAATTTCCTGAACTTCTAAATTACCGATTGGCGGTGTTAAACAAAAAAATCCCTTAACTTCCAATTATCCTTGACAGTGCTGGTAAAACAAATAAAGAAATTATCACTCGCTTCAAAAAAAATTAAAGAAAAATAATCTTCGAAAAAACTTATGATTCTGAACACCTTTAAGCGAACAAAAAAACAAGTTGAGATTTCTCGATCGAAAAAATATATAAATTTCAGCTAATGAATGTTAAATAAATTAAATGCTTAAAATAACCGTAGAATGACACAAATAAAATACAGAAATTATGGGTTATCATGCCAAACGTTAAATAAAGTTTAGTAATACCAAATATTTGTATAAAATTTAGTAAAAGATCGATAGGTGCTTAGTTTAAAAAGAAAGAGAAAAAGAAAAACTCTTGTTGCCAAGCTCATTTAAATTACGTATGAGTTTTGTGTTTTCAAATGAATATCAATACAAGTGTTCTTAGTCGACTTAATTTTGTGTGTTTCTAACTCAAAGAAAAAAATTTTACGTGTGTGTGTGACCGTATGACATTCTTACTGTGAGTCGTTTTTTTCTCGTCTTTCTGCGCGTATTCTCTCGGCAGCTTGATTTCGTTATTCGTAGGCTTTCATCCAAGGTTGGGTTGTTCGTTCGTCTTCTTCTTCGCTTCTTCTTCTTCAGCGTCCTTCCGTCACTGCGCCTTAGCTGGGATCTTGCTCTCACTCGGTCACGGGAATCATCGTGGCGTCGACAGGAAAAGGCCTCTCTCTCTCTGGGGCGTAGTCTTCTGCTTTGTCGTAGCGTTGTGTGTGTTTGCGTGGGGCGTATTTTATTTCTTCTTTGCAGAGTGGCGTATGTTATGTTTTGTCTTTGGTGTTTTCTTTGATCACTTGTTTATTCTATTTCCAATTGTTTATCTCACTTCACTGTTTCGCCAACTGTTCGTGATCACTACATGTACACCCGCGGGTATCTCACTTTAGCTGTTGTAATCTCACCGATCGCCATCGGCTGCAGCTTTTTTTTTATCTCACTTATCTCTTTGTTATCCCACTGCTCGTTATCCCACTGCTCGCCACCAGCTGTTGTCGGACCCGCTTCTTCCTTCAAGGCCCAACACTAAGGTAAGCGCGTCCGGCGTAGGTGTGTGGGTAATTATTGTAAGTAGGAACAAGTGGCTCTTTTAAAACAGTTATTAAATTGTAAATTACTGAGGTTAAAGGGAAAAATGATTAATTGTTCCCGTTTCTTCTTTATTTGTGATTTTTGTCTTACAGTTCCACCTATAGTTCTTAACTGTTTTTAATGGTTCGAGACTTTAAGATAATGGTTTCGAGACTTTGAAATAATGGTTTCGAGAGACTTAACGAATTAGATTACGGGGACTATTGTTTGAGAGAGTCTTTCTTCACTAACACACTTCTTCTCTTTCTGTCTTTTCTGCTTCCCATACTTCGGAATAGTTCTCTCTCTCTATCTTCCCACTCTGGCTTTTCTCTGTCTCTCTTTTCTCTCCGCGACTTTTCTCTGTCTCTCTTTTTTCTCCCACCTTTTTCTGTGTCTCCTTTCCTGTATGCCTGTCCTTATATCTCCCATTTTCCCTTGTGTCAACCATGACGTCATATTCTGGGCAGGTACTGCTTTTTCTGAGGCACTCCTCCACTTGCTTCATTCCAACTTTTGGAGGTGTGTTTTAAGGAATTCCTGTTGATTATTGGGTATTTGCTCCTTGTAGGATGTCCTAGGTTTCTGGCACTGATGGCATTTGATTGGCCAAAACATCTAGGCTTGACCTGTGGGCGTGGCTTATTTCCTTGGGCTATCGTTTGAAGTCAAGGGGGTTGAGGTTTTTCCACACTCTTACTGACCATAAGGTTCCTTCAAGAGGACCCTCGTGGATTTCAAGGCACGGCCAGATGCAATTTCTCTTAGCGCCTCGTTAGTGCTGGTGTGTTCTTGAAGATATGGTTGGAGACTTGTTTTGACAGACTGGGAGAGTTATTGCGTTATGGTCCTCCGTACTGACCCAAATGGAAATAGGATATTTCTACTTGAAAAATATACCTTTTTCTCTATTCACTGATACATATATATATATATATATATATATATATATATATATATATATATATATATATATATATATATATATATGAATATATATAATATAATATATATATATATATATATATATATATATATATATATATATATATATATATACATATAATATATATACATATAATATATACATATAATATATACATATAATATATACATATAATATATACATATAATATATACATATATATATATATATATATATATATATATATATATATATATATATATATATATATACATATATATATTATATTTATATATAATATAAATATATATATATGTATATATATAATATATATATATATATATATATATATATATTTATATATATATATATATATATATATATATATATATATATATATATATATATATATATATATATATATATATATATTGTCAGAGCCTTGTAGTGGCGCAACACAGCCACAGCAACTAATTACTAGTGTATCAAAATCTTATTCACCTTTAAAAAAATACCTCTGCCACTATAATGTGAGAAGGTACTATAAATAAGACAATTTTCCAAGTGTGGGAGAGTCAAGTCAAGGGGGTTATTAAAAGATTGCAAAAAAAAACTGTAATTTTATTACAATAATTAAAATAGACAGAAATGATTACCCAGACCTCAAAAATTAACATAAATATATGAAATACCAAAACACCCTTAAATTATAACCAAACCAATCACACTAATTATGACAGAACAACACTTTCAGCCCAAAAGGAGAGGGGGTCCAAAAAGGAGAGGATTATTTGGAAAGATGGAATAACCTAACAAAATACACTCTAATAAAACACAATCTCCTCTTATATGCGTGCACTAATCTCCATGTCTGGAGATATACATCAAGCCGTGATCAGATTATAATTTGAGTCCATAAATCCAGTGAAGGATTAAACTTGAGCAAGGTCCACAGGGCTGCAGCAGAGGGAATAGTGGCCACGATGTACCAACAACAATGGTTAATAAGGGTTTTACCTGCTTAAAGAGAGTACCCCCAGGCTATTACGAGGCCGAGGGCTTAGGTAGAATAATGCTGAAGAACAGCAGAAGGGCATACGAATGCAGGGATCCAAAATCTTCAGGTAATCCAAATATGTAAATAATCTCAAGGCAGGCCAAGAAAACATTCTTCTCACCAGGCCAAGACCCCTAGACAACACCTCTGGAAAGCCCACTGGAACTGTTATGGACACACAAGCAGGCTTGGAAGAAAATACAAACATTAGTAAACGAAAAACCAGACAATAGATGGCGGTGAGGAGTAACTAAGAGGAGGAACTAAAAATTAATCAAAATAACACTTTAAAAAACATCCACTTAAACCAGTAAGCTAAATTAATGAAATTACAGTGGATACTGACTATATATATATATATATATATATATATATATATATATATATATATATATATATATATATATATATATATATATTAGGGTTATGCTTATGCATACCATATACATACTTCTTAATTTATACAGGTGTCCCCCTTTCACATCTCAAATAAATGGTCACCCTACCTAAAGTGCATTAACATCTTCATTAATACTTTTTCTTGATAAATTCACTACACAGTTTTTTTTATTTCATTCTATGTCCAATCATTTTCCTTGATCAGAGTTTTCAACTTATTGTTTAATTTGGACTGAAGCTGGTCCGTTTTCTACCTGAGGTTCCCGTATATTTCACCAAGCAAGGAATAAATTATTTCCATTCATTTGGAATAACACAATGGAAAATTCTTTTTGCAATAGAAATTTCCTTGAAAAATTACTTTTCTTCTCTCCTGGTTGTTTTGACGTATTCCCTTTAAATTGTCTAGTTAAATTCGTTACAATGATGATCATCATATTTCCGTAGCGTGCTGGCAGCAGAGATATCTGGAGAACTTGTTCTTATAGGAACTGCTTGAGAAACTTGTTGTGAATTCTTGACGAGTAAGCAAGCACAGTTCAAGGACTTGCAGAGAGAAGTTACATAGGTCATCAGTATTAAGATAAAGGGTGGCAAACAAATACATGGCCCTCATAATGTTTGATTTTAATCACATTAAAGGTAAAAATGTGATGATTATACAAACAAAGTTACAGCCACGAAGGAAAAGTGAAACAATTGAGATGCTAAGTACTTTTGTCTTATTACCAAGACATGGTCACAGCAACTAAAGATATACAGAGACAAGGGCCTATACAGTATATATGGTGGGTATAAGTCCTAAGGGAATACAAAAAGGATGGGAGGTCACAGAGTGGTCAACAGATTAACATCGAAATCTACCTATTGGTAATCCTCTTTATTTTGTCTTTCAAGTCTTTCTGGAACATATGTTGTGATACAGGGTCAAAAGAATAATCCATGGCTTATATTTAGGTTCTTCTGCCAGGTCAACTGAATCATAAGGGATTCCAACAAGTTCCTGGAAATAGTTTCATTACTTTGTAATATTACATTGCTTTGCGTCCAGTTTATTCTGTGGGACTTTTCACTTAGATGCAAAAATGTAGTATTATTAGTCCAACCTCTTCTTGCTGAATATTTGTGTTGTCTTAATCTGTTGTTTAATTCTTACTGGTCTGACCTAAGTAGAATAAATCACACTCCACACAAGGAACTTTGTATACAATATCACTATCTTTTCAGGAGCAATTTTTAATAAGCATGTTTTTGATATTATTATATGTGAAGGATACATTTGTAATAAACAATTTTTAAAAATGTTTTACTTCAAATCCAATAAAATGTGGCAAACAAAGGGTGTTTGTAGAAAACTCAGGACTGACTATTCAGCGAGGCTCGAAGAAACATGAAAAAACTGAAATTTTGATATTTATATGATGCCCTTAATAATAGTGTGCATACGTCAAATTATTTGTCTTTTTCCTGTAAATACTAAATTTACAATTAAAAGATTCCCTTTAAATATAAATGTCCAAAAAAAGGTAATCATTCATCTTTCTCTAACTCGATTGTAAATTCAGTAGAAGGGACTTGATCATTTAGTTGAGCCAAAATGTTATTTACATCCAAATCTTTGGGTCTGATGGCTAAAATGTCATCAACGTAACGGTACCATGTTACAGGAAAATGGAAAATCTTGGGAATGTAAAGGCGTTCAAAAAGTTCTATATATGAATGTGAAAGAACAGGTGAAAGTGGGTTTCCCATTGCCATACCAAATGTTTGTTTAAAAAATTCCCCGTTGAAAATAAATTTACAATCACATATGCATAATCTTATTGATTCTATGACCTGGCTAATAGTTAATGGCAAATCAAGTTTATGTAATTCATCTTTAGGGTATTCCAAAACCGGGCCAATGGGAACTTTAGTGAATAAGGAACATACACCATAACTTATTAACCGTGAATCTGGATTGGTTGTAATATCATTGATTTTGTCGGCCAAATCTAAAGAATTAATAAGATGGGGACCAGAAATAGTTCCTAGCAATGGTGACAATAATTTTATATGGGACTCATGAGACTTCTGATCTTGTTCCACGGTGTTTTTGCTCAGATAGCTCAACCAATAAAGTACTGAACACTTGACATCTTTAAGAAGGACGGAGAAAAAACAGTCAAATTCAGTTTTATTCTCAGATAAAAAAAAAAAAAAAAAAAAAATTTGATACAATCTAACAAAGCCAAATAACTGAAAATGACTAGTGAGACAGCTTTCACAGTGTGAGACTTTATTTTTTAAATGGTTCGCATAGGAAAGACTGTTTAAAACGCAACGTGCGTTCACTTGCATTGTGGGTTTCCTGTTCACTGTCAGCATGAGTCATTCAGGTTAAACAAGAATTCAAAGATGTGCAACATTACCAACAGCCATCCATTGCTTATGAGGACGGATGGTCATCTCCATGTTAATAGCAAGAAAACATCTGGGAGACCTGACACAGAACCAAACTGAGGCTCTCATGATGGCGACTGATACAAAGTGGTGGGAGGAGTCACTATTCCTCCTGAGTTGGTTCCTGGTGCGGGACCAGTTCCGCCCCCTCCAGGCAACGGAGTCGGCCGGAATCCTCCACTCCCTCCACCACTGCCTCCTCCTGTCCCTCCCCCAGTGCCACCAAAAGACCCACCACCCCGGATCCCCTCCACCACCAACACCCCCACCACCCCGGATCCTCCCCCCTCCACCACCAACACCCCACCTCCCCAAATCCTCCACCACCACCAACACCCCACCGCCCCAACACCCCCACCGCCACTTCCACCCCGCCGCCAGAAGTTCCTCCCCACGACGACCCCGATATTCGAATTAAGATGATAGAAGTTGGAAGCTGTCGAACAGTCGAAGTTGAACCACCAGTCACAAACAAAATATTGCTGGTTGAAGACGGTTCCGTTGGGGCACAGGAAGGAGTGCAGTCTGCTCGGCCTCTCGCACACATGGTACACCTGCAAAGGCCAAACGTTTATCCATAAGAAATTGAGACAACAACTACATGAACTGTATAGCCTATACTCTGATTTTTGTTATTCATCAGTAACAAGCCATCATTTTGTTATCCAGTCTATCAGACAGATTTTGTCAAAAGATTGTCATTATTTATTGTACAGTACATAAAGTCTCTACTCCAACACCGCACACACACACACACACACACACACACACACACACACACACATATATATATATATATATATATATATATATATATATATGTGTGTGTGTGTATATATATGAATATAATTAGGTATAGGAAGGTGCAAGAAGGATTGAAAAAGGGCAGGAAATGTGGAAATACGAGAAGGAAGTTGTTTTGAAGTGGTTTTTGTGAAAAATATAAATGAATTCATGAAACATAAGTATAATTTATAACTCAAAGGAAGGAAGGAAGGAAAACATTCTGCCGAGGGATTTAACTGATTTGCTGGTGGAAGTGTGAGCGTGGACAGGCTCTCTACTCATGTCTCTACAGGTATGTATCCCCATTAAAAAATGGCTTTTATCAGTACACACACATATACAAACGCAAAAAAATTAAATATATATATATATATATATATATATATATATAAATATATATATATAGTCCATTATATATATATATATATAAGATATATATATATATATATCTCAAATATATCATCAAATTATTTATATTTATATATACATACTTATATATATATATATATATAAATTATATCATATAGTGATATATATACAAATAAATATCTATATATAATATATAATATATATATATATATATATATATATATATATATATATATATATATATATATATATATAATATATATATATATATATATATATATAAATATATATATATATATATATATATATATATATTATTTATATTTATATATACATACTTTATATATATATATATTATATATATATATAAATAATATATATATATATATATATATATATATATATATATATATATATATATATATATATATATATATATATATATATATATATATATATGAGCATCATAGGAGTCTTTTTTTTGTGAGTATAAATGACGATGAATGCAAAAACTGGCCATATAACTCAAACAAGAAGAAAGCAGAAGGGGAATATATTTTCTACTGAATCTACCGTATATACTATTCATAAAGCGATTTTGGTAGTGCACTGCAACTATTTGAGAAAAAGAAATTGCTATTTGGTAAGCAATATAATCCATTAGGTTATGCCTAAGACCGAGGGTAATGAATCTCAAACTTCATCAAATTAGTATCTGAGATCATCATCAGTCCAGTCTGGCTTGCGCATCAATAGTGATGTGACAAATGAAACATCTGGCAATAAAATTAGCATTTCTCACCCTGGAGACACGAATGAGATTAGCCGAACACCAGATAGGGTGTACCATATGCAGTATAAACTGGAATGCACCAGGAATTATTTTTGGAATAACACTTTTATACAAGTTGCGCTTTAAGAATCTCATATTTCCCCCAAATCCTTAACTCATTATAATTCCTTTCTGCATCAAGGAGGTTTTTGTTTTCACACACACACACACACACACACACATATATATATATATATACAAAAATATATAAAATATATATATATATATAAAGAATATATATAGATATACAGCAAAGGGCATCAGAAGGAGACGTTTTGCAGCATTTCATCTATTTATTTGGCAACGTTTCGAGGCCAAGCCTCATCATCAGGCTGAAACATACAAACATTAAATAATATAAAATTGACTCAACTAATTATATATATATATATATATATATATATATATATATATATATATATCAATTTTTGTGTTTGTATATGTGCGCATGCTGGTGTGTGTGTCTCTGTGTGTGTGTAGAAGCCATTTTGGCTAATAGGGGGATACATACCTGTAGAAACATGAAAGTAAGAGAGCCTGTGCCACGCTCACACTTCCACCAGCAAATCAGTTGAAATCCCTCGGCAGAATGTTTTTTCCAATGCTGACACTTCTTACAGAAGGCTCATTAGCTGCCAGTCAAGCTCTAGCCAGACACATACATGATACAACCGTCTCTATTTTGCACACTTTTGGTGCTGATTTGCAAGGACTTCCCACTCCAGTATCTCTTCGTTTCCATTTATCATCCTTCCTTCCTTCCTTCCAAATTATACTTATGTTTCATGAATTCATTTTCCACAGTTTTCACCACGAAACCAAACCATTTCAAAACAACTTCCTCTTCTCGTATTTCCACATTCCCCGCCCTTTTTTGAGTCCTTCTTACTCCTTCCTAT
This sequence comes from Macrobrachium rosenbergii, assembly GCF_040412425.1. Taxonomy (NCBI): domain Eukaryota; kingdom Metazoa; phylum Arthropoda; class Malacostraca; order Decapoda; family Palaemonidae; genus Macrobrachium; species Macrobrachium rosenbergii. Next base: position 51,741,965 of record NC_089781.1, on the reverse strand, counting down.
ACGTAATTAATTCCTCCCAAAATCCTCCTCAACCACGGAACATGCACCAGGAAAGCCAGATGCCAGCATTGCCATAAGGTCACTCTTCATTAAATCAATGTGACGTTCACCTGTTTCACAAGGAATTTCAGGCAGTAGGCTATAAAGAACCAAGAGCTAAGGCTTTAGGTAAGAATTTAAGACAGTTGCAGAATGCAATTCCAAGCAAAAAGAATCTAACAAAGAGAAGGGATCGAAAATATAAATGTAACAGTAAATAAAGAATCACTCAAAAGACCACAAGTTGAAACAAAAGAAAATTTTAAATTAGTCACAACACACCAGCTGTTGTCGCAGCTGCTTATACATTGCTGGACCAGTGAGTACTGACAGCATATGCTGGCATTTCTACTTTGGAGGTTAAACAGAAATGCTGTCCATTTAAAAAACAAAATTCTTAAGCTAGGTATTTGGCAACAGACATTTCTGGACTTTTCGTTGACACAATCTTAAGTTTGACTGTTTCAAGTAATACTTGGACCACTTGAAAGTTTTCTGTCATGCCACCCAGGGGCCAATGGCGCCAGCAATGTTTTGAGAATGACGAGGACGCGATATGTTTGCCATTGCCCGGCTTCACAGCTTGTAAGTGTGAGGAAATAGTCAGGATTAAGCAAAGAAATGGCATAAGTATCTTTCAAGAATGTAGTCATTAACAGAAAAAGAGAGGAGCTAAATTGCTGTAGAGCTGCCTGAGTGGCACTTTGAGGTAATACCAGATATAGCAAAATGGGTCAAGTTAAAAAGGTCATATGAAATGGTAATCAAGAGCAAGGTAGAAACTAGTTTACATTGTGGAGGAGTTGTTAACAAACGAGATTTTACTATCATGGTCTTTTGCTAAATTTTCGGAAATACTGACAATCAAAACAAGTGGAAACGACACCTAAACTGACCCAGTGACCTAAACGCAAACCTTAGTCGGAGTCATTCAAAGGAAATGTACGTCGAGGTGGCCCACTAAAAAAAAATTTCCCCTCTGGAAACTGAAACAACTTAGCAGGACGAATGCTGTAGGCATTACTAAATGGAGTTGCAATGTCTCTTCAGTCCCTAGCTGCACCCACTTTTTAGACTTTTGTCCTACCTCCATCCCCATTCCTTTCTTCAATCTTGCTCTCTGACCCAACTTTTACGTTGCGTAACTGCAGGGTTTTATCCTAGTTCTGTCTTGAGATCCATGTATTTCATCTTCTTAATTTTCAGCATTGCTTTATCTTACTGTCCAACCAGTCCAACTCGCTTTCTCAATGCCATAATTGCTGAATGGCTGCCAGGGCCCAGTACTGGGCTTGGCAGCCCAGATCTCATAAAATCACATCAGATAAACAGGACAGATGAATGAGCAAATCACTGAAGAGATAAAAAATGTGTTCACAGGTTTCAGCATACAGGAACTTGCTAGCAAAGTAAAGAAAAATGATTAATAAAACTGTGAAGAGTAAAATAGGGGATGCCAGGGTACTTTGGGAAGGTCAGCTGGGAACCCAGTCATATGCCACCTGACGAAGGATTGAGTGTGTGAGATACAAACTGCACTGATTTGCTCAAGTACTCTGTTGCCATATCTATTACAATCATTGATGCAGACTATAGATATTTGATTGTAAACTATTTGGATTAAAAATATACAAAATCTAATAAACTTGAGTAAAGTGTTAGGTTTTTTAAACATTTCATTGGGGCCATATGTACTATGTAAATACTTTCACGATGTCAATTCACAAAAGTTTATTGAAATAGAAAAATGGTAAATGATTAAATCTTTTGATGTAAGGTGGACTTCTTCAACAAATCTGAAAATGTCACCTCATTTGCACACCGCACACAAATGAATGCATGTAGTGGGTATGTACTATGAAAAAATTCTGTAATATTAAATTGCAAGGACCGCTAATTGCTCCAAAAAAATGTTTAAGTTGAAAATGCAAGTTTTACACAAAATGAAGTTTGCTAATGACCAGATTATTTCATGAGATGGTGAATGACTGAGGCCTTAAAGAAAGAAAAAGGAAGATGATCATGAATTCTCTCTGCCGTCCTTTCTCCTTCTCCACATGAAATCTAGATGAACAACACTGAAATGCAAAAACCTCCGTTTTTAACCTAATTTTTGGAGATTTTTTGTGTATTACATGCCTTACATTCTTTCACAGAGTAGAGTTCATTATTAAAGGTTGATGATTCCAAAGATATTGCCTCAGCTGGAATTAAGACACTAGGTCCTGTTTCTTGGAGCTTCAAGGACAATGGCAGGATACTTTTATGACTTTCAGACCCATGTATATGTTGATCCTTGGAAACTTTAGTTATTATGGCAAAGGCTTTGATGAGGATAATGTAAAGGTAAACAGCAGGTGTCTGGAAGGGTTGTTTTAAAAGCTATGTTCCTAACAAAAGAGTTGTTTTAAGCTATGGGAAAATATGGAAAGATGATAAGGCACAGAACAAGAATGGCGCCTTTTAGATAACATTAACAGCAAAAGACTTTCTGTGGAAATAGATCCCAGTGGTAAATTATTAAATTAAGGTCCATCTACATCTGTCTTTAAATCTCCAGCTGAAAACCCCTATGGACAAAGTCAGCACCCAAAGACCACACTGGAGAACAGTCCTCCTAACAAGGAAGAAGAAAAGAGCTAAAACTCTCAGGCATAATAGCTTCATAACAAAACATTCTAAAAAATCTCGGCAAGATATCAACTTTTTGAGGAACAGAGGAAGCAATATTATGTATATGGTTCTCAAAAGTCAAGTTCTTATAAAGTCGTTACACCTAAACACTTAAAAGAGTCACTATATATAACACTGTACCATTTATATGTAAATCAAAATACAAAGGGAAATATGTTGTGAGTTTACAAACTATCCTACTTTGAGTTTAGGAGGGTTAAGCTTCATGCCCCAAAGCCTACTCTATTTATGAATGTCACAGATCTCTATTTAAGGATTATACAGCCATATGCCTAAGGTGCAGGGAAGGACATCACCTAGAAGAATAGCAGCACTAGGGTATGCAATCAATTTGTCCTTCAGACCCTACCTCATGTCACTGGTATAGACAATTAATAGCAAAGGCCCAAGAATACTACCTTGAGGAAGACCTTAAAGGATATTACTAAAGCCACTATATTGGCTATCATCACAAACCTTTTGGCCTCTGCTTATTGTAAGGGTGAGTGATTGTTTTAAAAAGGACACAATTGTTTGTTTGTTGTTTTTGAGTAGATGCCCCCTTACTTGGGAACATTGCTCTGGGTGTTGGGAGTTTACGTCTGTTGCTTTCACTGTGACAGTGTTAGTCAGGTTTGGGATAACAGAGAGTCAAGTCCTCTCATTAGTACAGCAGTTTAGCGATGATCCTACCGTAATTATCTGAGTGATGGCTTTTTCTTTGAGAGTATGGAAGCATGGTGACTTTGATAAGCAGCAGGCATAGACTGCCTATTGACTTCGGCACCTTGATGATTCTACCATAGTCATCTGGGTGAAGGCATTTTGGACAGCAGTGTCTATCCTGACGTTTCTACAAAGATCGTCTGTTTTTATGCCATATGAATCTGCTGAATCACGTTTCTACAGCAGATCATGTTTTTGTGTGTGATGATTCTGCTGTAATCATCTGGGTGACTGCCTTCTGGACAATGGTGTCTGTCTTGACGTTTCTACAGAGATCGTCTGTTTTTGTGTGATGATTCTGCTGCAATCATCTGAGTGATGGCCTTCTGGACAGTGGTGTCTGTCTTGACATTTCTACAGATATTGTCTGTTTTGTGTGTGTGATGATAACGCTGCAGTCATCTTGGTGATGGCCTTCTGGACAGTGGTGTCTATCTTGACGTTTCTACAGAGATCGTCTGTTTCTGTGTGTGATGATTCTTCTGCAGTCATCTGGGTGATGGCCTTCTGAAGAGTGTGTCTGTCTTAACGTTTCTACAGAGACCGTCTGTTTTTGTGTGTGATGATTCTGCTGTAATCATCTGGGTGATGGCCTTCTGGCCAGCGGTGTCTATTTTGATGTTTCTACAGAGATCGTCTGTTTCTGTGTGATGATTCTTCTGCAATCATCTGGGTGATGGCCTTCTGGAGAGTGTGTCTGTCTCAATGTTTCTACAGCGATCGTTTATTTTTTTGTGTGATGATTCTATTGCAGTCATCTGGGTGATAGCCTTCTAGACAGTGGTGTCTGTCTTGACGTTTCTACAGAGATTGTCCATTTTTTTGTGTGATGATTCTACTGCAATCATCTGGGTGATGGGTGATGGCCTTCAGGACAGTGGAATTTGTCTTAACGTTTCTACAGAGATCGTCTGTTTTTGTGTGTGATGATTCTGCTGTAATCATCTGAGTGATGGCCATTTGGACAGTGGTGTCTGTCTTGACATTGATACAGAGATTGTCTGTTTTTGTGTGTGATGATTCTGCTACAATCATCTTGTTGATGGCCTTCTGGAGAGTGTGTCTGTCTTGACGTTTCTACAGAGATCATCTGTTTTTGTGTGTGATGATTCTGCTGCACTCATCTGGGTGATGAAATTCTGGACAGTGGTGTCTGTCTTGACGTTTCTACAGAGATCATCTATTTTTGTGTGTGAGGATTCTGCTGCAATCATCTTGGTGATGGCCCTCTGACAGTGGTGTCTGTCTTGACGTTTCTTCAGAGATCATCTATTTGTGTGTGTGATGATTCTGCTTTAATCATCTGGGTGATGGCCTTCTGACAACGTTGTCTTGACGTTTCTACTGAGATCAACTGTTTTTGTGTGTGATGATTCTGCTGTAATCATCTGGGTGATGGCCTTCTGGACAGCGGTGGTGTCTATTTTGATGTTTCTACAGAGATCGTCTGTTTTTGTGTGTGATGATTCTTCTGCAGTCATCTGGGTGATGGCCTTCTGGACAGTGTGTGTCTCAATGTTTCTACAGCGATCGTTTATTTTTTGTGTGATTATTCTATTGCAGTCATCTGGGTGATAGCCTTCTAGACAGTGGTGTCTGTCTTGACGTTTTACAGAGATCGTCCATTTTTTTGTGTGATGATTCTACTGCAATCATCTGGGTGATGGGTGATGGCCTTCAGGACGGTGGAATTTGTCTTAACGTTTCTACAGAGATCGTCTGTTTTTTGTGTGATGATTCTGCTGTAATCATCTGAGTGATGGATTTGGACAGTGGTGTCTGTCTTGACATTGATCATTGTCTGTTTTTTGTGTGTGATGATTCTGCTACAATCATCTTGGTGATGGCCTTCTGGAGAGTGTGTCTGTCTTGACGTTTCTACAGAGATCATCTGTTTTTGTGTGTGATGATTCTGCTGCACTCATCTGGGTGATGAAATTCTGGACAGTGGTGTCTGTCTTGACGTTTCTACAGAGATCATCTATTTTTGTGTGTGAGGATTCTGCTGCAATCATCTTGGTGATGGCCTTCTGGACAGTGGTGTCTGTCTTGACGTTTCTTCAGAGATCATCTGTTTGTGTGTGTGATGATTCTGCTTTAATCATCTGGGTGTTGGCCTTCTGGACAGCGGTGTCTGTCTTGACGTATCTACTGAGATCAACTGTTTTTGTGTGTGATGATTCTGCTGTAATCATCTGGGTGATGGCCTTCTGGACAGAGGTGTCCGTTTCGACGTTTCTACAGCGATCGTTTATTTTTGTGTGTGATGATTCTGCTGCAATCATCTGTGTGATGGCCTTCCGGACAGAGGTGTCTGTCTTGACGTTTCTACAGAGATTGTCTGTTTTTGTGTGTGATGATTCTGCTGCAATCATCTGAGTGATGGTGACAGTGGGCTGTCTTGACGTTTCTACAGAGATTGTCTGTTTTTGTGTGTGATGATTCTGCTGTAATCATCTGGGTGATGGCCTTCTGGACAGTGGTGTCTGTCTTGACGTTTCTACAGAGATTGCCTGTTTTTGTGTGTGATGATTCTGCTGCAATCATCTGAGTGATGGCCTTCTGGACAGTGGTGTCTGTCTTGACGTTTCTACAGAGATTGTCTGTTTTTATGTGTGGTGATTCTGCTGTAATCGTCTGGGTGATGGCCTTCTTGACGTTTCTAGCCTTGTGGACAGTGGTGTCTGTCTCGACGTTTCTACAGAGATCGTCTTTTTTTTTGTGTGATAATTCTGCTGTAACCATCTGGGTGATGGCTTTCTGGACAGCGGGGTTTGTCTTGACGTTTCTACAGAGATCGTCTATTTTTTTGTGTGATGATTCTGCAACAGTCATCTGACTGATGGGTGATGACCTTCTGGAGTGTGGAGTCTATCCTGACGTTTCTACAGAGATCGTCTGTTTTTGTGTGTGATGATTCTGTTGCAATCATCTGGGTGGCAGGGGATGACCTGGATAGTGGTGTCTGTCTTGACATTTCTACAGAGATCGTCTGTTTTGTGCGAGAGGATTCTGCTGCAATCATCTGAGTGATGGCTTTCTGGACAGTGGTGTCTGTCTCGACGTTTCTACAGAGATAGTCTGTTTCTTCGTGTGATGATTCTGCTGCAATCATCTGACTGATGGGTGATGGCCTTCTGGACATTGGTGTCTGTCTTGACGTTTCTACAGAGATCGTCTATTTTTGAGTGTGATGATTTTGCTGTAATCATCTGAGTGATGGCCTTTTAGACAGAGGTGTCTGTCTTGACGTTTCTACAGAGATCTTCTGTTTTTGTGCATGAAGATTCTGCTATAATCATCTGAGTGATGGTCTTTTGGACAGTGGTGTCTGTCTTGATGTTTCTACAGAGATCATCTGTTTTTTTGTGTGACGATTCTGCTGTAATCATCTGAGTGATGGCCTTTTGGACAGTGGTGTCTGTCTTGACATTTCTACAAAGATCGTCTGATTTTGTGTGTGATAATTCTGCTGCAGTCATCTGGGTGATGACTTTCTTGACAGTGGTGTCTGTCTTGATGTTTCTACAGAGATCATCTGTTTTTGTGTGTGATGATTCTGCTGCAATCATCTGGGTGATGGCCTTCTGGACAGTGGTGTCTGTCTTGACACTTCCACAGAGATCATCTGTTTTTTGTGTGTGATGATTCTGCTGCAATCATCTGGGTGATGGCCTTCTGGACTGGTGCGTCTGTCTTGATGTTTCTACAGAGATCATCTGTTTTTGTGTGTGACGATTCTGCAGCAATCATCTGGGTAATGGCCTTCTGGACAGTGGTGTCTGTCTTGACGTTTCTACAGAGATCGTCTGTTTTTGTGTGAGAGGATTCTGCTGCAATCATCTGAGTGATGGCCTTTTGGACAGTGGTGTCTGTCTTGACATTTCTACAGAGGTTGTCAGTTTTTACGTGTGATGATTCTGCTGTAATCACATGGGTGACGGCCTTCTGGACAGTGGTGTCTTTCTTAACGTTTCTACAGAGATCATCTGTTTCTGTGTGTGATGATTCTGCTGCAATCATCTGGTTGATGACCCTCTGGACAGTGGTGTCTGTCTTGACATTTCTACAGAGATCGTCTGTTTTTGTGTGAGAGGATTCTGCTGCAATCATCTGGGTGATGTCCTTCTGGACAGTGGTGTCTGTCTTGACGTTTCTTCAGAGATCATCTGTTTGTGTGTGTGATGATTCTGCTTTAATCATCTGGGTGATGGCCTCCTGGACAATGGTGTCTGTCTTAACGTTTCTACAGAGATCAACTGTTTTTGTGTGTGATGATTCTGCTGTAATCATCTGGGTGATAGCCTTCTGGACAGAGGTGTCCGTCTCGACGTTTCTACAGCGATCATTTATTTTTGTGAGTGATGATTCTGCTGCAATCATCTGTGTGATGGCCTTCCGGACAGAGGTGTCTGTCTTGACGTTTCTACAAAGATCGTCTGTTTTTGTGTGTGATGATTCTGCTGCAATCATCTGAGTGATGGCCTTCTGGACAGTGGTGTCTGTCTTGACGTTTCTACAGAGATCGTTTGTTTTTTTGTGTGATGATTCTGCTGCAATCATCTGACTGATGGGTGATGACCTTCTGGAGAGTGGAGTCTATCCTGACGTTTCTACAGAAATCTTCTGTTTTTGTGTGAGAGGATTCTGTTGCAATCATCTGGGTGGCGGGTGATGACCTGGATAGTTGTGTCGGTCTTGACATTTCTACAGAGATCGTCTGTTTTTGTGTGAGAGGATTCTGCTGCAATCATCTGAGTGATGGCTTTCTGGACAGAAGTGTCTGTCTCGACGTTTCTACAGAGATCGTCTGTTTCTTTGTGTGATGATTCTGCTGCAATCATCTGAGTGATGGCCTTCTGGACAGTGGTGTCTGTCTTGACGTTTCTACAGAGATCGTCTATTTTTGTGTGTGATGATTTTGCTGTAATCATCTGGTGATGGCCTTCTGGACAGTGGTGTCTGTCTTGACCTTTCTACAGAGATCATCAGTTTTTGTGTGAGAAGATTCTGCTGTAATCATCTGAGTGATGGCCTTTTGGACAGTGGTGTCTGTCTTGACGTTTCTACAGAGATCATCTTTTTTTTGTGTGACGATTCTGCTGTAATCATCTGAGTGATGGCCTTTTGGACAGTGGTGTCTGTCTTGACATTTCTACAAAGATCGTCTGTTTTTGTGTGTGATAATTCTGCAGCAATCATCTGGCTGATGGCCTTCTAGACAGTGGTGTCTGTCTTGACATTTCTACAAAGATCGTCTGTTTTTGTGTGTGATGATTCTGCTGCAATCATTTGGATGATGAACTTCTGGACAGTGGTGTCTGTCATGACGTTTCTACAGAGATCGTCTGTTTTTGTGTGTGACGATTCTGCTGCAATCATTTGGGTGATTCTGTCTGCAAAAATCATCTGTTTTTGTGTGTGATGATTCTGATTTAATTACCTGGGTGATACCCTTTTGGACAGTGGTGTCTGTCTTGACATTTCTACATGAGATCGTCTGTTTATGAGTGTGATGATACAGCTGCATTCATCTGGTTGATGATCCTTTGGACAGTAGTGTCTGTCTTGACGTTTCTACGGAGATCACCTGTTTTTATGTGTGATGTTTCTGCTGCAATCATCTGTGTGATGGCTCTCTGGACAGTGGTGTCTGTCTCGATAATTCTACAGAGATCGTCTCGTTTTGTGTGAGATGATTCTAATGTATTTTCTGGGTGATGGCTTTCTGGTCAGCAGTGTTTGTCTCGACGTTTCTATACTGATCGTTTGTTTTTGTTTGTGATGATTTTGCTGCACTCATCTGGGTGAAGGCCTTTTGGATAGTGGTGTCTGTCTTGACGTTTTTACAGAAATTGTCTGTTTTTGTGCGTGATGATTCCACTGTATTATGTAGGTGACAGCTTTCTGGACAGCGGTGTCTGTCTCGACGTTTCTACAAAGATCGTCTGTTTTTGTATGTGATGATTCTGCTGTAATTATCTGGGTGATGGCCTCTTCGACAGTGGTGTCTGTCTTGACGTTTCTACAGAGATCGTCTGTTTCTGAGTGTGATGATACTGCTGCAATCATCTGGTTGATGACCAATTGGACAGTAATGTCTGTCTTGACGTTTCTACAGAGATCATCTGTTTTTATGTGTGATGATTCTGCTGCAGTCATCTGGGTGAAGACCTTCTTGACAGTGGTGTCTGTCTTGACGCTTCTACAGAGATCATCTGTTTTTGTGTGTGACGATTCTGCTGCCATCATCTGGGTGATGGCCTTCTGGACTGTGGTGTCTGTCTTGATGTTTCTACAGAGATCATCTGTTTTTGTGTGTGACGATTCTGCTGCAATCATCTGTGTGTGGCCTTCTTGACAGTGGTGTCTGTCTTGACGTTTCTACAGAGATTATCTGTTTTTGTGTTTGACGATTCTGCTGCAATCATCTGGGTGATGGCCTTCTGGACTGTGGTGTCTGTCTTGACGTTTCTACAGAGATCATCTGTTTTGTGTGTGACGATTCTGATGCAATCATCTGTGTGATGGCCTTCTAGACTGTGGTGTCTGTCTTGACGTTTCTACAGAGATCGCTTGTTTCTGTGTGTGACGATTCTGTTGCAATCATCTAGGTGATGGCCTTCTGAACAGCAGTGTCTATCTTGACGTTTCTACAGAGATCGTCTGTATTTTTGTGTGACAATTCTTATGCAATCATCTGGGTGATGGCCTCCTGGACAGTGGTGTCTGACTTGACGTTTCTTCAGAGTTCATCAGTTTTTTTGTGTGATGATTCTGCTACAATCATCTAGTTGATGACCCTCTGGACAGTGGTTTCTGTCTTGACCTATCTACAGAGATCATCTGTTTTTGTATTTGATGATTCTGCTGCAATCATCTAGGTGATGGCCTTCTGGACAGTGGTGTCTGTCTTGACGTTTCTACAGAGGTTGTCAGTTTTTATGTGTGATGATTCTGCTGTAATCACATGGGTGACGGCCTTCTGGACAGTGGTGTCTTTCTTAACGTTTCTACAGAGATCATCTGTTTCTGTGTGTGATGATTCTGCTGCAATCATCTGGTTGATGGCTTTTTGGACAGTGGTGTCTGTCTTGACGTTTCTACAGAGATCATCTTTTTTTGTGTGTGATGATTCTGCTGCAATCATCTGGGTGATGGCCTTCTGGACTGTGGTGTCTGTCTTGACATTTCTACAGATATCGTCTGTTTTTGTGTGTGATGATTCTGCTGTAATCATCTGAGTGATGGCCTTCGGACAGTGGTGTCTGTCTTAACGTTTCAACAGGGATCGGCTGTTTTTGTGTGTGATAATTCTGCTGCAATCATCTGGGTGATGGCCTTCTGGACAGTGGTGTCTGTCTTAACGTTTCAACAGGGATCGTCTGTTTTTGTGTGTGATAATTCTGCTGCAATCATCTGGGTGATGGCCTTCTGGACAGTGGTGTCAGTCTCGATGTTTCTACATAGATCGTCTGTTTTTGTGTGTGATTATTCTGCTGTAATCATTTGGGTGATGAACTTCTGAACAGTGGTGTCTGTTTTTACGTTTCTACAGAGATCGTTTGTTTCTGTGTGTGACGATTCTGCTGCATTCATCTGGGTGATGGCCTTCTGGAAATCGGTGTCTGTCTTGACGTTTCTTCAGAGATCGTCTGTTTTTTCTGTGATGATTCTTCTGCAATCATCTGGGTGATGGCCTTCTGGACAGTGTTTTCTGTCTTCACGTTTTTTCAGAGACGTCTGTTTTTGTGTGTGATGATTCTGCTGCAATCATCTGGGTGGTGTCCTCCTGGACAGTGGTGTCTGTCTTGACGTTTCTACAGAGATTGTCTGTTTTTGTGTGTGATGATTCTGCTGCACTCATCTTGGTGATGGCCTTCTGAACGGCGGTGTCTGTCTCGACGTTTTTACCGTGATTCTCTGTTTTTATGTGTGATGATTGTGCTGCACTCATCTGGGTGATGGCCTTTTGGACATTGGTGTCTGTCTTGACGTTTTTACAAAATTGTCTGTTTTTGTGTGTGATAATTCCACCGTATTATCTAGGTGGTGGCTTTCTGGACAGCGGTATCTGTCTCGACGTTTCTACAAAGATCGTCAGTTTTTGTGTGTGATGATTCTGCTTTAATTACCTAAGTGATGGCCTTTTGGACAGTGGTGTCTGTCTTGACGCTTCTACAGAGATCATCTTTTTTTGTGTGTGATGATTCTGCTGCAATCATCTGGGTGATGGCTTTTTGGACAGTGGTGTCTGTCTTGTCGTTTCTACAGAGATCGTCTGTTTCTGAGTGTGATGATACTGCTGCAATCATTTGGATGATGACCCTTTTGGACAGTAGCGTCTGTCTTGACATTTCTACAGAGATCATCTGTTTTTATGTGTGATGATTCTGCTGCAATCATCTGGGTGATGACCTTTTGGAGTGTGGTATCTGTCTTGACGTTTCTACAGAGATCATCTGTTTTTGTGTGTGACGATTCTGCTGCAATCATCTGGGTGATGGCTTTCTGGACAGTGGTGTCTGTCTTGACGTTTCTACTGAGATCATCTGTTTTTGTGTGTGACGATTCTGCTGCAATCATTTGAGTGATGGCCTTCTGGACTGTGGTGTCTTTCTTGACGTTTCTACAGAGATCATCAGTTTTTGTGTGTGACGATTCTGCTGCAATCATTTGGGTGATGACCTTCTGGAGTGTGGTATCTGTCTTGACGTTTCTACAGAGATCATCTGTTTTTGTGTGTGACGATTCTGCTGCAATCATCTGGTGATGGCTTTCTGGACAGTGGTGTCTGTCTTGACGTTTCTACAGAGATCATCTGTTTTTGTGTGTGACGATTCTGCTGCAATCATCTGGGTGATGGCCTTCTGGACTGTGGTGTCTTTCTTGACGTTTCTACAGAGATCATCAGTTTTTGTGTGTGACGATTCTGCTGCAATCATCTGGGTGATGGCTTTCTGGACAGTGGTGTCTGTCTTGACGTTTTTACTGAGATCATCTGTTTTTGTGTGTAACGATTCTGCTGCAATCATCTGGGTGATGGCCTTCTGGACAGTGGTGTCTGGCTTGATGTTTCTATAGAGATCGCCTGTTTTTGTGTGTGACGATTCTGCTGCAATCATCTGGATGATGGCCTTCTGAACAGCGGTGTCTATCTTGACGTTTCTACAGAGATCGTCTGTTTTTTTGTGTGATAATTCTTCTGCAATCATCTGGGTGATGGCCTCCTGGACAGTGGTGTCTGACTTGATGTTTCTTTAGAGTTCGTCAGTTTTTGTGTGTGATGATTCTGTTGCAATCATTTGGGTGATGGCCCTCTGGACTGTGATGTCTGTCTTGACGTTTCTACAGAGATCGTCTGATTTTGTGTGGGATGATTTTGCTGCAATCATCTGGGTGATGGCCTTCTGGACAGTGGTGTCTGTCTTGACGTTTCTACAGAGATTGTCTGTTTTTGTGTGTGATGATTCTGCTGTAATCATCTGGGTGATGGCCTTCTGGACTGTGGTGTCTGTCTTGACGTTTCTACATAGATCGTCTATTTTTGTGTGTGATGATTCTGCTGTAATCATCTGGGTGATGGCCTTCTGGACAGTGTTGTCTGTCTTGACGTTTCTACAGAGATCGTCTATTTTTGTGTGTGATGATTCTGCTGTAATCATCTGGGTGATGGCCTTCTGGATGTTTCTACATAGATCGTCTGTTTTTGTGTGAGTTTCTGTTTGGCGTTGTATTTATACCATATTAATGTTTATTTGAATTGATCATTGTTTGTGATTGTTGCAGAAGCCATGTGTTTGGGTGATTGGGTGTCATTGTTATTTAATATTATGGTGTCTTATGTGATTTGGTGATTATTGTTTGCTGCTAGGTTATTGTTTTTGTGTTAAGCTTCATTTTTGTTTTATGCTGTCGAGAGATGTAGCTAAGTGTTTATGGATTTGTATTATCCTGTTTACAGCACTTAAACTAATGTTTTCTGTATATGCATTGTTTTTAGCTAAAGTGTTTATAGATTTGTATAATCCTTTTATTTGTATAATCCTGTCATTCTGTATGTGTATTGTTATTTTACTTTGATGTTGGTATACCGTAAAGTAACTTTGGTTTAGCTACATCGGTGTCGTTTTGATTTTGAACTGACCCCTGTTATGTATTTGGTGATGCATTTAGGCTATATTCTGAATTGACTCATTATGATATTTAAATTAACTGATTCGTTTATTATTATTTTGATTGTTTGCTGCTGGTAACTATATTTCATTGATGGTAATATTGAGTGTGTTATTTTTTTATTTATTTTGAACCAAACCTGAACTCACTTGTACATATTGTCTCTCCTGTACATAGTAAATTAGCTCTAGGGTAAGTTTGGTCGTTTGATTAAACTCCTTCCTCCCTTTGTTTTGTTTATCTCCACTACCGTCAGTCATTCCTAGTCCCATTTGACTTAAGCAGTTGTGAACCTGTAGGAGTGATTATGGTCCATTACATTATCAAAAATAACTTTAAAAATATTAATGATACACCAATTCCTAAAAATCTTAGTTTGTAGATAAACGCTTTATGATTCATGCAGTTAAAGGCTGTACTAAAATCTAAACCAACCATGCATGCCTCTGTACCTTCACCAAGAGTACTCAGCAAGATGATAGATAATGACAAGAATGCATCACAAATAACGAGACCTTTACGAAACCCAGCTGTAACGCTGATAGCAGGTTATCTTTGACAAACCTACGAAGATGCCTAGAGATCAGGTTCTTAAAAACCTTAGATAAAACAAGGATAACTGAAATCAGCCTAGGTTCTGAAGGGTAAGTAGCAATGTTTCCTTTCCTCCAAACAGAAGGAAAAGTTGAAAGTCCATGTATCAGCCACGTGATGCAGTAGTGGTGTTGAATAAAATTAGTAGCGGCCAAGACTGCTCACTTGTTCTCCGGCCAGATTTGACAGTAAGGCGTCACATGTTCGAGAAGAGAAAGTTGAAAGGGATATACAGAGTGCGATTAATGGATTAAGGGAAGGGCAAATATTCCTTTTGCCCTTCCTTGTCAAGGTTCTTCAAAATGTCTTTAGCCACACTTATTATTCAAACATCTATTGTGTATTGTAATTCATAAAATACTTGTGACCTATAAGCTTTATATATATATATATATATATATATATATATATATATATATATATATATATATATATATATATATAGTATGTGTATGTGTGTGTGTGTGTGTGTGTGTGTGTGTGTATAAATATGTATATATAATGCATACATATATGTATATATATATATATATATATATATATATATATATATATATATATATATGTGTGTATATATATATATATATATATATATAGCTTCCCAATCATCCCAGCCACCAAACACTCAATTTAAAGCTGGAAAATGCAACAGTGTAGAGTGTTGGTTTTTGTCCATTCAAGGGGTTTGGCCAGTGGTGGCGATTGAGCCATCAGTGCTGGAGCTGAGCAGAACGTCCTACTGCTCTGACTGCTCTTGCATCACTGCACAGGTTTTTGAAATCGGTTTGCCCCATCAACACGTTGGTGATTCGGCTTTGTGTTGAAAAAGTGGTTTTTCAAGACATCCGTTCAACACTGCGCGCATCATGATGCATAGTGTGTACGGGCTTTAGGAGCGATGAAATCGGCAGTCTAAAAAATAAATGGGAAAGATCCCAAAAGGGTCTACACCTCTGTAACTACCAAGCCCCAGTTGCAAGGTTTTGATTTCTCTAGGCCTGAAGGCCACTGAATGCAACTAAGGCTCTGGAGAGCATGACTGAGGCAACACCAAGGACTCACCACACTGTCTGCTAACAAGGACCCGAGCCATAAGTTCAGAATTCTGTTTAGGACAATAAACAGCAATTCTGTCAGGTCATGCAAGGGGAGACATACTACAGTAGAATCAACTCAAAGAGTGATGATATAAGGGCTGACTGCCACATACAGTCATCAGTACTAGAGAGCAAGAGTGCCTTCACACCCTTATTGTAAGCTCTCTCAGCTCTCACAGACAATGTGACCTCAACTTCTAAGCTCAATAAAATTGCACCACAAAAGTCCAATACCTCCTGTTTTTTTATGGCAGGCAAGCCTATACGCTATACTAAACCATGACTCATCTTTAAGACGATACTTGAGGATTTTTAGAAGGCGTTCTTCACTCAGCGACAGTGCTAAGAGGATCATTCTAATCTTCAATAATATTCAGACTTCTATAAATATCGCTCCAAATGAGCTCCGTAAGATCATGGTAAATACCATCCCATTTGGCCCGGGAGTTCAAGTATACCTTTCTTGAAAAGCTAATGTAAGGGTCATTTTGTTCCTTATATTATTATTATTATTATTATTATTATTATTATTATTATTATTATTATTATTATTATTATTATTATTATTATTATTATTGAAGATGTCATTCTACGTTACCCTTAATCAAAATATAACCAGATGAACTCACCAAAAAACCTACTCCACAAGATACATTTCCTGTAACATCTGAGAATACAGGGTCATGATGGTTGACAGACAGGTGTGCGGGTTCATTTATTAATTTCTCACAACTATAAATAGTGGAAAAATCTAAAGCAGCAACATCATGATTATCAGTGGCAGTAAGCTCAGTCACTGAGCTCAGTCACTGAGTGTAATGAGTATTGTTATGTACTATATATATATAAATGAAACAAGCCTTGGGGTCAGCTTCCTGAGCTGCTACCATTTCTGTAAGCAGGAAGCCATAAATATACTCTTCCCAAGATTTATTAGTCTACCACAGACTTTAACCATCTGTGTTTCATGACGTCTACGCTCGCGCAGTGGCAGAATAATTTGTTGGACCCTTGGAATGGCATTACACTTGAGTAAAATGGTCTTCTTTTACCCTGGAATCAACAGGTCTGAAATGTGTCGCAAATCAGACACAAGACTTTCAAAACAAAAGGGGATATCAAAACGGGTAGCAGCAAAATCCAAGTCCTTTTTATTCTTCTATTAATTGCAGACATTGCTATTTAAATACGACATTTTCTGTGGATCACAATTAAGTTCCATGTTGTCAGAGAGAAGCAATATAAAATAAGCATTAAGGAATATACTGTACTGTATATTTAGAATCTACTGGTCACTTTTTTACCACAATGCCCTAGTAACTTATTGGATACTACAAAGCCTAAGATCCAAATGAAGAGAGATAAAGAAATTCTGATGACAGGGTGAGATTCAAACCCGTGTGTGGAATATCAGAACGAGCTAAAGAGATCCACCTGACCATCAAGAAAGGTGCTCTTTAGTCTCTCTCGTGCCTACATATATCTGTTGTATTCAGATACATTTACTAGAGCTGGAATAGACCAACCTTCATCATCATAACCAAGTGTTTAATCATTTATTGCTTTTTAGGCTGGAATATATATTTAGAATTTACTGGTCACTTCTTTACTAGAAACGTATGTGATCATCATAATAATAATGCAATAGTGCCCTCTTGCCTTTCTTTACATTTTAGATAAGCTTGTCACTAGGAATCCTAAGATCCAAATGAGGAATAGAATTAAGAAATTCTGATGCCCTGGTGAGAACTTAACCCACATCCAGAATGTTAGTGCAAGATAACAATATCCACCTGACCACAAAAAAAAAAACGTATGTTTATTTCCACTTGTGTGTTTATTTGTCCATCGAATTCAGATACATTTGCTGGAGCTAGAATAGACCTCCTTCACCATCGTGGCCTAGTGTTCAATTGTTTATTGCTTTTTTGGGTGAAATATATATCGAATATCTACTAGATACTTTTATTTGTTCATATTTTAGATACACTGGTCACTACAAAGCATAAAATCCGAGTGAAGAAAGAAATGAAGAAGTTTCATTGCCTGGGCAAGATTCAGACTCACTTTCAGAATATCAGAATTAGGTGACTGTATCGTAGGACTTTGTGAACTAAGAGTAAAGTTAACAAGTTCATTCTTAAACTTATCAGGTTTGTTGTTTTTCTCTCCTCCCTCTCATAGCACAAAACAAAAGAGTTGCAACCAGCATTGTGACACTGGCTTACATGTTCACCACAAAAACCTCAATACTACATCTCCCCCATCTCAGCCAAAAAGTAACTTTTACCATAAATGCTAACATCATCCTTCTTCAATCTGTTCAAAGCTTAGTTATAATTTTTTTTCTTAAACCAGTTTGGCATCATGAATAATTTCTAGTGTTCTGGCATAACTAAAAAAAAAAATAGCTACTTTCAAACTCAAAATATGTGATCTAGGTTACAACTCATCTTGAAATCTTAAAACAAAAATCCTCATAATTACAACCAACAGAGTCAATAGTGTCAGCTTGACAGTGAACATGAAAAAGACTCTTAAGACCCTGATCTCTGACATTTTACACACACCAACTTGGAATATTCTTAATCAATCATCAGGATAAACCAGTTATTGAGGTAACACCCAAAATCAAATTAGAGTGTTTTTACCATGAAAATCAAACATTCCACTATAAAGCACAGTGTCCATTATTATTTATGATAAAAATATTACAATAAAATATGCAGCATCATTTTGACATTTCATAGTATTTAAATCGCACTGGTATCTGACTAACAAACAGGATGAACTGATATGGGAGTGCCACCCACTGAGGCCTATCCACGACTTGCATGGATTGAAATAGGAGTGCTGGTTACAGGAGTCAGTCAGTGACTCAGGGAAGGTATGGATCTATTGACTGACAGACCATTGCCATGTTCTGGCAAAGTATATGGTGCCCAAATCATCCAAATATATGAGCAGTGATAGTAATCAGTTTCTCTGATGCAATCATTTTCATTATAGCCACTTCAAAGTATCAACAATAATAATCCATAATGACAAATATTGATTCTCCAGGGGCAATGGCCCAAACAAATCTGCTGCAAGATCCTGGCATGATGCATTTGGCAGTGACTGAACCATAGGTTCCACTGGTGTACCTTCTGCAACCAGTAAGCAACTACAGCATCTTTGATAAAGTTTCACAACTTCCTAGTCCATACAAGGCCACCAAACATTTGTCCAGAGTCTTCACTTGGTCATACTAACGCCTTGGTGCCTTTCATGGGACAATCATATCATTTTGGCTCTGAGCCTGCAAACTTAGAGTTCATCTTTCACATGTTGTACTGTGCACTTGCAGCATCATTCCAACACTTGCCACCAGACAATTTTGCAGTGCAACCAATTCTTAATCTTGGCATGATGCTTTGTCAAAATCTTGAAAAGTTATCAGTCAGCATACTATAGCAAAATCCACTGCTCTTTGCAGCTAAGCTCTGCCCATTGCTTATGTCACGACCATTCATTGAAGCTGATTGGTAGGCAATGGTTTCGAAAAGTTGGTTAATCTGTGGTTCTTTTCATCTTAATTAATTTTGCAATGGTTGTTTTACCGAACTAAATACGTTCTGCTGATTAGCAACAGGAAACGTTATATTATCCCCTGAAATAAAATCATAATACACATCTCCCCAAAAATGGTAAAGAATTAGGAAAATATGAATGAAGTCAGGAGTGTTCCGTGATGCTGCAATGTTGTTTTTCGCAAATGAGGTTCACCTGAATACAGAGGTGAAACAGGGAATGTCTGCGTTCGAATCAGTGCACTTGAATTACAGGATAATGATAATTACCGTCTGATATTGTCAAGCGTGTTCACCACTCTAAATTTAAAAACATAGACTGTCTCTGAGGAACTGTGCAGACTGGTATTTCATGTTGATTTCAGGAAATTTTACTACATTTTAATAGTCTTAAAATCGATTTCATTGCAATTGTTTACACATTTGATGGAGTGACAAGCAATGACTGCACTCTAAAAAAAACAGAATATGCCTACGTTTAGCTTCAAGTTATAGTTTGATAGGTTATACGAGTCATACTGGATATAATTTGCTGAGAATTTTCTTAAGGACATTATCTCCATTTGAAATAAGGGGATCATAAAAAATGACATAGACCTATAATGTCCTATGCCTTTTTGTCGGTTTACGCAGCTTATGACGTTTGGATTATAGGCCTATCTTATATTCAGCTGTTTTGTTGTGGTTCTTGTTGTGGTTAATCTTGTTTTTGTTGCTGCTGTTATGGCTCTTGTTGTGTCTTCGGAAACTTTTCATTTGGTAACCTAACATTGCAGAATAAACATAGACCGATTCATAAAATACTGGTGTAAAGAATTATCTGCCTACTATTGTTAACTGAAATTTAGTCATTTGGTTCAATTAAAAGTAACTGAGATTTTTATGAATATACTCTACGCTAGAATATTCTCCTAACATCCTAACAGAGAGAGAGAGAGAGAGAGAGAGAGAGAGAGAGAGAGAGAGAGAGAGAGAGAGAGAGAATTTACTGACTGTTATGTATCCTTTTGTCCAACAGGGTAATCTACAAGAATTAATCAAATGATTCATATGTAACTTTTTGGGCTATCGTTTATTTTTTTCTTATTTCAGACTCGTCTTCATTTTTGGATCACTTCATACGTAACTCTTTCAGGGCTATCGATTTACTTTTTTTCTTATTTCAGGACCTACAGCTTATTGGAATCCGAACCACATTGACGCATCTTCATTTTCATTTTCAGAGAAATGTTACAGCAGAACTTCTCATTTTTATATTTTTACTCATCACAGTAATATAATTTGTTAGCCCCTTTTTTAAATATATATTTTCAATATAGTTCACTGAGAGCAGTTTGACTGGCCTATGATTGGTCTATGTGTGCCATTGGGTACATGGCCACAAATTTTATTTTTATTCTCTGTGGTATAAGTGGCACTGCATTTACTACGGCCATTGACGCACGTACACATGTATGTGTAGGCCAAATGCACGTGCTTATCCATGTACACTCGGCAAGAAAAGTGAAGATACAGTTTTCATCACATTTCGTTC
The DNA here is from genome assembly GCF_040412425.1 of Macrobrachium rosenbergii. Lineage (NCBI taxonomy): Eukaryota > Metazoa > Arthropoda > Malacostraca > Decapoda > Palaemonidae > Macrobrachium > Macrobrachium rosenbergii. Next base: position 51,721,554 of record NC_089781.1, on the reverse strand, counting down.
ATCGAATTTCAATTTTTTTCTTACAGAAAACACATAATCTCGGTAAATTTACTCTAGAATATGAAAATACAATGCAAATTATATCATATATGTTAAATCTGCAAAACAAAAACGTTCAAATACTTAAAAACACCATGCATGTATGAAGTAATCAGAATTTCTCAGATGACCTCGTTCATAGAGATCTTAAAGATAGTATGTGGATATCTCGGTGTAGTACTATTCATCAGAACGGCAATATTTACTCGTTTTCCGTTATGAACAGGCTTATTATTGCATCATCATACGAGGTAATGATAATTTCTTTAATTTTTACACATTCATGTTTGTATTTCACGGTGTTAAAAGTCAGCTGGAATTAATGGCAGTAAATGTTGTGACACCTAGGTAGGTTGACCAAATCTATTTAAATCTGCATGTGCGTTCTCTATGATGTGAAGGGCAGCCGGGAGCATCGGGGAAAACACAAGTAACTGGATGTTTCTTGACGTTGCCATAGTTTCTCTCTCTCTCTCTCTCTCTCTCTCTCTCTCTCTCTTCTCCATTGCTAAAACATACTATACCAATATTAGTATAGCTCAATCTCTAAAAAGAAAAAACAATGAAATGAGTAGCTCTACTGATAGGCCTAGGCTTACACAACAGCAACTCTCTCTCTCTCTCTCTCTCTCTCTCTCTCTCTCTCTCTCTCTCTCTCTCTCTCATGATAACAATGTATTCGTTCCTTTTCGTTGGACATTGCTCAAATTTAACTCTCGATTTCATTATGGAAGATCGCGTTTCCGATTATGCAAGCATTCCGTTCAATGTGGTGTCATAAATTCATTTGTGTAAGGTTGCTTGGTAAGATGTCGAAAAATATTTATTTTGCTCAGAACTGTCGCTGCAAATTACAACTCGAACGAATACTGTGAAACTTACTACTGCATTTAAGTATCAATGATTTCATTATCGTAGAATATGATTGAAAGTTGTAATAGGTCAAGCAAAAAACAAACACAATAAGACGGAAGCTCCTCCCCCGCATTATTGAGCAACATATGTCCGAAGATTTAAAAAAACTGTATCCTCACTTTCCTTGCCGAGTGTACAATTCACTGTATGCTTATACATTATGTATCGTTGGATCTGAGCTACTATATTAATTAAAAGCGACTCTCTTTCCAACAGATACTGGTAGAAAATTATTTTCAATGGGGAATTGACGTGTAGGCCTCAAAATATAAGAATTTGCTGTGTAGACCTATGCCCTGTCATTGCCTCAAAATATAAGAAATCGACGTGTAGTCCTATGCCCTGTCATTGCCTTAAAATATAAGAGTTTGATATGTAGGCCTAATCTCACAATGCTATTAACATTTGACATGCAGGAGGCCAACACCAATTTAAAAAATAAAAGCAAGATGCTTGTGTATATAGGCTGCACATGATAATAAAAAGACACACAGACAGAATGATGAAAGATCTTCATAATGATACTATATAACTTAATATATCTTTTATCAGATATATCAACTGCAGACTTCACAACTCCGGGAACTCAAATCTGTGGTGTCATCATTCATGCAAGGTCAATTACCGAACGGAGTCAAATCCGTACTGATAATCATATGGACTGTTAATTAGTGTGATGTCATTCCCATTTCAAGAGCTAGCCAATCACCGGCATGCAGTGAACGGGGCTTAGCTGCAAAGAACTGTGGATTTTGCTGTAATGCTGACCACCTCACACATAGTCATAAGTGTCACCCTTTTCAATAGAATCTCTCAAACCTAGGTTGTTCAGGCAAGACAGGCAATCAGAAATTTTTGAACAGCCGGGTCTGTAGATCACATTGAAATCATACACTTGTGTTCTGAAAATCCATCTCTCAACTTGTGCAGTAGGCTTGGACTTTGGGCCGAAAATCTGTTCCAGCAGCTTAGGGCTGGTTTCCAACTCAAAAGGTAGATCATAAAATAAAAGCTAAAATATTTGCAGGCCCATACACGAGCTACAGATTCCTTCCCAGTCTGGCTGTATCATCGTTCTACCTTTGTCAAACTTCAAGATGGGTAGGATACAACCTTCCAGTTGTTCCCTTGCACATATGAAAACAGCTCCAAGTGCATATGGGGAAGCATCTGTGATGACTTGGATTCTACGATCCCCTTGAAAGTAGGCGAGAGTCTCTGTCAGTTGTTTGAGCTTTTTGAAACCCTGCTGCTACTCACTCTTCAACATGAACTCTGTTTCTTTTTCTCATAATTCTGGGTAGATTCTACTATGTTAGACAACTCTAGGAATAAGCATACCTAACTAATTTTCTAAGTTGACATCACACCCATAATTACTAGTCAGCTTGTGACCAAAGAAAGTTAATTTCCTCAGTCAAAAATCACATTTTTTCTGGTTGAGGGTGAGTCTGACTTCAACCAGTTGATCCAAGACTATATAGTCTTGAGTCAAGCACATGCAATTCACCTATTTGTCCACCTTCTGTAATTCAAAAAGAATGTGTCTCAGTGGCTGGGCCATTGGCTTTTCACTGTCTCAATACGCAGTCTTTCAGTAGTCCCACTTTCTCATTGAACAGTTGTGAGTAATTACTCGATATGTCATTCTCAATTGCCTGAGCTACAACAGTTTCAGAGCCAACTCACAAGATGTTCAGTGTTTCAGTAGTATGTGATTTACTGAAAAGGTAGCTTTGAAGTGACCTTTTTCACCACGTGCAGAACATGTCTTGCTCTGGCAGGGCATGTGTCTGATGTCAACTTGTACCTGTGCCATCCACAAGCATAACAGTAAATTCTACAGCTCACATCTTAGGATGAACCAATTTGCAAAGGTTCCTGCTGGGTCTTGCCAGAGTGCTGGACAAAATTAACTTCACCAGCAGAGCTCCTTTGTGCCTCCATGTTCCTGGCTTAACAGTCAGCAGCTTCAAATTACATTTCAGTGCTGATCACACACATTTGTTGGCAACTTGGTCACAAATAGCATTATCACACTTTCATACCGATCAACAGTCTCGACTTGGCTGTTCACACTCCTGTTGAAACTGATGGCACTGAAAGGCAACATTCATTAATTGGTAAGGATACTCACTGCTTCATCATAAGTTTCCTATTCACTGTCACCAAATTGAGAAAAATAGATGGCATGAACATACAATCCAGCCATGTGAAGCAAGCAAGCTTGTTTATGAGCATTATCTGTCAGAATTTTCCTGGTAAGATATAAATTAAATGAACACATCCATTTTCACCATAACACTACAGTATACTTCCTTGGATCAGTGTCCAAAGTAAAAGTCTTCACACTCTGTAATCCACCCACACTTTTGACCACTGTGAGTGTTGTATGGAAGAACACCCATACAACCTTGTTTGCACTTACCTGCTGAAGTTGCAGGCGTCGGTCCACCTGGTAGCATTGGCCTTCAAGAGCATCTTTCTCTCCCTCTCTCTGTCTCCCAGACGCTCCTTTTTGTGCCTTCTTTCTCTCTATCCTCTCTCTCTCTCTCTCTATCTCTCTCCCTCTAAAATGCATGGTAATCAAACCCCAGTTACAAAAATAGGCATTTATTAAGTAAGCTCAACAGCTCATCAATGCAAAAGGAAAATAAGCACGTTAATCACGGAAACCCCATCAAAACTTAACCCCCAAAGAGCAGAAATCACCCAGTCACCAAAAGAACATAATAAGTGAGAACTAATTCCCATTCCCCCATCAATGTCTCCTGAAAGTTCCATAACAATACAAAGTTTCTTTCTAAGCAACTTCAAAAAGTCATCTTCTTCAGTTCCTCTCATATGCCAAGATTGACTTATGACTATCCATCCATTTCATCAATATCATTTTCCACGATGGCTATGTTGCACGCATGTCTGTGCAGATGCGTGTCCACCCCAATTAACCATGGTTCCATTGAAACATTCCACCAAAGAAAGGAACCGTCTGCAGTAAAAATCAAAGATCGCCCAGTTCATCAGTACTCAGAAACGCACCATATAAATGTTAGACAAGGGTAAAAGAATAATCACAAAAAATAAAAGCAGGTCTGTAAAGGTTAGTCATTTTTCTAAGTCTTCTCATTCTCCAGCAAATGGGAATTCCAATCCCCAGCATGTCCAACACATCCTTCAGCCATGGTTTCACACAACCCAGTGAAATACCTTTCACAAGAGCGCATTGCACCAAGCGCTTACGCAGTGCACAAACGGATTCACATTTCTGTTTCACACCCAGAAATCCGATTAGAACCGGACCAAAAAATTCCATGGAAACATCCATCCTTGGACACGTGTCACTGTAACTGGGTGCTCTGCAGATAATGTTTAGGTCACCGATGATCAATTGTTGAATCTCAACAAATTAACAAACCCATATCTCCCATTCACGAGATTTGTTAAACATTGCAAAAGTCTGTATGCACAAATACCTCTGAACCCATTTAATATGAGAACCCAGCCTTTCTGGGGAAGCCATACCCGTCACAAATCTGGTACAATAGAAGTCAAGTTTTGGCATAACAACATTGCAAACCTACAATAAAACGTCCATTAACCTTTCTTGTAAATCCAGGACCAATAAACTATAAAGTTAAGTTTATTCTTAAACTTACTATACAGGTTTGTTGTTTCTCCCGAATCTCTCTCATACCACAAAACAAAAGTTACTTCAAACATTGTGACCCTAAACAAATACACAAAAGAATTCTCAATACTGCAGATATCCACTTGACCAGTCGATTCTAAATATATATTTTATCTTAAAAAAGAATAAACAACTAAACACTTAGCTATGATGCTGAAGGAGGGTCCATTCCACCTCTAAGTAAATGAATCTGAATTCAACAGATATATGCATGCACAAGCAAAGGTAAACTTATACATTTCTCCATGGTCAGGTAGATATAGTTATCTCATTCTGATATCCTGAATGTGGGTGTGAACCTTGCCTGACCATCAGAATATCTTCATTTATCAATTCATCTGGATCTTGGGCTTTGTAGCAACAAATGTATCCAAAATGTGAAAACTGGGAAGTTAAGAGGGTATTCCCGCTTATTACTATTTCATACACATTTCATAAAAAAGTGACCAGTAGATTATAAATATATATTTCAGACTAAATAGCAGAAAACGATCAAACACTTGACTATGATGGTGGAGGTAGGTCTATTCCAGGCTTAGTAAATGTATCTACTGTAGATTCAACACATATATGTATAAACCAGTGGGAATAAACTTAAACTTTCTTAGCAGGTGGATATCGTTACCTCATTCTGATATCCAGGATTTGGGTTTGAACCTTTTCTGAGCGTAAGAATTTCTTCTTTCCTTTCTTCATTTGGATCTTAGGCTTTGTAGTGACAAACTTATCTAAAATGTGAAGAAACTGATAAGTTAAGAGGACATTTTAGTTACTGCTGTTACATATATATCTGGTATGAAGTGGCCAGTAGATTATATATATATTTCAGCCTAAAAAACAATAAACAGTTAACCACTTGTCCATGCTGGTGAAGGCGGGTCTATTTCAGCTCTAGTGCATGTATCTGAATTCAAAAGATATACTATGTATGCATAAGCAGAAACAAACTTATAGTCTCCTTTGTGGTCAGGGCAGATATCACTACCTCATTCTGATATCCCAGAGAGATGTGGGTTTGAACCCTGTGGGTTCATCAGAAGTCTTAATTTCTGTCTTCATCTGGACCTTAGTCTTTGTGGTGACAAATGTATCCACTATAAAATTATTGTAAAAAGAAAATGGTATTGGGGGGAACTATACAAAATTATCGTAAAAAGAAAATGGTTTTGGGGGAGCTATGCAAAATTATTGTAAAAACAAAATGGTATTGGGGGAACTATAAAAAATTATTGTGAAAAGAAAATGGTACGGGGAACTATACAAAATTATCCTAAAAAGAAAATGATTTTGGGGGAACTATATAAAATTATCCTAAAAAGAAAATTGTACCAGGGGGAACTATACAAAATTATCCTAAAAAGAAAATGGTACCAGGGGGAACTATACAAAATTATCCTAAAAAGAAAATGGTATTGGGGGAACTATACAAAATTATTGTAAAAAGAGAATAGTATGGGGGGAACTGTACAAAATTATCCTAAAAGAAAATGGTACCAGCAAAAAGAAACTGGTATTGGGGCAACTACACAAAATTATTGTACAAAGAGAATGGCATGGGGGAACTGTACAAAATTATCCTAAAAAGAAAATGGTATTGGGGTACTATACAAAATTATTGTAAAAAGAAAATGGTACCATGGGGAACTATACAAAATTATCCTAAAAAAAAATGGTATTGGGGAACTATACAAAATTATCCTAAACAAAACTGGTACAGGGGAACTATACAAAATTATCATAAAAGAAATTGGTTTTGGGGGAACTATACAAAATTATCCTAAAAGAAAATGGTACCAGGGGAAACTATACAGAATTATCCTAAAAGAAAATGGCGCCAGGGGAAACTATACAAAATTATCCTAAAAGAAAATGGCGCCAGGGGGAACTATGCAAAATTATCATAAAAAGATGGTACCAGGGGGAAGTATACAAAGTATCCTAAAAGAAAATGGTAACAGGGGGAACTATACAAAATTATCCTAAAAAGAAAATGGTACCAGGGGGAACTATACAAAATTATCCTAAAAAGAAGACGGTAGCAGGGGGAACTATACAAAGCATCCTAAAAGAAAATGGTACCAGGGAAACTATACAAAATTACCCTAAAAAGAAAATGTTTTTTATGGAACTATACAATTATCCTAAAACGAAAATGGTATTGGGCGGGGGGAACTATACAAAGTATCCTAAAAGAAAATGGTACCAGGGGAACTATGCAAAATTACCCTAAAAAGAAAATGATACCAAGGGGAACTATACAAAATCATCCTAAAAAGAAAATGGTTTTGGGGGAACTATACAAAATTACCCGAAAAAGAAAATGGCACCAGGGGAACTATACAAAATTATCCTAAAAAGAAAATGGTTTTGAGGAGAAGTATACAATTATTCTAAAAAGAAAATGGCATAGGGGGAAACTACACAAAATTATCCTAAAAAAAGATGGCACCAGGGGGAACTATACAAAATTATCCTAAAAAGAAAATGGCACCAGGGTGAACTATACAAAAGTATCCTGAAAAGAAAATGGCGCCAGGGGGAACTATACAAAATTATCCTGAAAAGAAAATGGTGCCAGGGAGAACTATACAAAATTATCCTGAAAAGAAAATGGTGCCAGGGGGAACTATACAAAATTATCCTAAAAAGAAAATGGTGCCAGGGGGAACTATACAAAATTATCCTAAAAAGAAAATGGTGCCAGGGGGAGCAGTACAAAATTATTGTAAACGGTAATAAAATTTTGAAATCACATTATTCATACTTTGATAGCTTGAGATCTTTCAAAGTTATGCAATACCATGCAAAACTTGACACTTCCACCAAAAAGTGCCAGAACAAAGTCTGACTATTGACCAGCAAAAATAACCAGTCATCTCTACTAAGAAGGATAAAGATAAGGTTGGCATCGAGATAGTGCTTTTTTACACTGCATTGCTTTCAGAGGATGATAATGCAAAACTTAATAATTTAAAGGTTTTCTAATGGACTTTTAAGCTCAAAAGGCCCCACAATACATACATGTTGGAAATATCTTAACATTTCTGAGATCAAACTCTCTAAATAGCTATTGCTCTTGGAGCAGTACCATAGAGTTTAACCTTTAGTGACAATGTTAACACGCTAAGATATTGTGCATGTTTATTTTAGAAAAAGCCCCAGTTACCATGCCACCAGGTAAGTATTAAAATCTAGTTTGTTCAGGAGCAATAACTTAACAACTGCAATAAAAAATCAACTTGAAAATAATGCGAGTATAATTTAAGATTTTTAAAGATCAAGCCTTATTTATCCAGGATAAGACGTTGCTGCTAATTCTACCATTTGTTACAAATGAAAATAAATTTAGAACAATTATATTCACAAACTTGATGTTTCATAGGAAGACTTGCCATCTAGAAGAAAATAATAATTTTGAACAGGTAATGATTTTTGTTATATTAATGAAGCTAATGACCTAATAAATAAATCCAATTTTTATTCATAACACATTTCACTTTAGCAAGATTATTTAAACGTAAGATTTACTCACGTACTGAATTGTAAAAACCTTTTTGACTCGTGTTTTTTGCTCGAAATCTCTGTGGAGAGTGATTGGTACTGTATATCGCAGGATGCACAATGTAGTTGGATGTGTTAAGAGTTGAATGAAGGCACCAGCTACCAGTTGAGATACTACTACTGGAAAGATTAAGGTCCCTTCTAGGACTGGCCAGTAAAGTTTGTTGTTGGTCCCTTTCCGTTCACAAACTTTTTTCTATGCCTACACCAACTTTAGTGCAGCAGATAAGTATAAAAATACTTCAGTTTGTGATACAAGCATGAAATTTGGCACAAGTGCTCATTTTAATCCCCTCTTTTGAAAAATCTGGGTGTCCACGGAAAATTTTAATATGGCCACCACTTTTCAAGATGGCCGCTAGTTGTTTTGATTTCTGACACTTTGAGTAAATCATTGTTGAAATAAATACATCAATCATTATTCAGATAACGTCTTCCTACTACTATATTTATCATTGTGATAAAGATGGCATACAAAATGGCTACTATGAAACATTTTTCTTGATAACTCTGCAACTAAGAAAAATAGAGACATGAAATTTTTATCTATGCCTACATTTATGAGGCCAGAGAATCTGTTTCTAGGATTTCTATTGGGCTATTATCAATATTACATCTTGGAAAGGGGCCCCATAATGCAACTGAAAAATATACAAGCACAAGACTGTAATGGAGTATGATAACAAAGTATCTTATCTGTGTTCGAGCACTGTCTCAATGCCTTTTTTTAAGCCTGAAATGAACGCAAGATTTTAAGATGCATGGTGTCACCCTTTAGTGTGACGAAATCCTCATTCAGATGTATCTGAAACATTATAGTCACACCTCACATTATGATTACACCTCACATTTGCAGCTATACAAAGCTATGCATGTAAGCCAAAGTCTGTAGCATTTTTGGACTTGAAAGAAGCAGGGGGGATAATTGTGAAGGAGTCAGGTAGCTCAGGTACAGATTTTACCCTTCCTGGTTCAAACTGTACTGGCTGATGCTCTTCCCCCCTGTTGTCTTTGGCAGGGTGTTGGAATAACGAAATGCTGGCCCCATGAAAAGAGGTACTAGCCGTAGTTGCTGAAGGGTTGTGATCGATGTTGTCCATGACCGCAGTGGTAAACAACTCCTTTCTCAAGATAGGTGGACAGACTACACACACTTCCACATACTTGGTGACAGTGGCATCTCCCAGTTGGGCTGATATCTCTTAAACACTGTCATAGGAAATGCTCATGAAGCATTTCTACCAGGTTTCTCTTCCTGGTTTTGGCATAGATAGCCATGCCCATAGACACTGGAAAAGGAGTGTCCCTATCCTTTGAATGTCGTTGTACACTTGCTCCTTCCTTCTGTTTTGAGAAGCAGTTGTACTACAGGAGCTGAGCAATAGCTAGGTCTGACTTTGATGAGCCAAACCTTAGCTGAGACTTTATGTCTGCTCCATGTTTGACCACACTAGTGAGGTATGGCATCAATAATAGCCTACATCCTTCACCAAAGGTGCCGTTAAACCTGGACTGATGATCCAGAATATGATTCCTCAGTATCTTTGCCGCTTTAGCAATCACAAGTATATCTGAGTAGTCAGATACCAGAGATAGGGCTGAAGCCACATCTTTCTGCAAGGCAAGTAGCACACTTCTTCCATTCTTGTATGCTTCTAATTCAGTGATTTCTGCTAACAATTTGTCCTTTAATTTTGTTGTATTTATAGTGGGTGAGGCAATGCCCAATTGGCCCAGGTGCTGCTGGTGTAACTGGGATGTGTCTTCAAGAGGAAATACGGCAGGACCATCCGAACTCAAGCTGGTTGCAATGATATAATTAACCAGCTCTGACAGAACTAGTGGATATGCATCTGGTTCTTCACTGTGACATTGTTCTTTCTCAAGATTTCTAAGATGGGACCTTTCCCTATTGTAAAGGCCAGTGAGACATACAAGATGGTATTTCAGCTCTTGTGCAATTGCATCACCTTACACCTAGTTCTGCCAATAATTCACCGCCATTAAGTGTGTGTGCATACTCATGTAGTCTCCTGTTGAGATTCATGGTCATTACTTGTCGAAGATCTGATACAGGTGCCACATTTTCACAAAAAATGCACGCTTCATTGTCATGGCTCATTCAACGCGGTTTAGCATGCTTTTCCTGTGGTTCACTACCTTCAACTGTAGATCTTGCCTTCTTGCATGATCAAGTTTTGCATTATTAAACATGACCCTATCTTGCAGTATTTTGCCATGTTTTGTCACAGTGTTGCCTCTATGCCACTGCCTTCATCCAGCCTTGCTGGGTCAAAGTTAAGCAGCATTTCACCAATCTCCTGGACCAATGGCACATTGGTTGAAATCATTACGTACCTATCATGTTCAGGATTATGATGTACAGAAGCCAAGGGTGAAGTTAGACCTTCATTTTTCTTGTCTTCCTGGCAAAGACAACCTTTATCCAATCGGTCTTCTTTTTGCCTGCAATTGATTTACACTTGCCATTATGAGCTCTTGACTAAGGCCGAGGGGCTATCCCTTCACTGCCTTAATCTGATATGCACATTGATTTATGGGATACAACTAGGTTCGGTCACCCTACACCTAGCCCGATCAGTCATCCAGTGCCATTTAAGTTCCTTATGATCTGTACACCATCCAGGTAAGCACATGAACAAGCCATGTACAGCCCCACATACCCTTGCCTTGCTCTTGCACTGTCTCTCCTGTCAATTCAGGCATGGCTGTCTAACTAGATCTACCAACTATATATATATATATATATATATATATATATATATATATATATATATATATATATATATATATACATATACTTTCTACTAGCTAATTGATATGGGGCTATTAGACAGCATTTGGGACGCTAAACTACCAAACTACACTAAAGCAAAGCTAGGTACAGCGTAAGTAAAGCAAGATTAGCTGACACTGAACCCCATGTCGAGTTACACAGCAGTGAAGTCACCAATGTGCCCTGGTTTTGTGCTGACATTCACTCTTTTAAACTAAAACTAAAGACAAAACCACCACCTAAATTATATATAGACTTGCAAACTATTATATTGAACAGGAAGACATTTTCCTGAGATGCAATTATTTAAGGTTTTTGGTTGCCATATTGGATGCCATCTTTCTTTATATGTGCTATATGAAATCTTTAACAGAAATACATTTTACTTTTGCTTGGTGACTCAGCCTAAAATGTGTATAACGAAAACAAATGCATAAAAACATGACCAGAGGCACATGAGTCCCATGTTAAAACCTTGACTGGCAGCCATTTTGGAATTTTGAGTGGGCACCCAGTAATTTTCAAAAAGTGGCCTATGGAGAAGATGTGTACCAAATTTCATGCTTGCATCATTAACTGAAGTATTGTAATAAAAACATGATTTTATCTGCTGCACTACTTAGAACAGTCTGGCATATTCAATAAATATCTTTTACTGTTGATACACACTTGACTTCACTTAACATACTACACTTCTTACCCTTTCTGATATGTACTTTCTTGTTGGGTAGAAGACACTAACTATCTATCCCTACTTCAGTGTCTGGCAAATCTGGAGATGTATTTGCCCTTGCTGGTTGTGCTGGCTCATCACAATTGACCATTTTATTTCTGGCAGTAATTTTGTCTTTTTATAGCCCCCCCTTATACCATTTTCTTTTTAGAATAATTTTGTATAGTTCCCCCTTGTACCGTTTTCTTTTAGGATAATTTTGTATAGTTCCCTCCAATACCATTTTCTTTTTAGGATAATTTTGTATAGTTCCCCAATACCATTTTCTTTTTTCAATAATTTTGGATGGTTCCCCCACCCCACCCCCAGTACTATTCTCTTTCTACAATAATTTTGTATAGTTCCCCTGGTACCCATTTCTTTTTAGGATAATTTGATAGTTCCCCTGGTACTGTACAGTCGGGGAAATGATTCCTTTTACCCCCTGCACTCACTAGACATGCTAAATGGCAACACCGCTTCTGTTTATGTAGTAGAAACTGTTGAAAATATGAATGAATTCTCTGTCTGAAAGGCAATCCTTATTGGTGGAAACGTTTCCTTACCTGTTTGATTTCCTTACCTTCATTTGATTATTTCAAAAGAGACAAAATGACCTGACAAAGTTTACGAACAAACTACAACGTGATTCATGGTTTTATACGTGATTTTTTATGATTATATAAGACATTGTATCAAAGGGAAATTACATAACGTAATATCATCGTACACTTGCGTTTGGCTCTTGAGACTGACATAGGAAATAGAGGTGGAGGGACGTGGGGTAGGGGTGCGGGAAGAGGGAAGAGTTGTTTGGAAGGTAGAGACGATGAACTATCGAGGCATGTATAGCTTCGTTAACGATTTTTCTCCTAACTCCCAAACCTTTTGAAGCTAGTTCTGATTTCCCATTGAAACGATAAATAATGTAGCTACAACGACTGAAAATATTGTGTTAATTCTGTCAAACTTTATAATAAAAGTGTAGTTTTCTTATTCAATTTCTTAACAGTGGTTTGCATTAGGACAAATTCAGTTATCGAATACAGTAACCTTGACCAGTCCTGTTCAAATGTTTCTGAACACAATTAGCTACATTAGAGTTCAAATATTTACATAGAACGTCAAATGAATGACTGAACGTAAGGTTGCCTCTGATTGGCTGATTACAGCCAGCTATTTTCCTTTGAATATCATCTATTTTACGCTGAAAATTCCGTCAAATTTGGGTAATTCAATCGAACAGCGGAGGAAAAGTAGTTCTATCTTGAACAGCCAACCGTTCTGTATATCGTTATCAGAAAAGAATAAATTTTTTTTGTGAGAGTAGAATGAATAAAGTGACGGGAAATTGAATTCCCAACAGATACACAGAAGTTTGGAGATGATACTAATGCAAGGACAGAGATATTTGAATTAATAAAAATTTCATGAGATGTATCGGCGATCCTGACAGGAATTCTGTTTTTAGACATACTTTGTAGCAGTGGTCGGATAACATTTTTTAGAGCTCATTCGTTGTGGCCAAGAATACAGGATGTCTGCCCAAGAAGAAGGGCCAAGAGAGGTCGGCTAAGAACGAAGTTTCCTTTCCACCGACTGCTGCTGAGATCACTCAAACAACTTTTCATAGGGGGTTATTTTTACTATTAATAATCTTATTTTGCCACCGTTTTAATCATCATTTATCAGCCACTTACTGTTCCTAAACGCTCTTTTACTTTCAAATTATACTTAGTTAATATTCTTTGTAGCATGGATACTGGGATATAGAATGCATATTTTTTTGTTTACCATATACAAAAATTCTATAGTAGCCTATAACAAAATAAGCTTTGTCTATTTTCATTGTTGGGCGCAAATTTCATGTCTCTACTTCTTGGCTAAGGCAAAATAAATATCCTTTTAAATACAAAAAAATCATAACAAACAATATGTTATTAATGGTCAGTTTCGACGTTGAGTCCCTGTTTACCAATATTCCTGTTGAGGAGACGATCGAGATCATATTGACCAAACTTTTCCATTTTCCCGATTCTTTTTAACGGTTTTAACAGAACCTTATTTAAACAACTTTTAGAATTGGCGTGCGGGACACGGTCTTTATTTTAATGATTCTTGTTTCAGACAGGTGGAGGGGATGGCAATGGGAAGCCCTTTAGGTCCTACCTTCGCCAATATTTTTATGAACTCCTGGAGGAGACAGTATTTGACAATTGTCCCTTAGTTTCCACCCTTTATTTTACAAAAGATATGTGGACGACACCTTTGCCCTGTTTAAGCGCGATTTTAATGCAGACTCCTTTTAGAATTCATTAATGCCCAACATCCCAATATTAGGTTTACAGTTGAGAAAGAAACTCGTAACTCCTTATCATTTCTTGACTTACGCATCACCAGGAAAATAATGGGTTTCAAACCAGCATTCACAGGAAAAATACTTTTACAGGTTTGGGCACCAATTTTTATAGTTCATGTAATTTCAATTTTAAGTTGAATTCTCTTTCTACCCTCCTCCACAGGGCGTATTCTCTTACTTCCAGCTGGACGACCTTTCATAAAGAAGTAGAGTTCTTGGCTAATTTTTCGTAATTGTTTTCCATCCCACTATTTCCATCGAGTACTTAATAAGCTCTTAACTGCAAAATGGAACAACCTATTCCCACATATACCGTTCCCAAATTATGTATTTATGCTAAGTTCCCTTTCCTTCATGACAAAAGTTTTAAAAGAAATGTATGAATTTAATTCATCATGAATTGCCAGCTGTAAATCTGAAGTTGATTCCACGAAACCCTCTAAATATCCGTTCTTTTTCAGAGTGAAGGACAGACTGAGTCCTTCCTTGACATCCAACATTATCTATAAATATACCTGTCCCAGATGTAGTCCAGGAACCTACGTTGGATGTACTAGGAGGCCTCAAGGTCGTTTCTCCTGGTGTCAGCTTCAGGACGGGTTGCACATTGTCCAATCCCGAATTATCCAATGTTCGGAATCATTCCAAGATTTGTGGTACCCGCTTGGATATTAATGATTTTAAAATTATTGGATCTGCCGTAAGGACGACGAGTTGATGGTGTTGGAGTCGCTTTTCATAAAAACTAATGTACCAACACTAAACCCCAATCGTCGTCAGACAACTGTTTATAGCATAACTGCCTGTTTGTTTACTCTCCACGTTCGTTATAGGTTTCTTTCGTTTGTTTATTTCCTCCCTGTCTTTCTAGTCACTTTTAGCTCTTGCCTTGGTAGGTGTTCCTTTCAAGTTCTTGTTTTAATTTTTTTGTAGTTGTAAATTTTAAAAATTTTAAAGCTTTTCCATTGTGGAAGTTATTTTAAGTATTATTGTCTGTAATTTCCAGCCTTGAGGATGCATCATGTGATGTGAAACGTTGGCAGAATAAACTTGTTCTTGTAAGAGACATGCATGCCTTTACCTCTTCAACCTGAGATATATATATATATATATATATATATATATATATATATATATATATATATATATATATATATATATATATACATATATACATATATATATATATATATATATATATATATATATGATTATTATCACTTTTTGTGTGATTCATTTTATACACACATTACCACAGGTGAAAAATAAGAAGCAGGTGTAGGTCTGACCGGTTTCTTATTTTCACCTGAGGTATGTGTGATATATATATATATATATATATATATACATATATATATATATATATATATATATACATATATATATATATATATATACATATATATATATATATATATATACATATATATATATATATATATATACATATATATATATATATATATATATATATATATATGTATATATATATATATATATATATACATATATATATATATATATATATACATACATATATATATATATATATATACATATATATACATATATATATATATATACATACATATATATATATATATATATACATATATATATATATATATATATACATATATATACATATATATATATATATATATATATATATATATATATATATATATATATATATATATATATATATATATATATATATATACATATATATATATATATATATATACATATATATACATATATATATATATATATATATATATATACATATATACATATATATATATATATATATATATATATATATATATATATATATATATGACTATTTATCACATCACAGTGATTCATATACAATCAAGCTACAAACGTCCTTTAATATCAATTCACTCTACCTCGGAAGTAATATATTTTTCATATATGTTTGCCGAAGGAATTTTAGAGTGATAATAAGTCCACCGTCCCGGTGGATCGAACCAGCGACGGACGGGGAATCAGGACTTACAGTGACACACTAACCAGTCGTACAGACTGGTTGGTGTGTCACTCTAGTCCGATTCCCAAATCCGTCGCTAATATCCCAACAGTAAAGACTATTATCACCTAAGAAACCCTTCCTTATATATATATAATATAATACTTCGAAGAAAAGTATTGAATATTAAGACGTTTATAGTTTTCTGAATATATATATATATATATATATATATATATATATATATATATATATATATATATATATATATATATACTATATATATATACATATATATATATATATATATATATATATATATATATATATATATATATATATATATATATATTGTTTCGTGAGTGTAGTGTTTTGTGTATTTCATGTTTCCTAGTTTTCTGATCTATGCTGTGGAGTTCAGCCTTCTTCACCTAATTACCTCTGCGTGCTGTGTCTGATTACTGAATTGCTCATATGTGTTTATGGCTTACGTCATACAAGCTTCTTGATGTTGCCTATGAACATCAGATGGTTAATTCTGTTGCCTCCTTTCTTGACCTGGTACCCAGCATCCATCTTCTGCGTACTTTTGTTCATGGGAATCATGGCCACATGAAGAGTAGTGGGGACAGTGAGTTGCCTTGAAAGATACCTCTCCTGATCTTTAACCTCTGCTAGTATTATCCCAGGAGCTTGTAGCATTGTATTCCAGTTGCGCATTGTATCTTTTAGGAAGCTGCCCCATATATTTTCAGGCATTCTACTAGCCATGTGTGTGGTATCTTGTTGAAGGTTTTATTGTAGTCAATCCATGCCATACTTAGGTTGATTCCCCTTCTCTTATTATTCTTCATTTCCATTTTGTCTATCAGGAGCTGGTCTTTTGTGCCCCTATTATTATTATTATTATTATTATTATTATTATTATTATTATTATTATTATTATTATTATTATTGGCTATTATTATTATTATTATTATTATTATTATTATTATCCATTACAGGCTGCTTTCTTCTTAATGTTTCTGGCTATCTGGTGTCATGATGCATTATTAGCGGAGGGGGCCCTCTGGGCGTTATTTAGAAAAAACCAATGACGGAAAATAACAGAGGATCCTTATGGAAACTGATTACAGAAGAGTCTACTGAGGATAA
The DNA here is from genome assembly GCF_040412425.1 of Macrobrachium rosenbergii. Classification (NCBI taxonomy): domain Eukaryota; kingdom Metazoa; phylum Arthropoda; class Malacostraca; order Decapoda; family Palaemonidae; genus Macrobrachium; species Macrobrachium rosenbergii. Next base: position 51,704,332 of record NC_089781.1, on the reverse strand, counting down.
TATCGGTTAATTTCATACGTTTTTTAATGCATTTTCTCTTTTTTCATAGTGAGATATTAATGAATATAACAATAGAACTTGCTTACTCGGCTTTTCTTCTATTTGCAATATATATTTTATACTCTTTTTAAAATATATTAAAAATAGAGTGAATATTATGATTTGGAATAAAAGTTTTGCTCCAACCTCAAAGAAAGGAATATAAAAGTATGAAAAATGTGAATTAAATAACTGACATACTCAATTATATTTAATTTTATTTCATTTCGTAACTCAGTGTTGTTAATTTGTTACCTAAGCTTCGAGGAACTGCTAATTAATGTTATACAGAAAAAGGGTTATAAATCACTCTCTGCTTGAAATGATAACTTATATTGTAAGTGACTTCAACAATAAATAAATGCAAACTGGAATTTCGTCTTTTCATATTAGAATAATTTTATGAAGGTTTTGCACTCATTAACAACTAGCTCTAAGATTTGTCTATTTATTTGTAAAAATCTAGCAATATTTCACATTTAAATATTACCTGATTTACATGATTTAACATTATTATAGCAATTGACTGTGACACAACACCTGGATAACAGTTTTAGATAATCGTTTAAAAACTAATAACTAGTTTTAAATAATGAATAAAAAATCCATGTTTTTAAATAATTTGAAATCAATAAAAGACTGTAAAGGGTTTTAAAATAACAACACAGTTGAACGATGGTAAATTTGATTAGGCTGCAACATAACAATCTCACCTGACGGGTTCACACGTTCCAAGAATCATCGAGTGACAGGAACATTACGGCTCGTTTCTGCTCTCATGTCCATTAATTAACGCCTGTTCTGAATATCCCAAAGGACTCTAGGGCTGGGAGGAAGCCATCTGACCGCTTAGTCGAATACCTCGAGGATCGCTCGGTTCCTCGTGGAGGTGGGGGTGGAGTTTGGGATTTAGGAGGGACGTGATCCCCCTGAATGTGTCTCTCTCTCCAGGCTTCTTAAAGACGGTTCCAATATTGTGGAAATGGTTACTGTTTACGTCAAGAATTGCTAACGGTAGAATTCAATATGTGGTTGTATTTTATAGGTGAAACAATGAAGAAGAGGAAGAATAACAGAAGTAAAGAAAAGGAACAAATAAGATCTCTCTCTCTCTCTCTCTCTCTCTCTCTCTCTCTCTCTCTCTCTCTCTAAACATGTATGCTTTTGATTTTAATGTCATCAATATAGGTTCCATAAACGTGCATCTGTTTCTGAAATGCACTGACGTCCTCATACTCATGTTTAGTTTATAGTTATCCCTATTTAATACTCCTCCTTATCGCAGAAGAAAACGAAGGATATCCATTTTCTTTCTTGCAAAATTGCGGTACATCCTTACTTGCGCGCGCATTTGTGATGAGAAGAAATCTCATAACATATAAAGAGGCCTTCCTTATGTCCGTATATGTTTAGAGAAAATAATTATGGAAAATAAAAGCAGAGATGAATACCAAATAAATAGGCGGAATTACATACCCGTTTCCAAATGGTAACCATTCAAAAACAAAAACAAAATATGGCGAAGCACTTCGACCCTTCAAAGCTCCCAATGGATTTAAACTTATACAAAAATACCCGAGTTAAGATTCTGCCTTCTTATCTCGGTGATTTAGATTTCAGTAGGCAAATAATTCCTCCAACAAGGTTGGGCTCGGATCCACATATAAGGTGAGAATTTTTCTATGGTAATTTATTCTAAATGCAAGGTCTTTAGTTAAAAAATTTTTCAAATGAAGACAAATAAAGATGCACTTGATGCAAATAAATTAAAGCAAAACAATATTTATCAGACGTAAGTCATTTTTAAAGGATATATATGGATATATATATAATATATATATATATATATATATATATATATATATATATATATATATATATATATATGTATATATATATGTGTGTGTGTGTGTGTGTGTTGTGTTTATATATATGTATGTAATATATATAATTATATGTATATTTATATATATAGTTATAAATATGTATGCATTGCCATGGTCATTTTCTGTGCCCCCACTAGGTTCATAATCCATAAATAAAATGGGTCTAGAATGGACTGATCGACTGCAACAACCGAAGGAGGAGAGAGGAAAAGAAAATACTCAAGTAGTTAAACCTAATTGATTAACTTAAGTTATTTACAGTAATTACAAAGAGCCCAAGTTTTGGGAACCACACAGACATCATAAAATGCTCAATACTCAAATTACAATTCAAATAACTGTCTTTAACTAAATGATCAACAATTAGCTGCATAAAATGACCTTAAACAAACACTAAACAGCACCAAAAATAAAACCAATAAACGTTTAACCATACGCTTGTTCATTACCAATAACAATAATTAATACGAGCTATACACTTACCCATCACAAATTACAATAATAACAATAAGTGAGCTATACTTTGTCTTCACTTCAATGAATGATCAGGTAATGAACCATCATATATCACGCATAAAGTGAAATAAACCATCATAACGATTACTCAAGGCCCATACACTGCTCCTCCAACATATCTAAATGAAATAACCATATCATAAGCAGAGTAATCATCCAGAACCACAATACACGATCCTCGAGGACTACCATCGTACCCTGCCGAGACATCCCCAAAGACCACGACAGAGTCAATGCGGCAGCAGCTTTGCTGCCCCAGAAGGATGTTTCCTCGAAACTGGTAACCATGGTTGAGTTACCACCTCGACCTCCGGAGCTGGGTTAACGTTCTCCTAGACGGTCAATAGGTGACCCACACCTGCGGTATAAGGACTCACTACCAACAACCAGGCGATACTTCAAAACTGTGCTGCTGTTTGTTCTCGACTGCATTACGAGAACTCCGTCGATCTGTCGACTGCATCACGAGATCCTGTCGATCTACCTTCCAAAACCTGACCGACGAAGAAAAAAACACAAAGAGACGAACGTAACCTCGCCTCCCTCACACAACAGGAGTGCAGGATAACAAATGAAACAAGGCTGTTTCAAATTAACAACTGAGAAACCTAACATATTAAATATATATATATATATATATATATATATATATATATATATATATATATATATATATATATATATATATATATATATATATACACACTCTAGATATTATCGATTGAAATGTTCGCTACTTCTTTTCATTTGGAGTCGATGGTACTTTGAATAATGATTTAGCAAGCGATGCTCTTTTTATATGAATATCCAGATGCTCATGAATTTCAATTATAAAGTTCAATGAAAATGAGATGGAGTTCGCTCTACTCAACTATCCAGCTTCGGAGCCTACTTTATCTATTTCTGTCGTTATCCAGGAAAACTAGGGATGTAAGAGAGAGAGAGAGAGGAAGAGAGAGAGAGAGAGAAAAATCTTATTTATTTAATTCTTTTTCTTCTATTATTCCTCTTCTTTGTTATTCCACCAGTAAAATAGAACCACATATTCGATTCTACCATCAGCTATTCTTGACGTAAACAGAAACATTTCCACAATATTGGAACCGTCTTTAAGAAGCCTGGAGAGAGAGGCACACATTCAGGAGGATCACGCTCGCGCTGGAATCCCAAGCTTCCCCCGAGGAACAGGGCTTTCCTCGAGGGCATTCAACTAAGCTGTCGAATGGCTTCACTACCCATCCCCCAGGGGTCCTTTGGGCCATTCAGAACGGGTGTTAATTAACTGGCGCGAGAGCGGAACGAAGCATCACGTTCCGCTGTCACTCGGTGATTATTCTTGGAACGTGTGAACCCGTCAGATGAGATTGCTGGTATGAATGGACATATTCCAAATTTACCATTGTTCAACTCTATTTCTACTTAAAATATTTAAAGTGTCTTTTCCTGATTTCAAATCATTTAAAGACATGGATTTTTAAATGATTAATTAAAACCAGTGATTAAGTTTTTAAACGGTTATCTAAAAAGTGCGACCCAGGTGGTGTCTCATAATGGTCAAGTGCTAAGACACTATGTTAAGTCATGTAAATCAGGTGAGATTTAAAATGTGAAACATTACTGATTCTTTACCAGATAAATAGATAAATGTTAGTGCTTGTTGACAATGAAGTGTAGGTCCTTAATGATATTCATTTTAGGTAAGTAAGAGATGATATTCAGTATACAATAATTTATCGATGAAATCACTTACAATACATTTTATCATTTCCTTGTAGAGTGATTTGTAACCATTTTTCTGTATAACATTAATTAGCCAGTTCCTCGAAGCTTAGATAACAATCTAACAACACTGAATTTTCGAAATAAATGAAATTATTACAATTCACTATGACAATGATTTAATCCTCGTTTTTTTATTTTTTAACATTCATCAGAGGGACAAGCAGTCGTCACTTTCTTTGAGGTTGGAGCAAAATTTTTATTCTAACTCACAAAATCATTCTTTTTTTTAAATGCAATCTGAAAAAAGCATAAAATATATATTGCAAATTAAGGAAAAGCCAAGTATTCAAGTTCTATTTTTATATATTTAATATCCCACTATAACAATGAGAAAAAGCATTAAATAACCCCTGAAATTAACCGGTATTTTCCTCGGTAGGATTTTCTGTAATCAGGTTTCATAAGGATTCTCTGCTATTTTTCCGTCATTTGTTTATTTCTAAATAACGCCCACAGGGCCCTTCCGATGTAACAAAGAATCATCATGAAGAAAGCAGCCTGTAATAATAATGATAATAATAATAATAATAATAATAATAATAATAATAATAATAATAATAATAATAATAATAATAATAATAATAATAATAATAATAATAATAATAATAATAATAATAATAATAATAATAATAATAATAATATTTAAATTATTACATTCGCTTAAGATGAACGAACGAAATACTTAACATCTGCAACCGCTTCTGGTTCATTGTAAGCAGTGAATTACTGTATAATAACACTATTCAAAACGCTGATATCCTTAACATAACGCTATACGTATATATGTATGTATGTATATGTATATATATATAGCATATATATATATATATATATATATATATATTTATATTTATATATATAATATAAGTATATATATATATATATATATATATATATATATATATATATATATATATATATATATATATATATATATATATATATATATATATATATATATTATTATATATATATATATATATATATATATATATATATATATATATATATTATATATATATATATATATTTATATATATATATATATATATATATATATATGTATATATATATATATATATATATATATATATATATATATATATATTGTTGATATATATATATATATATATATATATATATATATATATATATATATATGTAAATTCTCTGACTCACATTACATTCGAACCCAGGTCTTTCAATTGAAGGGCAAGGACGCTTCCAACTAAGCCTGCCCAGGTAAACCCTTAGGTGCAGTGGTCCTTAGCCATGATCGTACGTATGGCACTGCTATTGGTGCCAATAACACTGATCCATGCCTGAAAGTTTCATTGGCCGCGGCTGAAAGTTTCATGTCCCGTGGCTGAGAGTTTCATGTACGGCGGAGCTTGTGCTGAAAACTCGATTTTTGCCGAAGAAACTCCGGGGGATTTAATTACTTATGTATATAAATTCATGTTTACCCATATGGCTACAAGGGAGCAAGTAAAGGTCTGCATAAGTAACAAAAAAGACTAGTTGATTACTTTCTGCGTTGACAAATACAAAGAATACATCGATTAAATGCAAAGATCATATGTCATCGCACATCCGATGATTCTATAACCTTTATTTCTACCAGGATACAAGAAAAGGCACCCGTAAAATGAATGGCAGTCGAAACAAAACACTGGTGACACCTGGCAACTACATCACCACGTTCTACAGCGAGAATGGAAGCCGTCTACAGTTCCATTCATTGATCTGATATTTGACGTCAGGTTGATCAAATAAAACATTCCTCTTCGTGGAGGGACGCTACATGAACGTGTTTTGTTAGATGGTTTTAATTATGTCAATATCATCAGTTGAAAGGTTCTGCACGTCATTCATAACTATAGTTAATGACGAGGTTAGAAATAAGAAAAACAAAATATTCTTGGCATAGAATGATGTTACAAGGACGTTTATTGTCAAAGGATTTATTCTGTACATATCTTTCGATTTATTCTCGTCCGATTTGTTGTTTAAAAATTACTAAATACATATATATATATATATATATATATATATATATATATATATATATATATATATATATATATATAGATAAATAGATAGATAGATAGATATGTGTGTATATATAGGTATATACATAAAAGTATATAATTTTAAGAATTTAATGTATATGGTAGTGATTTTTATAGAATTTTGCTTGTCATATCTGAAGACCAGAGTTAATCAGTCTATCGCTAAAAAAAAACCGAAGAGAATGTAATAAAAATGAAATTGAATCACCTGGGGTTGAATTTTCCGTTTTTTTTCAGTTTGATAATATAAACACAGGTCCTTCGGCACTTTGCCCAGCGGTTTTTCTAGTTGCTGCTTTCCTTCCCACCTCCTGTTCTATGCCTTTACAAACAACGCACAACTTTTTTTTTTTTGTCTCTTCAGTGTATGAAGGCACACTTAAAATACAGAAATTTACACTCTCACACTACAGTCCTTGCTCAAGGTGCAAACACGATGCATGAGCCAGCAAATATATTAACAGTTACAGCCTCTCATGAAGACAAAACACAAGATGTTTTCCTTTTAAACATGACGCCACCCTCACTCTATCATTGACTTCAGATCTTGACTTTTCCTCCATCGATCCCTTACCACTTCAAGATCGATGCTTTTACAATTGTCAAGATGTTCGGGTAAGTGAAATGTGGCACGGTAAGTCCGTAGAGTTTTACAATTCCGTTTTCTATCTTGCTATGCTCCTCATTTTCCATTTTCCTTAGCTTATATAATTCTTCATTTGCTACTTGATACGGTTCACAAAAGTTTAAAACCTTTGCCTACTGAGCTTTCCATTTCATACATGAAACGGTCTATGAGTAATAGGAATCCATGCTGGCATAAGGCCAGCTTAATCTCGAACAAATTATTGTAAGCTGAATTTGACTGCTAAAGTATAACTGACTAGATACGTTCTTGTAAAATAAATAAATGTATATCAATGAACTTTAGGCTAATAATAACAATAATAATAACAATAATAATAATAATAATAATAATAATAATAATAACAATAATAATAATAATAATAATAATAATATGAAATATCATCACTATTTGTGGTTAAAAACGTAAGCGATATTATTAATACCTTCAACGGAATGTTCACGCGAAGATTCCAAGAAGCACAACGCTGTCTTATTCTTTTTCGGCGCCGTTTGCTGAGCAGGTGATGTTTTTAGCGCTACCCTTTCAGGTGGATGCGTTCATCTGGTACAAGTGATTTACACGGAGGAAAGATTTAGTTCAGAATTTTTATGTCCTCGTTCCATTAACGTTCGAATACATGAAAAATAATCATTACATAATTAATACTTTAGGATCTACATAGGTACCTCGTGTATGAATATAAACTGCATCATTTAAGGTATAAACCGCTGTATTTTTCTCACTTACAAAGTATATAGCTAAGTAACTTGAAATCGTTTTCTTTTCTTCATTTTTTTACACTCATCAGGACGTTTACTTTTGAATAGCTTATTAACTTTAAAATCTTAGCCTCTCTCTCTCTCTCTCTCTCTCTCTCTCTCTCTCTCTCTCTCTCTCTCTCTCTCTTTTGATTGCATCATGAGTTGGAAACTGAATAGGCAGACAGATATGGCTCAGCACTAGTCATCCTGTATTTCCATATGAATGTGTTATGCAAAATTCATTCGTCTCAACGATATTCCTTCGACAAGCCATGACACATATCACTTATCCATCGTTTACTTCATAGTCCTGGAAGACAAATGGAGACGGCCGTTTCTGCTAATTCATCTCCTTTCTTAGAATTCATTGCTGTTTCTTTTCTTAATCTCTGTACCGTGTCAATCAGTTGATCAGCAAATGTTTAATTTTCATTTATGTATTATCTAGTTGATCCTCTTGGGGCATTAGCATTTATTCATTGTATTTTAAACAACACACACAAATATATATATATATGTGTGTGTATATATATATATATATGTATATATATTACATATATATATAAATATAATATATATATATATATATATAGTATATATATAGTATATATATATATATATATATATATATATATATATATATATATATATTTATTAGTGACTATTGTATTTAATGGAGTTTTATTCGTGTTGCTAAGTGCTTGATTAAACAGTTCCACATTATCAAGCATCCATACGGACATTTGATAATGTGACTGTTTGTCCAAGAAAGCTTCTGTAACTTTTGAATTAAAAACTCCATTAGATACCATCCAGTTTGAATGAGGTCCTTTTAGTACCCTCTACTAATGCACAGAACAATTGTGTATGTGATAAAGTTAATATATATATAGAGTATATATATATATATATATATATATATATATATATATATATATATATATATATATATATTTATTGTGTGTAAGCATGCATGTATGTATGTATGTATGTATTTAGTCTGTTTCTAAAAATAATACATTTGGCACATGTTGACCTAAGCAAAGATTTAAGAGCTTATAGTTATTCTACCTCAGGACATAACTATGCTGGAAGAAGTAATTGTAGGCAGCACATTCTAAAAATAGCTCCCAAGTCCTGTAGAGAGTTTCTGCAAAAGTTTTGAGCTATAATTTAGTAGTATAAAAGTATGAATTCGGCAGTAATCATTGTCTTGTTCTTTCCTGTATCCACATACTTTTATCGATATTTCACCAACGATCCTTTTGGTTTTCTGTATATACTTGTCAAAATTGAAGCTATAACTGATAAGAATGCATTCTTTCTACTCCCATGACAACTGCGTTAAACTTTAATTACTTCTGGTTAACGATATTCCTAACCTGACCTTATGTTATAACACTTACGATAGGATCTAAAGCGATAGAATCTAGGTGTCGTTTATAAACTTTGAGAAAAATTTATACACAGAGAACCTTCAAGGACATACTGAACTTTATTTCCACTGACAGCGGGCGGCTAAAGCCATTCCCGTTAACAATACATCTCAAAAATCTAATGAAGGGTCTTTTCTCTCCTGCAGTTGCCAACAAGTGATTGCTGTTTGTACGCAACTACGACTTCTAGTAGTACTAGCACTGTTGCTAGTAACAATAGGGTCTTACTACAACGGTTATCGTTTCATTATGGTCATTATTATTCTTATTATGACACTGAAGATACTGTTTATAGAATCCAAGTGTGGCTTTTACGTCCATCAAGTGCACGAAAGTCACTGAGATATTCAAAGACACGTCTCAATTCTTCATTGATCATTCACAAGTTCAAGCATATTTACCTGCTCCTGCCACTCATCTGCCTGTCACCTTTCACAAAGTGACTAACACGGGGGCATAATTAATGGCTTCACTGGAATGTATGCACGAAGATTCCAAGGAAGTGAACTTATATACTTATGCTACTGGATTCCTTTTGGGCGTCATATACTGAGCATCTGATACTTAAAACCTTCGTAATATGAGGTTTCTTCTAGCGCCATCTATTGAGCATCTGAAACGTATAAATAAACCACATTATTACATTCCTTTTGCGCGTCATCTGTCGAGAATCTGAAACTCTTAAACTTTCATGATATTAGATTCCTTTTGAGCGTCATCTATTGAGCATCAGAAACTTAGAATTAGAAACTTATAAGTTTCAGATGCTCAAAGGAGTACGTTCAAAAGAGCCTAATATCAAGCATAGTTATAAGTCAGATTCCTTGGTGATATTAAATTCACTTTGGGCGTCATCAAAGCATCTGAAAATTACATACCTTAATGATACTGAAATCTTTTTGGGCTTCTTCTCGTGAGCATCTGAAACCTCTAAACGTTAATGCTATTGGGTGCCTTCTGGGCGTCATCTATTGAGCATGTGGTGCCTCCTAATGGATACCTTTTCAGGTGGTTGAGTTCATTCGTAAATGAGCAGGCACTTGTTCTTTTGGCTTATAAAAAAGTTTTATTTTGAGTATACAGAACAGTCTTCATCTCATTTGTTATGCAAGTATAGCTCATGAACATGGAAAATAACAAATACTAATCCCTTGCCGCTATACACATATATATGTGATATATTTAGATTCTTGCATTTTCTGCAGCAAACAACATTTTTCCCAGCTGAAAATACTTACTTTATTCATATAAGTTTAAAGCATATAATGGTCAGATATATCTTAAGCCAATTCTGCACACGCCATTTCACCTATAATTTGTTTTTCCATTTTCGCTGTTTTAAGAAATTGCATTACTAACCTTTTCCCTCATCGTTTTATCTGAGAACCAAGTATTCCTTATTACCTGACAAATTCTGGATACACTTTGAGGTGGTCCTTCCGGCCTACTTATGCCAGGCAATTTGTACCTTCCATTCACTTGCGGCCTGTGGCCGCTTGCAATCGGATCTCTCCACGTTCCCTTGTTGAGTGCTGCATCTCTCCAATTATTCTCAGGATCATCCTCCACTCCCAATGCTCTGAGATCTCTGAACACATTATCTTTCCGTCTCATCCTCGGTCTCCCCACCGGTCTTTTCGCTCCGACTGATCCTTCCATAACCACTTTAGGCATTCTGTCCTCTTCCATTCTGGCTTCAGACCTTCCATCTACACAAATTCTTATCGTTTCCCAAACACAGACACGTGCAGATGATGACTCTCCCGACGACTTTCACTTTTATTATCACTTGACCATTCTCGGACTTCATAATTATTCTATAACATATGTTTTCACTTGCTGTTCTAAATCTGACACTCCTTCAATGCAAACAAATATATTCCATTAGTTTCCCTTTGTCTGTAGTGTGGCGATGAGGACCCTTCTTACTTTTGTGTTAGAATGCTTTACATCAATGAATGTTTTGAAAATATCTATAAGGAAATTGTGAGAGTCACGCTACAGGGAAACTGTCCTAGCTTGATTCTATTACCAGAACATGCTGCTGAGTCATTCCTGTCATTGTCTCGGGATATAATAAAAATAAAAATTCGAGGTTCGTATACTAAAAAGATAAAATAAAATAAACATTCAAGGCACATTCTTGTATTGATTTCACGATCGCCGAGCGAAGAAAGAAAACTTAGCCACCGAAAATGGACAGGTCTTGATGACTGAGAATGAAGCCACTGTAAAATGAATAAGGAGAGGGAATTAATTATCAAAGCAGAGGCCTTAAGCAAGCTGCTTGATAGCGCCTGAAGCTTCCCACTGCCCAGAGATCTGAAAGAGGAAAGGTGTCCTGAGGAGACGAGGGGACACAAAACGGAGTGAGGGTTAGTGGTCTGACTTCTCCTCTCTCTCTGTGTGTGTGTGTGTGTGTGTGTGTGTGTGTGTGTGTGTGTGTGTGTAGAAAGCATTGTACCATTTAAGTAATGTCTAAATCTCATATTACTCGTTAATTTACTGGTGAAAACTTTCAGATCGTTATAGTACTACACATCCTTTTTTAAATTAGGCCAATTTATACAAAATCTAACAACATTGCTTGAAAACAAAATAAAAATCTTCGAAAGATTCAGTTACCCAAAATGTGTGTTGAAATCGATTTGTTTCTTTTGTTTATCTTTCTTGACACTTGTTCACTCTTCTTCTCTTCCTAAATTTTTCTCAATAAAATAAGCAAGGAAATAATAGATATATATATATACTGTATATATATATATACTGTATATATACTATATATATACATATGAATATATATTTCTATGTATGTATGTATGTATGTACATATATATGTATAGCCTATGTATATATATATATATATATATATATATATATATATATATATATATATATATGTATATATATATATATATATATATATACATATATATATATATTTATAATCCTTTTAATTGCTTCGCTTGGAGAAAGTAAAGGATCTATTGTAAGGGAGTTAAGTATTGTCTTATTTCCATTCTAATCAATATTCATCATACTTCAGAGAGAGAAGCCAACTATATCGCTAATCTTCTCCCTAGTATAATGAATTTGATTAGAAATTAAGTAAGTTGTATATTTACCTATCAATAATTCATTCAATTCTCTAAATGAAGCTTTCAATTAATGTTCCTGAATTATATATAGACAGTATATATATATATATATATATATATATATATATATATATATATATATATATATATATATATATATATATATATATATATATATATATATATATATATTATATATATATATATATATATATATATATAATATATATACAGTATATATATATATATATATATATATATATATATATATATATATATGTGTGTGTGTGTGTGTGTGTGTGTGTGTGTGTGTGGATGTTTGTATGTATAAATATTTATATGTATGTATTTATTTATATATATATATATATATATATATATATATATATATATATATATATATATATATTTATATGTATGTATCTATATATGTGCATATATAAGGCTGTTTGTGTGTGTATATTATTACATATACTTAACTAATAGATTCTTCTTTTTTCAGATTGGCCTATTAATTCTGAAGGATGGTACTTTATAACTAAAACTACTCTAGGTAAGTGGTCATAACGTTTTGTCTCTGAACTTTAAATCACTTTCAATAAACTGTACAAGTAAAATGTATATTTAGCTTTTGTTATTAGTAACACCTCCCTATTGTTGATCTGCATATAACGACACAAATACTCGGCGTAACTGTACTTGGTCTTTGATTTTCTAAATAATACTAAATTAATCAATGAAAGAAATATATCAGTGTTCTTTCCCTTCAGCTTGTGGAAAAGTGGTAACCTTTTTCTGTCGACAGCATTACTTGTCACCCTGAACGCATTCACTGTGGTGGAATGTTCAGCAAACGCCACCGTTCAGACCCCAATGGCTTTAAAGGATCACATTGTCTTCGGGTGTAAAAGCAAAACGTATGTAGTGTGTACATCATTCTTTGGTTATAAACGCTTATAACAACCTGTGCCACTTATCTACAATGTCATTTAACGTTAAACTGCTTCTGAATTTTGATTAGCAAAAAGGTCTTGAGTCATAGATAGTTAAATATAGAGTTTAGTTAGGCTTAACAACAAAACAGAAAACAATTTAATTCTTAGGTTTGAGTTTAAACTTTTTTTAGAGTCGAATATCGTTTATAACGAAAAAATGAAACAATTATTATTCACTTTCATTTCCAACTAGATTAACAGGACACTTACTTACATCTTCATTAGATTTAGTACAAAATTAAAACTATAGTTTTATTGTTTCCAACCGTACCGGTAACTAAATCCAAAGCCTCCTTCTTTCAGTAATTACACGCAAGATTTAATTTAGTTACTGTAGAATTTCAAGTACCATGTTAATAACATCGCATTCTCAAACCAGAATATACCATAGAAAGAATAGAATATTGAAATTTTTCCAAAGACCAAGCACTGGGATCCATGAGGTCATTCAGCGTGGCAAAAGGAAATTGAGAGTAGAAAGGTTTGAAAAGTGTAACAGGAGAACCTTGCAAATGTACTAAGAAACTATTGTAAAAAGAGAATGGATAGCAAGATGGAAGACAGAGAATATGAATGGAGGTATAGTAATAGGAATGAAAGGGTTAGCAGCTAGGTGCTGAAGGGACGCTACAAAGAACGTTAAGTAATGCCTATGTACACTGCGGAGGCATCGACACACTACCCACCTTCAGGGACCAGAATATAAAGTGTGGATTTAATTACTTCACAAAAGATATCAATAGTTTTCTTTTTATCAGAAACTACACTATATTAATCATTTTCTTCTCTGTGAATTGATATTACATATATATATGTATATATATATATATATATATATATATATATATATATATATATATATATATATATATATATATATATATATATATATATATATATTTATATATATATATATATATATATATATACAGATATATATATATGTATGTATGTATGTATATATATGAACAAAGTTACGGCAATGATGAAAGCAAAACAATCAAGATACTAAGCATTTTCGTCTTATTACCTAGATATGGTCACAGTACTTAGTATCACAATTGTTTCACTTATCCTTCTTGGCTATAACTTTGTTCGTATAATCATCACATTTTTATATTTTTCGTGATTTAAATATATATATATATATATATATATATATATATATATATATATATATATATATATATATATATATATATATATATATATATATATTAATTCTAGTGACTTCTTATGGAAGCAGCTTCTTGACATTTAGAAGAAACTGGGTTAACCCTACCACTTTGAACATACAACTCCTTTACGAGATAGGTCAAGAAGGTAAGTTTTTATTCTTACAGTGTAATTTATATCAGTGATATAACAAATCATTTTGAATAGTCAATTTAAATAACAAAAAAATTTAAAAATTTTCTATAAATTTTAGTGCTTGAGAAAACAATGACCCTCTTTTGCTTCACCGTTTGAATTTATTCTTAAGTATTTATAATAACTAAATCTGAACATAAACTAATAACATAAATATCTGAAGCAGAGGCAAGGATAGATTCATTATGGAAGGATATATATTCATCAATTTATCCATTTTTTTAGGAAGTAAGGAGGAAATGTTGTCAAAGAATAAAATAGGCATTGAACATCAGAAATAACGAGGCCTTTTAAATTCTCGGTTTTTCTGTAGAGGAAAAATGTTTCCTCAGACTGGAAATTATGTTTTAACTTTTCCTTTTCAGAGAAACGAGATTATCAACATCTACGTTGGAAGCTATGATTTTATTTATCCTTCTGCAACAAAACAGATAAGGCCCAAAGGATGATAAATGCATTATCCACCGAAATGTCTGGGTTGATGACCTTCCAGTACGATACTTATCTAGGAACAGTAGACGTGATCATTCGTTCAGCAAAGCAAGGCACATCTTTGTTGACTCATAGTTTTAAAAGTAAGGTTTGATATCTTCAAAAGTGTAACGACCACTTTTGCATTTTGTCATTATTCAGTGTTGATATTCAGTTATGCGCGTATAACTCGTTTTTTGTCATTAAAACTAGTGTTATTATTCAGTGTGTTTAATGAAGAAGCACAAAATTAAAAGCCATTACATTACAATAAATCTCACATTAACTGCATCTTTCATACTTACGAATTAATGAACTTTGCTGAACAAAGAATAGTTCACTTGCTATAAAAGTTTAGTTATTATTATGCACTTCATCTAAGCTCTTATTGTAAAGTACGTATTATTTACTTTGTTTTACAAGTTGATCTTTTATTGAAAGAAGAACTTAAAATAAATGGTAGGAATCCAGTAGTTAGATAATTAAAATATATTAACAAATTTGAAATTTACTTTTTAAATAGGTGGCATATAGTTTAATTCTAGTTTTGCACTAGAACATTATTTACAACAGTAAAATAGTAAGAATAGAGTGTGAATAACTTCAGATTACTAGCATAATTGAAATATGAAAATATACATACTGTAATTTGTTGAGAGGAAAAAATAATGTTTACTACATTAATTTACAAATTACAGTTTCTAGAAATTTACTGCTTCTCGTGAGAAAATTCAGTGAGATATTATTCTACGTTCCTCATATCTGGTATAAAGATGAGATTCACTAAACCATACAAAGAGAAGATAAATACCTTTCTATCATAACTAAACAATCCTTCTCTAGTATGAATTGCTTTTCCTTCTTTCAGATCAAAGCTAAAAGGACCAAGAGTCATCTGGTCAACTGGGTTTTATTATTCGGAGAAGGGGAAGTCACGAATAAGTCAATGGCTGCTCTATTGAAAATTCCACTCCAGGCTGAACCACGTCACGTTAGTTAACCAAGAAACGAGTGGAAAGCCGTGTTTTCTTCAAATGTAATGGAGGACGGAATTATGAGGTATTTCTTTATTGCTGGACGCATGTATGTAATTGTTGATTAGTAGTTTATTTTTTACATGGACCAAATACTTCAGCTCAAAACGGAAAAGTACGATAAAATCTGTTATATTTTCCATTTGCAAAAAAAAAATGCTTCTGAATGTCCATGCATATACTTTTCAACTTCTCTCTCTCTCTCTCTCTCTCTCTCTCTCTCTCTCTTAAATCTCTCTTCAATGCTAGCTTAGCCATATGCAAGTCACTGCATAGTATTTTAGTGAGTAGAAACTCTAGATAAAGTCTGAAATACTATCATTTAGTCTTTCGTTTTCGTTGTCCACGTATTATACTCATTCTTTGCCTAAGGCATCATTGAGTATCCTACAACCTTTGCCTTTTGCTATCTTCAATATTACGGCTGAATATGGAACTATTCCTCAGCATTACCATTACCTATTGGTTTCAATTAATGGCAGCCTCGCGCAGGTTTGCTTCATATGGACACCTCGGAATTACACCTACAGCGCAAAAAGACCCCAACTCCTCCCCTTGTATGACCCCGACCAATACCGTGACATGAAAGGCAGACAGTTCCACATAGCAGCCAATCACGCTCCTCCTGACTTCTTGCTTGGGAAGCCAAACGATGATGGAAGCGTTCAGGCTATTGGAGGGACTGACTTCAAGATCATCAGATCGCTCAGTGAGGTTTAAACTTTATATGAGTATCTGGCATTTTAATCGATGAAACTGAGAGTTTCTTTTCCATAAAGTGAAACAACATTCTTCAAAAATGGATTACCAAGTACCGATAATCAAGCATTAAAAGGATCTTAGATAAACTTCTTGAAGGTTCAAATAGGTGTCTACACAATTTCTCAGTATGTAAACGTTCAAGATAATGTTATTTTCAGTTCCTGCTGAAGTTTCCATTTGAACAGTTTCTTAAAATATAATTTGTGTATTTTTACTAATTAACTTCAATTTTCGTACCAGTATATTGTTACAAATCAACGTTTTAGATGTTATTCCCCAGTAATAGAATATTCATGTTTAATTCAAGTATTCCTGTATTATAAATATTACTTTAATATTTGCAGGTTTAAGATATTTCCCTCAGTCGACGGTGCTTGGGGCTATCCTCAACCTGATGGGAATATCACTGGAATGATAGGAATGGCAGCAAGAAGGGAGGTCCACTTGGCTGTGACAGGAATTGGTGTGAATGGTTAATAAATACTTTTCAGAATTTTATTCACGGTGGTCAAATAAAATCAATCAATTTTATATCGCTCACGAAAGGAAATAATATATTTCTCAAACTGTTCAAAAATGAACAGGCACCCCCTTTAATATTTATTCATGTATCAAATGTCTCTATAAAAATATATATATATATACACACATATATATAGATAGAGATATATATACATATTTATACATATATTATATGTATATATATATACATATATGTATATATACTGTATATACATATATGCACATATAAAGTAAATATATAAATATGCATATATATATATATATATATATATATATATATTATATATATATATATATATGTACATATATAATGACATTTCTTTATCAAACAGTGATGTACATACAACCATTGCTACAAATGTCGTTTAATATCCAATTCCATGATACTGTGGAATATCTCCGAAGGAGAATTATCACCGAAAGGGAATTTTTAAGCGATAAAGTTAGGTATTGCAGTATACTGAACACTCGATTCGGTACTTTCAAGGACTCCAGTCGACGGTCAAAACCACTGAGCTAACAGTCCAGCGTGAACTGGATATAGAATATTTGTTGCTTTATGATTATATATATTAATATATATATATATATGTGTAAGTGTGTGTGCATATATATACATGGATATGTTTTCATTTATTTACGCCTATATATATATATATATATATATATATATATATATATATATATATATATATATATATATATATATATATATATATATATATATATATATATATATATATATATTTATATATACATAAAAATTTATATAAATACATAAATATATTAGTTCCTCCAATATTTATGATTACAGACCATCATTACAGAAATACGGAACACTGTCATCGATTATACCATTTCCTATTCGTTCGATATAAGGTATTTTCAAGGGCACTCCAAAAGGCAGAGAATTCGCCATCTTTGGCACTGTTTTTCGCTAGAGAGAAAATTATATATATATATATATATATATATATATATATATATATATATATATATATATATATATATGATTATAATCACTTTTGTACCTGAGTCATTTATCACACATTACCACAGGTCAAAATAAGAGACGGAATGCAGGTCCTGGCCGGTTTCGACTTTATTTCCAAGCTATTGACGAAGGACTGATACATAGTATTAGAAGTCACAAATATATATACTACAGAAACAGTCCTGACGAACATACACAACCGTTTGAGACTACAGATCCGCCCACAGGCTGGTGTAAAGGTAGGAGCGTCCTTCAAAACTCATTTGGCTAAAAATCACAATATACTCTCAGGGGACAATAATGGTAAACGTACAGACCATAGAGCACTACAGGTACAAATAGACAAAGAAGATATGGTTGAAACCCATTAGCACTGCTGCCCCCCATACTGTGCTTACAAATATATTAATCTTATTTCCATACATTTCTACCGCCTACTCAACAGAACACTTGCAAATTTCTTTCAATATTAAAGGATCATGTTTATACATCTCTTTGGACTGGTATTTTTGTACATGTTAGTGAGAAAATCATGCTATCAACTGAAAGAGGCAAAAGTGAATATCATTGAAAGGAATATCATTGAATCTACCTTTATAAACGAAAGTTACAGCCATATTATGAATATCAGTCAAAGGATGGCAACTTGATCCTTTAATATCGGTGGTGTGGAATCTGTAGTCTTAAGTATTGTTCCCGAGAGTAAATTGCATTTTAGCCAAAATGAGTTTTGAAGGCCCTCCTACTTAACTGGCCTGTCGGTTATGATCTTTAGTCCCAAACGGCTGTGGCGTCGTGAGTACTGTTTCTGTAGTATATTTATTTGTGACTTCTAATACTCTGTATCAGTCCTTCGTCAAAGGCTTGGAAATAAAGTGGAAACCGATCAGGACCTACACCCGTTTCTTATTTTTCACCTGTGGCAATGTGTGAGACATATATATGTATATATATATATATATATATATATATATATATATATATATGTGTGTGTGTGTGTGTGTGTGTGTGTATGTGTGAGTGTGTATATATATATTATAAAATTCTTATAGGCCTAATCTGGGAAAAATAACAAACTAATGCAGCTAACCCCTACCTGAATGTCTCACGCTTTCACCGCTCAGCCCATTGACCAATACATACCACTACATAACCAGTCATGTTCCGGTTATGTCATTTTCGCTAAGTAACAGGACTTACCTTGACACTACCAAATATCACCAATGATCAACATCACATAGGTGGAAAATAATAACTTCACCATAATTAAACAAATACCGAGTAAATTATCACCACTATAAATCATCATCAATCCTCGCACTACTAACAGTGCCAACTAGCTTCGCTGCCGATACAAAACTCCTTTCTATCACTGCAAGTGCGCACCATCACCGTTATCATTATTTTATTAAGCCTTCATAGTGACTGGAACATGTTTTTAACTGTTGATATTTTTAGTTTTTTCTCTCACTTGTGATTGCGATACATCTCCAGCCTTGGAGATGAGATGTAAATTATTTTGTCGAGTTGTTCCATGGAAGGAAATGCCAGCGTGGAACAGAGCTAACAAGACTGGGTACAGTCAAATATAAGAGCAGGAAGATTTCGTAAATTACATGGTATTACATGGTAAGTGCTGGATTGGATTGTTTCAGTCTTCTCTCTCTCTCTCTCTCTCTCTCTCTCTCTCTCTCTCTCTCTCTCTCTCTCTCTTATAATACTAAATTTCATCAGTCCAGGCTACAACTGCATTTATACTGTTAATTATTTCTATGCCTGTCTTTCTAAAGATAATAATAAAATAAGAAATTACCTTTCAGCACTTTTTCCATTTTATTACAGATATGACCTGCATCGTGATCACGACCCTGCCATAGGTCCGTCTTAAGGTCAGTCTGAAATCTCAGAAGAATTCAGCCTCGTAATCGGGAAGGGACCACTCAGATTCACCAATATATTTCGCAATTTGGTCTAGCATGAATTTTCCTATTGATGAAAGCTCCAACCCAGAGGATCACTTTCTTCTTCTGGTATATTTTTTGCTTGGTCGTCTGTGGTAAGTTATTTTTTCAAGTATTTTTTAATATATTGATTCATTAGTCATCTTGTAAGTGAATATAGATCGATAGGGTAACAGACTAATAGGGTAAAAGAGAGGGTCTTCCTCTGAGATATCAATTTCTAATAAATTCATACATAACAGAATATGTACATCATTTCTTCATACACAAATGGTTTATTACACCGTGATTTATACAATCATGAAGTAAGTAAGCAATGTCGGAAATTCACATACTCGGTAAATCTCCGTTGGAAAATTGTAGCGAAGGAATTTATATAAGTGATAAATGAATTGGAATCGTGGGGACCACAGCCGCGACGAAAACCTGACCAGCGACTCAGTTGGCGTAAACCATTGAGCCATCAGAGAGGTATAAGTCTTTTGCGAGATGTCGTACTGCTTTTACCGTCGTGAAGCGGGGAAAGTGTATAACACTACAAATGACAATGACCCACCTCCCGTTGGAGAAATTGTCGCGAAGGAGTTTATAAGTTCAATGAATGATGCGTTTACTCCAGTTGGCGTAAACCATTGAGCCATCAACTCTTGCTTGTTATGGCGAAAATTTTTATCGACAATGACCGTGATTTTATATTTTGGAAACTCTCTTGTTATGAAGCTAATCAAAGCTACAAATGCCAGCAATATCGAAATTCCACGCTACCTCATTATATCTCCGTTGGAGAATTGTCGCGAAGAATTTATATAAGTGATAAATGGTGGAATCGTGGGGACCTGCGAACCCGACAAAGCCTATTCAGCGACTCCAGTTGGCGTAAACCATTGAGCCGTAAGAGGTATAAAGTCTTTTGCCAGAGATGTCGTACTCTTTTACACCCGAAGTCGTGAGCAGGAAAGTGTACTAGCCTCATTCGACCCACCTCCGCCATGACAGTTCATTGGTACGTTTGGAACTCCCTTAATAAGTACACCGTGGTTATATACAATGCTCAGAAGCTACAGATAATAAGCAATATCGAAATCCACATACCTCGGTATCTCGTTGGAGAATTGTCGCCGAAGGGGGTATATAAGTGATAAATGAATTGGAATCGTGGGGACACGAACCTGCGAAGGCAAAAGCCTATTCAACGACTCAGTTGGCGTAAACCATTGAGCCATCAAGAGAGAATAAGTCTTTGCGAGATGTCGTTACTGCTTTTACCCGTCGTGAGCGGGGAAGGTGTGCTAACCTCGACAATGACCCACCTCCGCCATGGCAGTTCATTGGTACGTTTGGAACCACGCAGCTCTTGTTATGAAATTTTATCACCCGTGATTTATATACAATCATGAAGCTACAAATGTCGCAATATCGAAATCACGCTACCTCGGTATATCTCCGTTGGAGAATTGTCGCCGAAGGAATTTATATAAGTGATAAATGAATTGGAATCGTGGGGACACGAACCCGCGACGAAAGCCTATTCAGCGACTCCAGTTGACGTAAACCATTGAGGCCATCAAGAGAGGTATAAGTCTTTTGCCGAGATGTCGTACTGCTTTTTTACCCGTCAATGTGAGCGGGGAAAGTGTACTAGCCTCGACAATGACCCACCTCCATATGACAGTTCATTGATGCGTTTGGAACCACGCAGCTCTTGTTATGAAATTTTTTATCACACGTGATTTATATACAATCATGAAGCTGGAAATGTAAACTTAATATCGAAATCCCACGCTACCTCGGTATATCTCCGTTGGAGAATTGTCGCGAAGAATTTATATAAATGATAAATGAATTGGAATGGTGGGGACACACGAACCGCTGACGGCCACCTCATTCGACTCCAGTTGGCGTTAACCATTGAGCCATCAAGAGAGGTATAAGTCTTTTGCCGAGATGTCATGCTGCTTTTACCGTCGTGGGCGGGGAGAGATGTACTAGCCTCGACAATGACCCACCTCCGCCATGACAGTTCATTGGTTCGTTGACTGCAGCTCTTGTTATATAAATTTTATCACACAGTGATTTTATATACAATCATGAAGCTACAGATGTAAGCAATATCGAAATCACGCTACCTGGGTATATCTCAGTTTGGAGAATTGTCGCGAAGAAGATTTATATAAGTGACCAATGAGATTGGAATCGTGAGGACACGAACCTGCGGCGAAAACCTATTCAGCGACTCAGTTGGCGTAAACCATTGAGCCATCAAAGAGGGTATAAGTCTTTTGCCGGAGATGTCGTACTGCTTTTACCCGTCGTGGCGGGGAAAATTATACTAGCCTCGACAATGACCCCCTCCGCCATGACAGTTCATTGAAATGCGTTTGGAACTCTGTAGCTCTTGTTATGAAATTTTTATCACACACGTGATTTATATACAATCATGAAGCTACAAATGTCGCAATATCAAATCCACGCTACCTCGGTATATCTCCGTTGGAGAATTATCGCCCGAAGGAATTTATTATATATATAATCATGAAGCTACAAATGTCGCTAATATCAAATTCACGCTACCTTGGGAATATCTCGGAAGGAGAATTATCGCCGAAGGGGAATTTATATACTCGTAAGTGATAAATGAATTGGTTCCCATCGGGACACGAACCCTTGACATGGGCCTATTCAGTGACTTCAGTGGACGTTACCACTACGCCATCAAGAGAGGTATAAGTCATTACCGAGTCTGCTGTACTCTTTTTTCCCGTCGTGAGCGGGGAAATTGTACTTAGTCTCGGCAATGACCCACCTCCGCCATGACAGTTCGTTGGTACGTTTGGAACACGCAGCTCTTATTATGAAGTTTGTTATCACACCGTGATTTATATACAATCATGAAGCTACAATGTCACTTAATATCAAATTCATGCTACCTCGGGAATATCTCCGAAGGAGAATTTTCGCTGAAGGGGAATTTATATAAGTGATAAATGAATTGTACCCATCGGGACACGAACCCTTGACATGGGCCTATTCAGCAACTCCAGTGGACGTTACCACTACGCCATGAAGAGAGGTATAAGTCATTACCGAGTCTGCTGTACTCTTTTCTCCCGTCGTGAGCGGGGAAATTTACTTAGCCTCGGCAATGACCCACCTCCGCCATGATAGTTCGTTGGTACGTTTGGAGCACGCAGCTCTTATTATGAAATTTTTTATCACTCCGTGATTTATATACAATCATGAAGCTACAAATGTCGCTTAATATCAAATTCACGCTACCTCGGGAATATCTCCGAAGGAAAATTATTGCCGAAGGGGGCTTTATATAAGTGATAAATGAATTGGTACCCATCGGGACAGGAACCCTTGACATGGGCCTATTCAACGACTCCAGTGGACGTTACCACTACGCCATCAAGAGAGGTATAAGTCATTACCGAGTCTGCTGTACTCTTTTTTCCCGTCGTGAGCGGGAAATTGTACTTAGCCTCGGCAATGACCCACACCTCCGCCATGGTAGTTCGTTGGTGCGTTTGGAACACGCAGCTCTTATCATGAAATTTTTTTATCACACTGTGATTTATATACAGTCATGAAGCTACAAATGTCGCTTAATATCAAATTCACGCTACCTCAGGAATATCCCCAAAAGGAGAATTATCGTTTTAAGGAGATTTATATAAGAGATAAATGAATTTATACCCATCAGGACACGAACCCTTGACATGGGCCTGTTCAACGACTCCAGTGGACGTTACCACTACGCCATCAAGAGAGGTATAAGTCATTACCGAGTCTGCTGTACTGGTAACATCCACTGGAGTCGCTGAATAGGCCCATGTCAAGGGTAGTGTCCCGATGGATACCAATCATTTATCACTATATAAATTCCCTTCGGCGACAATTCTCCTTCGAGATATTCCGAGGTAGCGTGAATTTGATATTGCTTACATTTGTAGCTTCATGATTGTATATAAATCACGGTGTGATAAAAATGTCATAATAAGAGCTGCGTGTTCCAAACGTACCAACGAACTATCATGGCGGAGGTGGGTCATTGCCGAGGCTAAGTACAATTTCCCACTCGATGGGAAAAAGAGTACAGCAGACTCCAGTAATGACTTATACCTCTTTGATGGCGTAGTGGTAACGTCCACTGGAGTCGCTGAATGGCCCATGTCAAGGGTTCGTGTCCCGATGGGTACTAATTCATTTATCACTTATATAAATTCCCCTTCACATAATTTCCTTCGGAGATATTCCCGAGGTAGCGTGAATTTGATATTGCCGCACATTTGTAGCTTCATGATTGTATATAAATCACGTTGTGATAAAAATTTCATAATAAGAGCTTCGTGTTCCAAACATACCAACGAACTATCATGGCGGAGGTGGGTCACTGCGAGGTTATACAATTTCCCCGCTCGACGGGAAAAGAGTACAGCAGACTCGGTAATGACTTATACCTCTCTTGATGGCATAGTGGTAACGTCCACTGGAGTCGCTCAATAGGCCCATGTGAATGGTTCGTGTCTTGATGGGTACCATCAAGACACTTATATAAATTCCCCTACGGCGATAATTCTCCTTCGGAGATATTCCCGAGGTAGCGTGAATTTGATATTAAGCGACTTTTGTAGCTTCATGATCGTATATAAATGACAGTGTGATAAAAATATTTCATATTATATATATATATTATATATATATATTATATATATATATAATATATATATATATATATATATATAATATATATATATATATATATATATATATATATATATACATATATATATATATATATATATATATATATATATATATATATATATATATATATATATATATATATATATATATATATATATATATATATATATATATATATATATATATATATATATATATATATATATATATATATATATATATATATATATATATATATATATATATATATATATATATATATATATATATATATATATATATATATATATATATATATATATATATATATATATATATATATATATATATATATATATATATATATATATACATATATATATATATATATATATATATATATATATATATATATATATATATATATATATATATATATATATATATATATATATATATATATATATATATATATATATATATATATATATATATATATATATATATATATATATATATATATATATATATATATATATATATATATATATATGTTTATCTCGTGGCTCTGTTAAAGTAAACATTTGTTTATTAATTACCGTTTAATGTTTCACTAGTTCATTTGAGCCTCGAATTCTTGGTTAGAGTTTTGTTTTGTTGTGCTTCCCCCACCGAAGGCTGTTATTTGTTACTTGGTACTCCGCTCATAAAAAGTTCTCTTTATTTTCATGTATGAGTGTTTCGTTGGTTTGGCCTTCGGCCTTCTGCCACGTTGGACTGTTTAAGAGGCGATTTACATATTTTCTTCTGGATTGACAAGAGATTGGATTCGGCCCTCCTGTAGAGAAGATCTCGTCTTTTTTTTACGGCTCTGCTATATTTGGATGACTTCTTGCTTCAAGTGGGATTGTCTGCTGCTGATGATCAGTGTCGATGGATGCACATATCTGACCCCCTTCGTAACCTACGGGTGTGCTCTCGTGCTCTCAGGTGTACTGCGACCAACGTCATCGCCCACATCGTGAGCTCTTGCCAATTGTTACGGTGACGCCTCCAGAATCTTCCTGCGAACAGCCGTTGTCTCGATATCTTCTGAGGGTCGTTAGGAGGCCTTTTGGTCACGAAGAAGAGTAAGCATCTCATTCTGTGCCTTCTTTGTATCCAGAATCGACTCATTCCCTTATGGTTAAACATTAGTGTCCTGGGACGACCAATACGTCGAAGTGCCATCGAGACCGCCACTCGTTTGATAAGCTGCTTTAGTGTGAAGATTATTGCCTTGTTTTTGTGGCCGGTGTGGGGAACGTATCCATGTGATGGTATATTACCGTAAATATTGTGCAGAGTTAGATTAAGGTTTTCGCTCTTTCTTTCATCTCCCACTTATTTCTGATTTAGTGCGGAAGTTGTTTTCTTTCTCCCTTCTCCTCGGCACTTTCTCTCTAACTATCGTTTACGTGATGGTTAACTGTGAGTTTGAATGGGAGTTGTAAGTGAATGTGTTCGCACCTTCAGCCAGTAATTCGAGGATGTGTACAAATAATTCATTGTAATAAATCTAGGCATTTACGCTGAATTTTTCAATTACACCCTCAATAAAGTGTATTCTGTCTATGTTGCTGGTAAATCTTAATCTTTAGCTTGCAAGCTGTCGTAGTAAGGGTAATTTATTTATTTATCTATTTTTGGAAGGCTCAGAAAGTGCCTGGAAATGTCATTCGAACTTTAAAAAAAAAACTTTTTAAACTGCTTTTTGATAAATTATCTTATCGGAACAACGGAGTTCTTAACAATATATATATATATATATATATATATATATATATATTTATGTATATATATATATATATATATATATATATATATATATATTTATATATATATATATATATATATATATATATATATAATATATATATTATAAATATATATATATATATATATATATATATATATATATATATATATATATATATATATATATATATATATATATATATATATATATATATTATAAATATATATATATATATATATATATATATATATATATATATATATATATATATATATATATATATATATATATATATGTATATATATATATATATATATATATATATATATATATATATATATATATATATATATATATATATATATATATATATAATATTTTATTCTTGTAATTTTAAAGCTGGGATCTTGCTACATAAATGGGGTATACTAGGGATGACATGCAACTTACCTTAACTACTACAGAAATCTGGACTCTGGCCTTGGGGACAGCTAAAATTACAAACAACAAAATACGCCTGAAAGGCTACTTCAGGGGAAGTGATTAGATAAACTCTGGGGTTTAACTTAATTCATTATATTTACAAAAGAAAACACATCAAACTACTGATAGCGTAATTCTGGAGTAATGAGGCGAAAGCACATGACGGGAATTTCCTGGAGGGATCCCGCTTCAAAGTTGTTGATAAAGAAGCAGCGAGGGAAGCTACGCACACGAAGTGACACAGTTCCACAGATGGGTAGTCCTATCCTGCAATCAAACACTTACGGTTACTTAACTGGGACTAACACTTTAATGAGGGAATCGACGAATTGCATGGAAGATGCCTAGACTGAACTCGATTCCCGTGACTCGAACATCAAGCGATTACGTTACTCTTCTCGTAAATGCTTTCCAAATTAAACAGCACAAAATATAAGCAATACAGGTCTTATTGTAATTATATTCCACTATGAAAAGGAAGGGAACGTGGCTGACGAAAAACCTTAAATCCTGGTACTTTACCCTTCCTTTAGGAGCTGAAGTTTCTTCTTATGAGGACCAGCGAAGGAGCGAATTAATTCACATCAAAAGTTACTTTGTTACTGCCAGCCATGTTTTTGAAATAGGCAGTGGATAGAGCAAGGGACGGAGCTCTGGAGTCCGTGGCACCGCCGACAATTCTGAGGGAGGGCGTCTTGTCCAGGGCTCTTTTATAGCGTCATAAGTTACAGCTTTTCTTCCTAGACGGCGTTGTGATCACTCTGCCCACGTGGGAACTATATATATATATATATATATATATATATATATATATATATATATATATATATATATATATATATATATATATATAGAAAGAGAGAGAGAGAGAGAGAGAGAGAAATTACAGAATTGCAGCTACTTGATCTTTTCATTCTGACATATGAGATTTACTCTTCAAAGAATTATATATTTAGATATATATACAAACATCTGAATAAATGAGAGTATGACTCTGTCAACATTTATTCAGAGCAAGTGTTACTTTCAACAGTAAAATATATGCTTTGATAGCATAAAAGGGAAACTATAGACATGATCCTATAAATAATAAAATAAAACAAAAACATTTTTACATTAACCATTACTCTTGATGTATTTCTGGCTTGATTTTATTTTCCTAAGGAGTGAGGGTTGAGTTTTAAGATAATCATAGAAGTCAGAGGAACTCTAGTCGAATTTGCATTTCACTATTAGTACAGACCTCAATGCAGTTACCTACAGCTTTTCTCTGATGTCCAAAAGTTTTCATTAGAGAGAATACTCTATCTGCAGGAGCACTGGACCCAGGGAGACACAGGCAAAACTCAACAAGCTTTGAAATGTTTTTAAAATGAATATTTTTATTACGAAAGTGTGAGAAAATCTCTAACCATTTCTTATCCACTTCCGAATCATTGTCTGTCCATTCTTGCATCTTTTCATTCGTCAAAAACTCCTTAACATACGTAACCTCATCAAAAAGTCCATTGTCATCCAATGTAAAATTAGGTTTTGTCTTTTGAATAAAATTCAGTACTTCTTGAACTTAAGACCAAGATACTGCTTTATTTTGAACAAGGATCCATCAAAATTGTTCCGTAAAATGATTCAACTACAATTTTAAAATGTCCTACATCATGCCCTTTCCCTTCTGAATCTCGAAGCATCTCATGATTGGGATAAATAGATTATTTCTTTCTTTCTGATAGCTTCATTTTCAAATCTCTTAAAATACAAGAAACTTCCATCATAGAAACTTTTTGGGACTCGACCTTCATTGTGCAATATGAAATGCTGTACCTTGACTGTGTAAAAAAAAAAAAAGCACACTTCAGCAAATGAATCCTCAAAGAACTGTTTAAGAAGGCTGGGACATTTGTCCTGTGACAAAAAATATATGTTTTCAAAGATTTGAATAACTTCAGAATCCTCTCAATAGCTGGTCTTAAATCAGGCCACCTTGTCTTACTATATACTAATAAATTTTTATAATGTACATCAACATTTTCACAAATTTCTTTCAGTTGCTCTACTATAACAGTATGAATGTAGAAAAAAGAAAATATCTTCACTGTTATTGCTTCTCCATCTACAGGTTGACAGTCCGATGTAGCTTTCTTACAGTTATTCAGTACCAATTAATTTTCTTCCTAGATTTTGTTGCATCCGGTAAAACATTATTTTTGCCTCCCCTTGATGCTCCACCAAAGTTGCAATTTGTGTTGTCAGCACACAATGCCAACAATTTAGGAGACAATTCATTAGAACTGAGAGTTTCTTGTATATACTGTAGTCTGAAAGTATTTCACTCGTTTCTCCACCTAGATTTTTAACTTCCAAAATTTTAACCTTGACAACATGGCAGGGCAAAAAGTATCTAACCAATAAGGGACAAAATTTAATATTTCTGTGATTAGAGCAGTCACAATATAATGTCACACAATTTACCTGAGTCAAATCCTCTTTTAAGGATTCTAAGGCGTCAGGCAGGAAAACATTGTTCAAAATTGCCTCCGTTTTGGTGCGAGCGCATGCAACTGAATTGTCAAAACACTTTTTAATAAGTTTGGAAGTGCAGCAATCCACAGAACAGAACGAAAAGTTGTGTTGCATTGCATGATGAGCCCAAGTTCCTTCTGCTGCTGCCAAATTCTTTTCTTTTCCTCCAAATCCTTCCTTCTGTAGGAATGTGGTCATTGACTTGCTTGAAGAGGAGGAGGCATCAGCACGCTTATGCCTACTAGTCTTTAAATGACGTTCAATGTATTTTCCACCATTTGTTATCGAAAAGTACGACATGCACTTTAAACACTTGACATCACTTTCACTTTTTGCTTTTTCTATGAAAGGATATTCACTTTCTAATTCTGTATTGAAAGTCCACTTCTTTTTGGATGCCACGGTGTCGTCCTCTTTGGAGTGTTGCTTGATTGCTAATCGACTATCAACACGTAGCAGCTGGACCTAACCATACAGGGACTAGTGCAAGAGAAGTATGGAACACAATTCATACATTCTACGACCTAGCTATGCTGCAGCAAAAGAGCCTTAGAGGTTTCGAGAAAAAATATCTTAACTCTTATCTTTGAACAATCAGCAATTTATTACGATTTGCACATGCAATCAGGAAGGAACACAAGGCGGGCAAATTCCGTCATGGGGGACATTAGTACGTCCCCCGAAGGCAGTGATTTTTGGGGGGACAGAGATTCGATATGGGGGGCTGTCGTCTGGTCACCCTAACTTCAGGTTATGGTTTATCATTTGTAATTTCAACTGAGCCAACTGCATTATCTATAGCGTCATCCATTAATACCTTTGGAAAATTCAGTAACCTTTGCCAACAACAGTATGACATATATAATAAAAGGGCTCATACTGTATATGCAGCAATGAAATTTCCATATGGAATTAATTTCCCGGCATGTTATAGAAATGCCTTGGCTGAGTTGAAAAAGGATAAAACCATATATATAATTAAGGTGGATAAGTCCAACACCGTATTAATTATGGGTAAAGAACTGTATACATAAAAATGGAAGGATTGTTAAGTGACCATAATACTTAACTAAAACTAAACAAGAATCCCTTAGAAGAAGTAATGAAATCTTTCAACAGTAAATTAAAAAAATCCTGAAAAACAACAAAGGTCTCATAAATCAGTTTTTAACGAATTCACCTTCCTTTCCGTATCTACTGTACTCGTATATGGGCTACTCAAACAAAGAAAATAACCTTATGAGATCAATAATTAGTTCTGTTGGTTCCGTGACTTATAAGCTTTCAAAATTTCGACCAAAATTGTCACCATTGCTAGGAACTATTTCAGGTACCCATCTTATTAATTCTTTACATTTGACCGACAAACTTAATGGTATTACAGCCAATCCAGATTCACGGTTAATAAGTTTTGGTGTATGTTCCTTATTCACTAAAGTTCCCATTGGCTCGGTTTTGGAATACCTTAAAGATGAACTACATAAACTTGATTTGTCATTAACTATTAGCCAGGTCATAGAATTAATAAGATTATGCATATGTGATTGTAAATTTATTTTCAATGGGGAATTTTTTAAACAAACATTTGGTATGGCAATGGGAAAACCGCCTTCACCTGTTCTTTCACATTCATATATAGAATTTTTTGAACGCCTTTACATTCCTAAGAGTTTCCATTTTCCTGTAACATGGTTCCGTTATGTTGATGATATTTTAGCCATCAGACCCGAAGATTTGGATGTGAATAACCTATGTTCCAGAAGGATTTGAAAGACAGAATAAAGAGGATTACCAATAAATAGGTTTCGATGTTAATCCGTTGGCCGTTCTGTGACATTTCAACTTTTTCGTATTCCTGAGGACTTATACTCACCATATATATATATATATATATATATATATATATATATATATATATATATATATATATATATATATATATATATATATATATATATATATATATATATATATATATATATATATATATATATATATATATATATATATATATATATATATATATATATATATATATATACATATACCCTTGTCTCTGTATATCTTTAGTTGCTGTGACCATGTATTGGTAATAAGACAAAAGTACTTAGCATCTCATTGTTTCACTCTTTCCTTCGCGGCTGTAACTTTGTTCACATATATTGTAACGGCTCTTTTAACCGTTACCAAAATTCACTAAAAAATTTCCTCGTCAAGTGTCCACATAATACCGGTATGAAGTCCACAACAGAGTGGAATCATACAAAACTCAATAAACAAAGTGCAATAATGAATTCA
The DNA here is from genome assembly GCF_040412425.1 of Macrobrachium rosenbergii. Taxonomy (NCBI): domain Eukaryota; kingdom Metazoa; phylum Arthropoda; class Malacostraca; order Decapoda; family Palaemonidae; genus Macrobrachium; species Macrobrachium rosenbergii. The sequence continues at coordinate 51,672,216 of NC_089781.1, read as the reverse complement.
AGGGGGTGGGGGGGGAGTAAACAAACACCACGAAAAACCATAAATTTAACAGAAAAATAATACAGGTAATAAATGAATCACTTTCACTCGTAATAATAATCCTCCAAAATACACCTACACTCAAGATAGTTATTAAACACTCACAACCAAAAGTTGGGGTTCCAGAAAGGAGGAGGAAATCGCAAAGGAAGAAAAACCTAGCAAGTTACAAACTAATTTTCCCATAAATAAACTTGTCACTTATTAGCTTCTTGAATAAATAAATTATTTATATTCTCCTCGAAGAATAACGGTATCCTCCACGTCTGGAGTAGAATGGCAGGTGGTTAACCAACTCAGCCCCAACCAAGCAGCCACACCAAATCCACAGCCGTGATCGACACAATTCAAAGGCATAAAAGCCTTAGGGCCTACCATGGGATAGCGAGATCCCCCTGGCTTTCTAACTGAACCAGAGGTGGTGCGGTGAATCCGAAAGGACCTCCAGATTGGCAATCCAAAGAGGCCTTCTAATTTGAAGGTATCAGTAATGCAATATAAATCTTCCAGTTCTGAAGATAAGTGAAATCCACCGGCAGAGGCTGCAACCACCAAGAAGCAAGTCACGGCAACATCCTTCATCCACCAAGCCAGGCAAAAAGGTTCTGAATAGGAAAAGGTCCAGAGAACAATTCCCTGTTCTCCGAACAGAAGCTACGAAGTCATCCCCCTAAACCACAGGGGAGGGACCACACACACAAACACACAACTTCCTTGAAAAGTAAACACAAACATTCATAACAAGCAAACAATTGTTAGACTCAAGAGGAGGTTCATAATAAGTGAAAGTTACATGACTACGTTTAACAAATTAAATAAAAGCTAAATTTAATCATAATGAATAAGGATCACATACTGAAAATATATACAAATGTATATATATATATATATATATATATATATATATATATATATATATATATATATATATATATATATATATATATATATATATATATATATATATATATTATATATAATTTTAAAGCTGGGGTCTTGCTAGATCAATAGGGTATACTAGGGTGATATGCAACTTACCTTATTTACCACAAAAATCTAGACTCTGACTTTGAGGTCAGCTAAAATTATAAACAACAAAATACGGCTGAAGCCCTACTTCAAGAGTGGAATGATTAGATAAACTCTGGGGTTTAACTTAATTCGTTATATTTACAAAAGAAAACACATCAGAAGAATGGTAGCTTAAATCTGGTGTAATAAGCTGAAGAGCAAATGATTGGGAATTTGTGGGAGGAAGTACAATGACATGCCCGATTTGAAGGGCGTTAAAAGCAGGGCAGTGGGAGCTGCTATGCACACAAGATGATAAGCAGTTCCACAGCTGAATAACTTCTAATCTGTAATCAAAACTCTTATAGTTACTTAACCGAACTAGCACTGTAATGAAGGAATCGAGGAATTGCATAGGAGATGCCTACACTGATTCCACTGATTCGAATATCGTACGATTATGTTACACTTCTCGTCACTGCATTGCAAATTAAATGGCACAACATGTAAAAAGTAATACAGGTCTCACTGTAGGTATATGGCACTAAGAAAAGAAACAGAAATTCGTTAAAGACGAAAAGGAACGTGACTGATGAAAACCTTAAACCCTGGTAATTTAACTTATTTAGGAGCTGAAGTTCTCTTCTTATGAGGGCCTGTGAGTGGGAGGGCAAGTGAATAAGTTCACTACAAAAGTTTAATGGAGCAAGGGACAGGACACCCATCTTTGGTGCTGCCTGAGCAATTCTCAGCCCGAGCATCTCTCTCCAAGACCTTTTATGGCTTTTGGGAATTACGTTTTTTCTCCTCCTAGATGGCGTTTGGATCATTCTGCCCACATGGAAATGAGGCCAGCATGGCTGAACTTTCAAGATGAAGGAGAGCACAAGTTCATTGCCAGCTGACCTGCCTTGGGCGACGATAGGCTCTGATTGGGTTCACACCTGGAATTTAAGGAATTCTTGCAGCACTTGGACAAGAAAGAGATTAAAGTGGTTTCCCCCCCAAAGGCAGTGGTGATAAAGAGGTTATAGAGGCGAATTCGCCTATAGTGGATCATAATAAATAAATTAATTAATTGCTTATTCCTTATTTCATGTGATTTGTTGACTGGAAGATGGCGTATAAGAAGATACTCCTGATACCCGCCGTCCCCCCACCCCACCGTTGATGGCATTTACACCCTTAGTCGCGTTGAAATGACTAAATTACGTTATCGCAACAGGCAATAATTTCTCTCTTCTTAACCTTTGGGGTACATTTTTCTGAAATATAATATTATCAGTCAATCATAAACAAAAGAAATCACTTATGACTTTTACTCTACTTTGCAGAATTAATTTAAGCAGCATTTAACAAGTATAAAATAACTAGATTATTACTTAATAATATGTAATAAAGTAAATATACCTTAGTTTAACCAGACTACTGAGCTGATTAACAGCTCTCCTAGGGCTGGCCTGAAGGATTAGATTTATTTTACGTGGCTAAGAACCAATTGGTTACCTAGCAACGGGACCTACAGCTTATTGTGGAATCCGAACCACATTGTAACGAGAAATGAATTTCTATCGCCAGAAATAAATTCCTCTAATTTTTCACTGGCCAGTCGGAGAATCGAACGCGGGCCCAGAAGAGTGCTAGCCGAGAATGGTATCCACCCATCCAATGAGGAACTGCAATACTAATATGTAATAAAATTGAACCTAACATCGAGAGGTAAATATTGTTTTACTTAGAATATGCAATGCACTTATTACTAATAGATTTTTAGTCACGAGGTCATGCAGTTAATATATCTTGAGGAGGCAATACAACGAAAGTATTCATGGACTTTGTTAGGTGTTGCCACAATACCTTTTGGGGCACTATAAACACTTGTGCCAGGGGCACATATATAAATACATGGGATTTATCAGTAAGTAGCACTGGCTATGGAAGCCAGAGGTTACAAATTACTAGGAAAAGAACAATATTAAAAGGGAGTATCTTATTTTGGGAGTCACTGATAAGGCATACCGACGACACGGCACTAACTTTATAGGTGCCTTGTGGCACTCATCTACGTATGTGAGGCATAACACTGTGTGTAATTTACACAGTTTGCAATTCTGGGACTCGAGATTCATCACAAAAGAACAACAAAACAATAGATGACAGATACAAAGTAATTAATAATAATTGTAAACAGGTGATAATTAAATATGTCGAAATCATATTCCTTAGCCTATGGAAGTAACTAGGTTCATTCTTTAGCCCAAAAGGCGTCAAAGGGAAGTTATAGGACTTACAAAATTGAGATATCTGTCAACTGCACTCTGCATTGGCAGAGTGGGAAACAAGGTAAAGTATAAGCCTTTGTGAGGCATAAAATAATATGATTAATTGAACAAAATAATGAAAGCAAAAATGTTAAATGAAAAGAATAAATTACAAAGTTATAAGGAAAGTACATAGGTGAGGGAATCTGACACCCTCTTCTGGATAGAGGTGCCAAGGTCCCCATAGGATAAAGGGGCTGGCACTGTGCCAGGTTGGCACTAGTGCCAAAGGAGCTCAGGGGTTCTCTTTTGCCGATCTGGAGCCATCTGCGCCCATGATTTTCTTCCATAGACCTGTTCTAGGTTGATGGATTTCCTTGGTTGGGGAATCGGTCAAACCAAGCCTGAGGAGGACAACATAGTGACACCTGGGTCGGCTTCTTTGATGGCTGGAGCAGGGGCATTCGTTACAGGTTCTGCCCCAAGTCACTGCATTTGCTTGAGTTCATCAGCCAGTTGAGGTACGGCAGAATTCTTACTCATACTCACGTCTGCTGAAGACTGGGAAAGAGAGTAAGATGTTCCGGTGGGTGTGGGAAGCCCGCAGGTTGCGGTGACCAGCTCAGGCACGGGCTGCGAGGCCGCACTTTAGAGTGAGCTTCCACTATGGTCAGAAAAATCGCTCTCTCTTACCAGCACTGGGAGCAGAGCCAAACCAGGCGAAAAGAGGGGAGGACCCAGACTGGGATCTCTCAAATGGAGATCTGGGGCATGCTCTGGCACTGGCACTGGGACAGGGCCTGGCACAGGATTGGGCTTTGAAATCTGCATGGATGGAGGGGGGGCCTCTGCACAGAGTACTCAGGTAACACTGGCAGTGGAATGAATGGAGGCTCTTGAGAATTACTCACGCCTAATGAATAACTTGAGGGGCTCGGAGCCCCGGATTGTTGTAATTTAGATGCAGACTGGAAGTCTTGTCCCAGGAGGATGTCATAACCTCCAGATACATAGTATGCTAAGGCAAGGTTGCAGATTTTGGATTTATGAGGTCTTGTGACTCTCAACTGAACAGTAGGAGTATCATTTTAAATTGACTGATACCCTCAATTGTGATGAGTCTACGTCAATTAATGTTAGCTCGATAGGGAACTTTGTCCTTCCTTATGAGGGAAATTTGCACAGCAGAGTCATCAAATGCCTTGACCTGGCATGTGGGGTACCTACCTCGAGGAGGTGCCACATATATGGGACCTTTGGCTGGAGGGCCCAAAGACTTAGAATTTGTAACTGCCAAAGCAATGGCAGGTGTACTTGATTTATTAGCGCATTTTGCCCGTTGGGCAGAGTGCCCATAAACTTTGCAAGCGGGGCAATAACTCCTGCTATAATCTTTGCTTGGCATTGCCCCATTGGAGGGAGCAGGCCCTTTACTTTTCGTCCAAGAGCCAGACGTGGCTCGTTGGGGCATTGTCCCATTCGAGTACTTAGAAGGATTTTCTGGCTGAGCCTCAGCCTTGAAATGGCACTGTTCAGTGGGGTGCCCTATTCTTTGCAATATCCACACACTGGTTTCTTTGGGGCTTGCCTATGTTTGAGAGGGTGCTAAGAGTTGGATGAAGCAGGCGAGGAGGGATACAATTTTCGTCCATGGGAACTAAGATGAGTATGACTGGTATCCCAGTTGTCAGCCCAGCGACAGCACTCAATCATTGTCTTAGGAGCCTTGTCGCATAGATGGGTGGCGAGGGCTGGCGGGACATAAAATAAGAATTCTTCAAGCTGGAAGAGTTTGAGGATGTCCTCCACACTAGTGGCTTTGATAGATTCTAGCCATCGTTGTAGGGCCTGGGTCTTTTTGAAGATCCACTCAGACCAGGTTTGGCATGATACTTTAGGGATATTTCTCCACCTTTTCCTCCAGTGGTCGGGGTTGTTTCAAAAGCTTTTATAATGGCTTGGGGGACAAAGGTGAGATTTCCTTGATCCTCAAGTGGGAGAGCATTCAAGGCAATGGCACCCTTCCCTTCAAGGTGCCGTCCCAGGATCAGAGACACTTCTTCAGTAGAGTGCTGGTAGGTCGTCAGGACCTTTTCAATATGGTCAAGCCAGGCTTCATCCCATTCCTTATGAGGGAGCCTACACTGCTGAGGGTTGAATGTGGAGAGGGCGTTCGTGTGTTGCACATGCCTTGAGCTGCCATTGCAAGCTGATGAGCTCTTCCTGCCTCTTTCTCCTGTCTTTCTGCCTCTTCTCGTTTTTCCTGGGCTATTCTTTCTTTCTCCCTCTGCTGACTTTCTTTCTCTTTCTCCTGACTTTCTGCCTCTTCTCGTTTCTCCCGAGTTATTCTTTCATTCTCTCTCCTGCCTTTCTGCCTCTTCTCATTTCTCACAGGTTATTCTGTCGGGCCTCTCTTTCCACCTTGGAATCCTATACTCACTCTTGGACCCAATCCCTCAGGGCTTGTCCTAACAGTCCCATGTCCTTTCCAGCGGACATGTAGAACTTGAAGTCCTCATTTTGCTGGGCTCTGGATGTAGTAGACATCTTGAGATAACGCTTATATGGGCGTGACCCTTTAGGTAATCAATGTCTGAAAAGACTCAAGTTTGTTCGTGATGAACTGGTTTCAGTATGTCTCAAAGACTTAGTTTATTCGTGATGAACAAATTTTAATATGCCTGAATAAGATTTAGTTTGTTTGTGATGAACGAATGTTAATGTCTCAAAACACGTAACTTGGATTTTATGTCACGCACAGACTTGGCCAGCTGTAGCGTGAAATTAAGGATTTTCAGGGAATGGTGGTTTGCACGTGTTGAGCGTGGTTAATTGGGTTCCTGAGAACTTAGGGCTTGTGCTACATAAGCGATTTGGGGTCTCGTAAGACTCAAGCTTGTTCAATGGACTAATTCAGTATGTTCAAGAAGACTCAAGGTTGTTCTAATGAACTAGAATGAGCAGTCCCTTAAGGAATTGGATTTGTGTGAAATACATGAATATAAATTCTCGAAATGGACTTGGATTTTTATGTCTAAGAAGACTCAAGGTTGTTCTAGTGAACTGGCATAAGCAATCCCAACAGGATTTGGATTTTTAGCACAAGATTTAATACAAGCCTTAAATAATGGTTTACAGAGAATTGTCAGAGCTGGCAGATGCGAATTAAAATAACAGGCTTTCATAGAATTGGATATCACTTAATATGCTTTTGAATTTTTATTTGCTCACATAAATAGTCACAATGCCTGAATAAATGCTTTTGCTGGCTTCGCAGCAAATATAAAATTGCTCTGGGCAAATGGGAAGCGGTAGCTTCGAAAAATTTGCAATTAAATGCAAGAATGAATAATTACGCTGGCGGTGGCTGCAAACATTATCAAAGTTCTCAGGCCAAATGGGAAGTGGTAGCTTTGAAAAATTCGCAGTTAAATGCGTGAATGAATGATTATACTGGCTGTGGCAAAAAAATATTATAAAATTGTATTGCTCTAGGCAAATAGGGAGCGGTAGCTTCGAAATGTACACAATTAAGTGCGAGAGAAACAATGTAGCTGGCTTCTCAGCCAAGTGAGAGAAAAAATGCATAAAGTGTGATGAGAAAAGAATGTGCTTATTTCAAAAGAGCAATATTGAAATCCGGAAGAATATGACGAGTGCAAGAAAAAATGTAATTTACCATGTACGGGCAAATGGCATTGCCAAGGATATCTCACGTGCTTAGGGCAAAAGGAAAAATATTTGCTGTATTCTAGAGACCTGATTATGTGCGGGAGTGGCATGTTTACATTAGCAGTCCCATGGGTCAGGGGACAGTTTAGCATGTGCGCATGAAGAGAAACAACTAACAAATACAGCGAACAAATACAACGCCGCCTTGTCTTAGCTGAACACCTAGCCGAGCGAAGCTTTGTGCAAATTTTAATGAGACGACTGAAAAATTTTGGAAGATTTCCCTCTCGTCTGGGAAAAATGAATGAACAGGTGTTTCCTTTTTCTCACGGTTTGCTTACTGAAATTTGAATGGAATGGAATCTACCATGTGTTTCTTTTTATAGAGTAATTTAAACAAATGCAAGTACTAACCAAGATGTCTGGCTCTCATGGCCTGAACAAACTTTTACAGATTTCTGAGATTTATTCAGTAAGGAAGAATGATCTTTGCCCAGCGAATTCCTAACCTCTATGAGAGAGAGAGAGAGAGAGAGAGAGAGAGAGAGAGAGAGAGAGAGAGAGAGAGAGTAAAAAATCCAGCGATACGAAAATTGCCGGACTATGGTCAGACCACGTGGGCTATAATATGTGCCTAACTAGGAGTTCGAACGAAAAATTGTCCGAATCATATGAGGAAGGAAATACCCGCACTGTTTCCTGTTACACTCTTAGCAATTTCACTTTTCCTAGTTAGCCTATCATGAAAGTCATGCAAGCTATCATGCGTTAGCCATCAAAAGCTTGTGTAAAGGTTAATAACTCTCTCTTCTCTATAGCTGGGATGAATGCACGTGTTCTAACAATCCCTAACTCTATCTTAGTCACGATTTTGTTTGTACCTAACAAAAAATAAAAATAATAACACGATACTTACTGTGGAAATGGATCACTTGTGCGCTTATAGGGGAATTTATGCTAATTAAGAAGGTTCATTTCTTGTCTCGTATTCAGCTCTTAGCGAGGTCATTTAGCTGATAACTGCACATGGCAAAGGGGTAAAGACTCAATCTACAATGTTCCAGATTGCGAGATCTAAGGCAATTAGGTCGCCAGTGTTATCATTTTAAGGCTGGGGTCTTGCTAGATCAATGGGGTATACTAGGGTGATAAGCAACTTACCTTAACTACCACAAAAATCCGGACTCTGGCCTTGAGTTCAGCTAAAATTATAAACAGCAAAATACGGTTGAAGGCCTACTTCAAGAGGGGAGCGATTAGATAATTCTGGTGTTCAACTTAATTAATTATATTTACAAAAGAAAACACACCAGAAGAATGGTAGCGTAATTCTTGTGTAATAAGTTGAAGAGGAAATGACTGGGAATTTGTGGGAGGAAGCACAATGACATTCCCGCTTTGAAGAGCGTTGAAAGCAGGGCAGTGGGAACCGCTATGCACACAAGATGATAAGCAGTTCCACAGCTGAATAACTCCTAATCTGTAATCGAAACTCTTATGGTTACTCAACCGAACTTGCACTGTAATGAAGGAATCGAGGAATTGCCGTGACTTGAACTCGATTCCACTGACTCGAATATCATACGATTACGTTACACTTCTCGTCACTGCATTGCAAATTAAACAGCACAAATATAAAAAACAATACAGGTCTCACTGTAGGTACATGGCACTATGAAAAGAAACAGAAATTCGTTAAAGGCAGTTTAATGGAGCAAACCCTGGTACTCTACCTTAGGGCATTCTCTTCTGATGAGGGCCAGCGAGAGGGAGGCAAGTGAACAAGTTCACAACAAAAGTTACTTTGGTTACTGCCGGCCAAGACCCTTTTTTTTGGCTTTTGGGAATTACGTTTTTTCTCCTCCTAGATGGAATCTGGATCGTTCTGCCCACATGGAAATGCAGGCAGCAGGGCTGAACTTTCAAGATGGTGGAAAGCACGTTAAACTTGCCAGCTGACCTGCCTTGGGCGACGATTAGCTCTGATCGGGTCCACATCTGGAATTAAAGGAATTCTTGCAGCACTTGGACAAGAGATTAAAATGGTTTCACCCCAAAGGCAGTGGTGATAAAGAGGTTATAGAGGCGAATTTGCCTACAGTGGATCATACTAAACTATATTAATTAATTGCCTAGTCCTTATTTCATGTGATTTACTGACTATAAGATGGTGCAAAAGAGGATACTCTTGATAATATATATATATATATATATATATATATATATATATATATATATATATATATATGTGTGTGTGTGTGTGTGTGTGTGTGTGTGTGTGCGCGTGCCAATGAGCAAGGGACGGGAATGCCCGAATACAGACATCAAACAGGAAGGCAGACAGGAATACTCTTGAATAGTCATTTGATTACATGTTTATTCCCAACATTTCATAATCCATGATTACATCATCAGGGGTTCTAGAATTAAAAAGCAAAAAGCATTGACAATGAAAATTACAGAAAAATATAGAAAGGCAAAGTCAGAACATAAAAAAACGACAATCGACTTAAATGGGAAATGTTTACACAAAGGACACCGAGGAACAGGCTGTTCCTTTATACCTGTCGTAATAATAATGTTTTTGTTGTTTTGTTTCTCCTTCGAAGACCTCATTTTCTGTATTTGTGTCTTACTGACAGGTTGGCTCCATACCCTTAGTCACTTTTATTTATTTATTTATTTATTTGTTTTCTTAATGTGATTTTAAATTTTAGTGTTTTAAAACAAATATTTTAAATATAATTTTTTTACTTGTTTTTTATATGCTCTATTTGTTTTAATTAATTTCTCAGTGTTTTGCCTGTTCCTCGGTGTCCTTTGTGTAAAAATTTCCCTTTAAGTCAATTGTCGTTTTTTATGTTCTGACTTTGCCTTTGTATGTTTTTTTCTGTAATTTTTATTGTCAATGCTTTGTTTTTTTAATTCTAGAACCCCTGATGATGTAATCATGGATTATGAAACCTTGGGAATAAACATATAATCAAGTGACTTTTCAAGAGTATTCCTGTCTGCCTTCCTGTTTGATATATATATATATATATGTGTGTGTGTGTGTGTGTGTGTGTGTATAATTTGCATGCACATAGTAATTTTTCCTTAGCCGTTTCTCTCACGAATTTTTGTTTCTTGTTAAAAAAAAATCTGCCTACAAATTTTAGCTCTGTTGGTAATGCTTTAGTGGTAATTTTGTCCACGTGGTATCAGATTCATATTTAGTGTGATTTTCAGAACGTTGTTTATGGACAACATTATGCTATAAGATACATACAATTTATCTTGGTTCATATCATGTCTCCCTGGAAGTTTCGATTGTCATTGAAATGTATGAATGTCTTTGTATTTTCAAACCTGTTCACATCACCACTCATTGCATCTGCACTCTGAGGTACTCTTGACCAAGGGCCCCAGTACATTCTGTACTGAGGATGAAGAAATAATCCTTTGAAAAGAAGTTGACCAATAAAATGCTATTTTTCTTTTTTATCAGTTTCTATGCTTTTGCACTTGAGTTGCAGTCTTAATTTTCTTGAGCACAGTATAGTTTTGAATAATGGCAACTTCAAAAAAAGGTGACAATACTTCTGAAGGAAATATGAAAGGGACACCATGGAACTGGAAGTTAACTACAGTACCGCAGGATCTCTTTTTCTCAATCAGAAATCACTATCATTGGTTTCTTCCTTAGATCTACATGAAATAGAAGAATTGAGACATTATCATATCTTCACTATATGATAATGTCTGAATTCCTTCTTCGGGATTACCTGCTTCTGGAATATAATCATGGTCTTGCTCTTCATCATCAGCATCCATCTCCTCCTTAAGACGTACATAATTGGAGACATGTAAGACTGGCTGACTATATGTATATATATATATATATATATATATATATATATATATATATATATATATATATATATATATATATATTCATATAGTCAGTCATTTTGTTAAATCTGTAATCTTTTCTAGACCTGGTGACTGCTTGAAAAACCTCTTTCAGGTGAAGGCGAATGGAGAAGAAAATCCTGCCTCACGGATCCACCGGCATTGGAATGAAGTCCAGGAGAAAAGTTGAGCCCCCATAGCAACCAGCAAACACGTGGTTGCCAGGGCCACCTGGATTGGAAGGCCCACATGAGGCCTTGAGATAGAAAACAGAAGGTTGCGGCCCATGTGACTTGGCCACCATCTTCACCCGAGGGCAGACGCCAGCTTTCCGAGCACCATCTGAGAGGAAAGCAAAAGTAATCCGCCGAGGTCATAAGAAGTGGAATACCTGCGTCATCGCTCTCAGAAACCCTCTTGGTAGCAGACCTTTCACACCTGGCCCCTAGATTCCCCCTTCTGGGGCTTGTCCCTTGTGGCCACCTTCGCCCCGACCCCTCGTCACTTACCAGTGCAACCCCGTGAAATCTTCCCTCCATTCCTTGTGAAATTCGATGAGGCCTCTCCATCACTCCGTCTAAGGTAATATCCTCATATGAGGTTATTTCAACTGTCATGTACCTTTTGATCTTTTACTGAATTCCATTTTCTTTTCTTAAGTGCAATTTCTCACAAGACCTGATTTAGGTAGTACAGTGTGTAACTTTAATGTAAGCATCTCGCACAAGAATTGAGTTATCCTGGCACCATCTGTGTGACACTCGACTCGCCCGATATCACTATTTTTCCCTACATAACAGCTTGCACTCTCAATTGCAGACAGTGTTGTTAGCTGTGGAAACAACTGCTTGTCTTGTGCTCCTTGCAGTGGCTATGCCACTGCAAGCTACTCTATAGTGTCCTTTTCAAGAGGATTACCCACTAGATCGTCAGTATTTTTAAATTGCTGTAATATTATTCCCCATTCTTCTGATTTAAGTGTTTTATTGTAAATTTATTCAAGTTAACATAAACCCAATTGTTTCTCTGCAACATTTCCTTGTTGAAATAAGGCCTTCAGCCAAACTATTTTCCTTTTAAGTTTCTACCTGACCTAGCAATTGCTATAATTGTTATGGTAAGTCCCCTGTCCATCAGCTAGACCCTAGAGGTGGATTCCTGAACCAGGAATAAAGTAAGTAGGTCAGAGTAAAAACCTAAAAGTGGCGATCTATGCTCAGATTCATTGCCTTGCAACTTGCAGCTCTCAGCCAGTAGCTTCGCTAAAGCTGGATGCGAGACCCGAAACGAATTTGGTAATGTAAATCTTAAATAAGCACAAACGAACAAGTTTCCACAGTGTAAGTATAGTGTTATTATTTTTAGCTTATCGTAGGTGCGAATAAAACTGTGACTGTGAACAGTACTAGGGAACAACAGGCCATGTGCATGCTAACAAGATTTTTATAGCGAAGAGAGAGCATATTTTCCAACCCACAAGCTTTGTTGCTACTGCATGATAGCCTGCATGTCTTAACTGCTAGGATTAGCTAGACAGTGAAGTGCAAATGCAACTGATAATTTGGGGAAATAGTGTGCTTATGCCCTGCATGTGCTCTGGACAATTTGTTGTCCAGTAGTTGGCTAGGCTACACAGTAAATCCAGGTTACGAACTATAGCCCATCCAGCAATTCGCTTCGCTGGAGTATATCTCTCTCTTTCGCTCGTTGTAGCAAAAGGCATTAGGTTTTCTTAAAATTTAGAGGGAATTCCCTGTGTAACATTTCCAAATTTTTTTACTTCCACGAAAAATCATTCATTTACAGCCATGCGGGCCATTGTCCACCTCAAAATCATTGCCCTTTGACCACCATTAACTACAAGTAAGTGAGCAATTTCCCCATTCATAAATCTCACATCGATGAGCCGGGAAAACCATTCCCACATTGTTCATCTCTTTGCATAACCTTCCACATTAGATTTTGCTTACAGCAAACACCACATGGTCACCCATGTGTCTGAGACCCCATCAAAACAAAGTTCATGCGACTATTATGTAGTAGCATCAATGAGCATGGTATCTGGTCACGTGCCCGTCAGGTCCCAATCAGAATAGCATAAAATTCAATGAGTACGTGATCCTAGGCATTTGTACTTGTCGTATTTTGGAGCATTTAATTACCTCGTCTCGGCACTGAGACTCACAACAGCTTCATATTCTTGCATTGGTTACCTTCTACTGTGAACAGCTCAGTTATTTATAACCAGTTAAGTAAGTATATTCACCAAAACTCCTGTTTCGAAGCTTTAATTCATCTGCGCCAACCCTTGGTGTTTCTCAGCATAATAAATCCATTCATTTAAGAACCCTTACATTCTACGAACAACCTAAATTCGTTCATTTAAGAGCCCTCACATTCTACAAACAAGCTAAACCCATTCATTTAAGAACCCTCACATTCTACGAACAGCCCAAGTTTGTTAATTTTATAACCCTCACGTTCTACGAACAACCTATACTCATTCATTTAAGAACCCTCACGTTCCATAAACAACTTAAATCCATTCATTTAAGAACCCTCACATTCTACGAACAACCTAAATCCATTCATTTAAAAACCCTCACATTCTATGAACATCAGAAACTCATTCATTTAAGAACCCTCACTTTCTACAAACAACCTAAATCTGTTCATTTAAGAATCCTCATGTTCTACAGACAACCTAAATCCATTCATTTAAGAACCCTCACTTTCTACGAACAGCCTAAATGCATTCAGTTAAGAACAACCCTTACATTCTATGAACAACCTACAGCCGTTCATTTAAGAACATCCCTCATGTTCTACAAACAACCTAACTCCGTTCATTTAGTAAAAACGCTCAAGTTCTACGAACAACCCACACTTGTTCATCCCAAACCAAAACCTGAGTCCTACAAGACACACCATTCTTCTGGGTAATGTATCTTTCTCCCTGTATTAAAACCTCCCTCTATACCTCAGCAACATGGCATCTTTCGCCAACAAAATCAAAAGCTTGGTTGTTGCTTGGAAAGCCCAGGGTTACAAGGACCAAGAGTTGCTAGATTGGGTCGCGGCTGAGAGAAAGGAGAAAGAAAAAGGAGAAGGAGGAAAGACAGGAAAGAGAAGCCAAGGAGAAAGAGGAGAGAAAGGAAGGGGAGTGAAGGAGGAATGAGAGAGAAAGGAAAGAGAAGCAAAGGAAGAGCGAGACAGGCAAGAAAGACTAACTAAGGAAAAACAAGACCGACAGGAAAGAATAGCTAAGGAAGGACAGGATCGGGCTATAGCCCTGTAACCGTATCTCTCCAGTCCACTCCCGCTTCTGCCAGCTCCATGATGACAAAATGGAATGACTCAGAGCCTGAGACCCGGCTCAACCAAATAGAAGAGGTCTTCAAGAACTTCAAGCCCCTGCCTGCAGAAATCTCTTTGCTCTTCATGAAACACCTGGAGGGAGAGGGCATTACAGCCTTCCACTCAGTTCCTTTAGCAGACTGTGGAAGCCTTGCGGAGTTCCGGAAGGCCATAATTAAGGCCTACGAGCTTACCCCCAAAAGATGGAGACAATGTTGGAGAGGACAGCTGAAGGAGGTGGCTGGATGCCCGCAATGCCACCTCTGCAGAGGAAATAGTAGAAAGTTTCCAGCTTGAGGACTTCCTACATTATGCCACCCCTCCGGCCCTAGCCACCTATCTCTGCAACAAGAACCCTTCGATAATAGATGAGTGCTGCCGTTTGGCAGACCACCGGGACACTCACTACCCTGCCACCAGTTCCTGGGGTGCAAGATTTGGCCCTCTTTTCATACCTCTGGTCAACTTCCGCCCAAGAATGGGCACCCTCACAAGAAGCCCATGTGCAGCCATTGTAAAAAGACAGGGAACTCCACGGAACAGTGACTCCTGAAGGCTGAGAATCAGCCAGAAACTCCCTCTAAGTCCCCAAACGGGACTGCGCCCAAGAGTGCCATGTCTGGTCCTTGGGCAAACAACAACAGGCCTGCTCCCTCCACTGGGACAGTGCCAAGCAAAGATTATAGTAAGAATTATTGCACTGCCTGTAAGGTCTATGGGCATTCTGCCCTGTAGGCAAAATGCCCTAACAAAGCAGCTACATCAGCCATTGCCCTGGCGATTATGAATCTTTCATCTTTAGGCCCTCCAGCCGAGGGTCCCATATCTGACGCACCTCCTCAAGGCAGTTACCCCACTCGCCAGGTCACAGCATTCGATGACACTGGTGTGCAAATCTCCCTCATAGAGGAAGACAAAGTCCCCCATGGGGCTATCATTGATCAACGTAACCTTGTCACGACTGAAAGTATCAATCACCTAAATATGATACTCCCCTTCTGTTCAGTTGAGGGTCACAAGACCTCATACATCCAAAATCTGCAGACTTGCAGTAGCAACATATAGCCTATTCTTGAAGGCTATGACATCCTCCTGGGACAGGAATTCCAGTCCCCACCTAGTCTGAGACAATCCAGGTGCCCTAACCCCTCAAAGATTCAATAAGGCATAAATAAGCCTCACAGACCTGCCTTACCTCTGCTGCCAGTGCCACTTGAGTGTCCTGAGCAGTGCCCCGCTCCATTCGTCCCAAACGTCGAGCCAATTTTGAATCTAATTCCAGTGCCAGGCCCTGCCTCGATGCCAGTGACAAGGCACTCCCTAGATCTTCCCTCTGGGAATCTAAAACTCACTTTAAATTCACTACCAGTGCCACTCATGTGCCCTAAGCAGTGCCAGGCTCCGCCCGATCCGAAAGTAGCATCCTTAACCACTCTAACTCCTGTGTCTGGCCCTGCCCTAGCGCCAGTGCCAGCACACACCATAGATCTCCCTCTTGGAGATCCGAAACTTGACTCGAAATCTCTGCCAGAACCTCTTAAGTATCCTGGGCAGTGCCATGCTCTGTCTGGCATGGATGCTGAGCCCATTCCAAATTCAATACCAGTGCCTGGTCCTGCCTTAGTGCCACTGCCAGAGCACGACAGATCTTCCTTCATAAGATCCCAGTTCGGATCCCCTCTCTTCTCCCAGCTTGGCTATGCTACCAGTGTCTGTAAGAGAGACAGATTCCCCTGACCACAGTGGAAGCTCATCAAGCAGCGTGACTTTGCAACCCATGACTGAGTCAGTCACCATAACCTGTGTCTCTCACGCCCACCAAAACTTCTTCCTCTCTTTTGCCATCCGCAGAAGACCCGTCCGAGTAACTCTGCCATATCTAAATTAGCTGACAAACTCAAGGAACTGCGACAGCTAGTGTTGGCACTTGTAGGCACTGCCCCTGCTCCTATTGCCACAGCAGTCAGACCAGGTGGCACTCCAACGCCTTCCTCAGACTTGGTTCCCCCAACTCTGTACATCAAACCAGCCACCCAAAAGAGGGCAAGGAAGAAGGGTAACTGGCGTAGAACACCCAGGTAGCTGGCTCTGCTACTAGTGTTGGTAAGAGAGACAGATTTCCCTTGACCATAGGAAAAGCTCATCAAGAGGCACAGCTTCGTAACCAGTGCCTGAGTTGGTCATCAAGTCTCTCATGCCCACCAAAGCTTCTTCCTCTCTTTTTGCTGTCTGCAGGAAACCAGCCAAATTGGCCTAAGAACTCAAGGAACTGCGGCAGCTAGTGCTGGCACTTGTAGGCACTATCCCTGCTCTGAGTGCCACAGCAGCCAGACCAGGTGGCACTCCAACCCCTTCCTCAGACTTGGTTCCCCCGACTCCGAATGGAACATCAAACCAGCCACCTAAAAGAGGGCCAAGGAAGAAGGGTAACTGGTGGAGCACCCAGGTAACCTGAGAGAGCCGAGAAGCTCTCTTCGCACTAGTACCAATCTGGCACAGTGCCTTACTAGATCTTACAAAGGATTCTGGCACCTCTATCCAGAAGAGAGTGCCATGTTTCTTCCCCTATTTATTTTCCTTGTAACTTTGGAATTTATTTTTTCCCTGTAATATTTCTTTTCCTTTGATCATTTCTCACCTTATTTGATGCCTTATCAAGACTCACCTTTTTACCTTGCTTCCAACTCTGCCAATGCAGGGTGCAAATTACCAGACCCTTGTGTACTATACTGTAAGTCCTTTGACTTTCCTTTCATGCAATTACTTACATAGTAAATTTGAAACTGTATAAAGCAGAGCCGTTTGGGCCCTTACCGTTGAGTGCCACACCTGGCACAGTGCCATTACCATAGATATTGGCAGATGCTCCTGCCAGAGGAGTTGTGCCCTCTGACTACCTTTAGAGGCCCTTTGGGCTGAAGAACAAGCCTAGCTGTTTTTCATAGGCTAAGAAATATAATTCTGGTATACTGATTCATAATTTTTCCTTAACAGTCATTACTTAGTCTTGCATCTGTCATTTATTTTCCTTGTAAAATAAATCCCGAGTTCCCGACTTGCAAAACCTGTGCAATTACATGCCTAGTTGTATATTATATACTTAAATTTGAGCCGCAAGTCACCTTTATTGTTAGTGCCACGTTGGGCACAGTGCTGCCGTGTACAAGTATTGTGGCACCACCTAACATATGCCCACGAATACTTTGTTGTAATGCCTCCTCAAGGCACCCTAACAGCATGACTTTGGACTGTCAAAGTTAACCTTATTAATGAAGTGCATGAATAATCTTAGGATTTAATGCTGTACTAACCCTGTCATTATTTTCCGCGTTGTTACCTAAATTCATGAAATATTAGTCCATAGAATACTCTAATTTTGAATTCACTATAATGCTGCTTTAAAGTAATAACTTGAGAGATGTAAGAAATTAACTTGCAGCATAACGTATCCGCACTAATGTAAAGCTTAAAAATCTGTGAGATATATTTTGTAATTGATGGACATGCAGAATTAATGATTTTTAGAATTTAATATTACCAGAAAGGGAAGTAAAGAGATATTAACTTGTTCAGTCGAGTTAACTTTGTTCTTGACTTTTCTGCCCAATTCAAGGTGCAATAGTCAGCTTAGTAGGGGAGTTGCAGCAAGGGAAACCTCTTAGTAAGCCAACTCAACCTCCAACCTTGCAGTAACGTAAAATATAGTGTTGTTCACACTGATAACTAGCTGAGGAAGGGCATGAGAAAGGAGCCCCTTCTTAATTCTCTCCATGCTTCCCCCTTAGGTAAATTTGTAATCTTCCTAGACCTGGTGACTGCTTGAAAAACCTCTTTCAGGTGAAGCCGAATGGAGATGAAAATTCTGCCTCACAGATGCACCAGCTTTGGAATGAAGACTGGGTGAAAAGTTGTGTCCCAATAGCAACCAGCAAACACGTGGTTGCCAGGGTCACCTGGATTGGAAGGTCCACATGAGGCCTTGACATAAAAAACGGAAGGTCGCGGTCCATGTGACTTGGCCACCATCTTGACTCCCGAGCAGACACCAGCATTCCAAGTGCCATCTGAGAGGAAAGCAAAAATAATCCACCAAGGTCATAAGAAGAGGAGTACCAACAGCATCGCTCTCAGAAACCCTCTTGGTAGCAGACCCTTCACACTTACCCCTAGACTGCTCCTTCTTGAGCTTGTCCCTTGTGGCCACCTTTGGCCTTCCGAGTTATTTACCCGTGCATCCCCGTAAAATCTTCCTTCCAATCCTGGTGAAATTCGACAATGCCCCTCCATCACTCCGTCTAAGGTAACATCCTCATTTGAGGTTACTTCGACAGTCACATATCTTTTGATCTTTTAACTGAATTCCATTTTCTTTTCTTAAGCGCAATTTAGTTTGGACAGTGTGTAACTTTAACATAAGCATCTCGCACAAGAATCAAGATATCCTGGCACCATCTGTGTGACACTCGACTCGCCCGATATTGTTACTTTTCCCTACATAATCGCTTGCGTTCTCAATTGCAGACAGTGTTGTTAGCTGTGGAAACAACTGCTTGTGTTGTGCTCCTTGCCATGGGCATAGCCACTGCAAGCTACTCTACAGTGTCCTTTTCAAGAGGATTACCCACTAGATATTCAGTATTTTTTAAATTGCTGTAGTACAGTATTTGATCATTCGGCAGAACTTTGTTTTACCTGCCTATTATTCCCCAGTCTTCTGATCTAAGTGTTTTATTGTAAATATATTCAAATTAATGTGAACCCAAGTGTTTATCTGCAACATTTCCTTGCTGAAGTAAGGCCTTCAGCCCAACTATTTTCTTTGTAAGTTTCTACCTGACCTAGCAATTGCAGTCAGAATCTATAATCCCCTGTCCACCAGCTAGACCCTAGAAGTGGATCCTGAGCCAGGAATAAAGTAAGTAGGTCAGAGTAAAAACTCTATATATATATATATATATATATATATATATATATATATATATATATATATATATATATATATTATATATATATATATATATATATATATATATATATATATATATATATATATATATATATATATATATATATATATATATATATATATATATATATATATATATATATATATATATAATATATATATATTTA
Source organism: Macrobrachium rosenbergii (assembly GCF_040412425.1). Classification (NCBI taxonomy): domain Eukaryota; kingdom Metazoa; phylum Arthropoda; class Malacostraca; order Decapoda; family Palaemonidae; genus Macrobrachium; species Macrobrachium rosenbergii. Next base: position 51,652,849 of record NC_089781.1, on the reverse strand, counting down.
TATATATATATATATATATATATATATATATATATATATATATATACATATATATATATATATATATATATATATATATATATATATATATATATATATATATTATTAGATCTTTGGTTGTTTTATGGGCGGTACGGTAGTTTGTTTATTTGGCTAATCCTTCCTCTTATTTTCACAGGAGTGTTTACGTCTGTGTTGGCGTGGCGCCAACCTTTAGTCAGGTTCGGGCAGCAGTAGCGAACGGGTTGTTCTCTCGGGGATGAGAACTTTGGGTACCAGCAGCAGTTCGACTTTGAGGACGTTTTCTTGGGCAGCCGGTGTTTGTGTCCAGGCTGGAGCAGCGCACCAGCGGAGAAGGTCGTTTGTTGGCCGCAGGTGGAGACCCTGTCAGCGGTTTTGGCACGGGTGCAGTGGCCCCGTGTCCTTTGTATTTTGTCGAGACGGCAGCTGGACGTCGTGACAATACAGCCTGTTGCCACCCGTTGGTGGACTTCGTTGGAGATGGCTTTTTTTTTTGTATCGACTGCTGCTGGTACTTCCTTTTTTTTTTGGATGTAAAGTAATATTGCTTTATTTATTTTTGTGTTTCGTGGCCCGGACCTGGCTCATTTTGTTATGACCTTTGTTTTTCCTTAAGATTTTTATTAAGTTTAAAATTATAAATATATTTTTATAGCAAACTCCTGTATTTTGTTTATTCCTCCTCCTTTGTGTGTGTCTGTCCAGAGCAGCCCCAATATTATTTCCATCTAGATCCTGTGTTTTTCTTAAGGGCTGAAACTCAGTTCGTAACATATATATATATATATATATATATATATATATATATATATATATATATATATATTTATATATATATATATATATATATATATATATATATATATATATATATATATATATATATATATATATATATATATATATATATATATATATATATATATATATATATATATATTTATATATATATATATATATATATATATATATATATTATATATATATATATATATATAATACATATATATATATGTATATGTATTGTTTGTATTTTTATTTAGCAAATTTTCAGCAGCTAGTAGCCAATTCTCTCTCTCTCTCTCTCTCTCTCTCTCTCTCTCTCTCTCTCTCTCTCTATTGTACCACCACCACTACACTATCATGTACTTATGAGATCATGATTTTCCTGGTTGATGTCATTTGTTTCATCTGCAAAATCATCATCATCATCATCAGAAATATCTGACACGTCAGCCAGGAGATATAGTGTTTTAATGCCTTTCTTCTCCAGGGGATGCCTGTAATGCCATCTTCTCCAGGGATATAGTGTTTCTGTAATGCCATAAGTTCTTCTCCAGGGGATATAGTGTTTCTGTAATGCCATAAGTTCTTCTCCAGGGGATATAGTGTTTCTGTAATGCCATTTCTTCTCCAGGGATATAGTGTTTCTGTAATGCCATAAGTTCTTCTCCAGGGGATATAGTGTTTCTGTAATAATGTTCTTCTCCAGGGGATATAGTGTTTCTGTCCATAAGTTCTTCTCCAGGGGATATAGTGTTTCTGTAATGCCATAAGTTCTTCTCCAGGGATATAGTGTTTCTGTAATGCCATAAGTTCTTCTCCAGGGGATATAGTGTTTCTGTAATGCCATAAGTTCTTCTCCAGGGGATATAGTGTTTCTGTAATGCCATATCTTCTTCTCCAGGGGATATAGTGTTTCTGTAATGCCATAAGTTCTTCTCCAGGGGATATAGTGTTTCTGTAATGCCATAAGTTCTTCTCCAGGGGATATAGTGTTTCTGTAATGCCATAAGTTCTTCTCCAGGGGATATAGTGTTTCTGTAATGCCATAAGTTCTTCTCCAGGGGATATAGTGTTTCTGTAATAAGTTCTTCTCCAGGGGATATAGTGTTTGTAATGCCATAAGTTCTTCTCCAGGGGATAAGTGTTTTCTGTAATGCCAAAGTTCTTCTCCAGGGGATATAGTGTTTCTGTAATGCCATAAGTTCTTCTCCAGGGGATATGTTTCTGTAATGTGTTTCTCTGGGATAATGCCATAAGTTCTTCTCCAGGGGATATAGTGTTTCTGTAATGCCATAAGTTCTTCTCCAGGGGATATAGTGTTTCTGTAATGCCATAAGTTCTTCTCCAGGATATAGTGTTTCTGTAATGCCATCTCCAGGGGATATAGTGTTTCTGTAATGCCATAAGTTCTTCTCCAGGGATATAGTGTTTCTGCAATGCCATAAGTTCTTCTCCAGGGATATAGTGTTTCTGTAATGCCAGTTCTTCTCCAGGATATAGTGTTTCTGTAATGCCATTCTTCTCCAGGGATATAGTTCTTCCATCCAGGCGATATAGTGTTTCTGTAATGCCATAAGTTCTTCTCCAGGGGATATAGTGTTTCTGTAATGCCATAAGTAGGATATGTGTTTGATTTCTTCTCCAGGGATATCGTTCTTCTCCAGGGATATAGTGTTTCTGTTTGCCATAAGTTCTTCCTCCAGGGATATAGTGTTTCTGCAATAAAGCCTTCTCCAGGGATATAGTGTTTCTGCCCATAAGTTCTTCTCCAGGGGATATAGTGTTTCTGTATTTAGTTCTTCTCCAGGAGATATAGTGTTTCTGTAATGCCAGGGAGATACAGTGTTTCTGTAATGCCAGGGACTGTTCTTGCACTTTCTGTTGTGCCGTTGTTCTGAATTTATTCACAAAGTTCTTCTTCATTTTCTGTAATACCTAAGTTCTTCTCAGTCAGGCAGGCAGGATATGTTCATCCAACTAAAAAATATAGGCCTAAGACTGTTTATGATGGTGGTGTACGTGAAATGCAAAATAGTGAGAGAGAGAGAGAGAGAGAGAGAGAGAGAGAGAGAGAGAGAGAGAGAGAGAGAGAGAGAGAGAGTGGCAAAGGTAATGAAGAGCTCGGAAACCATTACCGATGTTTCATGAGGTGTTCTTAGACAACGTTCAGACCAGAATCCCCTTGACCATGACTTCAGATGTAGTTCACCAACAACACTTGAATAAGAGTTTTTCATTCCAATGGAACATGTTATGCCCATCAGATAACGATGCAAATGCTTTAAAAATATCTTTATTTCAAAGAGGGTATTTTTTAAAATCCCATAAATGAGATACTAATGTCGTGCCTGACATTTATTTTCCCTGTCTCTCTCTCTCTTTTCTCTCTCTTTCTCTTGATGCTTTCCTGTCTAATTTTTCCCTATATCGCCACACTAATATGAACAAATGAGTCATAAATAAGAAGACTTTCAACCTGACCCAGAACCTCTGTTTACGTCCTGGCATAATATTATGATCGCAGACATCACAGACTAAGGATTTCGAGTCAGGGATGTCATTGTTTCCAGAAACCACTTGAAAACGTTCATATTTCAGAAACCTCGCTGTAGGATTTTATACATATTTTTTCTTGGTGTTGTTAATTAACCACAAAATGAGAGAAAGGATCAAGCTGTAAGCCCACTATTATCACCGTATGTTAAATGCTAATTTTTTTAGATGTGTAATTTAGGAATAATTATGTTCTGTATTATTTAGAGATGAAAATGAAAAAATATGTCAAGGAGTAAATAATTTAGTGTACATAATGTCTCATGTATGCTTAAGTTGGAGCAAGGAGGCTTTGTCATTTCTTGGTCCATTTTGAAATGGGTGAAATCGCAGTAGTGAGGGGTCGGGGGAGTAGCCTGTGTACTGTAGGTATATCTTCAGCTGCAGCTCCTGATTTCTTGGACTTTTTTTTCATATCCTTGTGGTAGGCTGTCTTGAGATTGACCTTTTATTCACAACCAAATCTCTGGTTCTGACTCATCCTTCTTCTTCAACTTTTGAGTCGGATTATGTAGGTGTTATTTCTCTTCCCTTTTCACTACAATCTTTAGACTTCATTTTCTAAAGACACAGGTGTTCTTAATAATATAGTTCAATAAAATCAGTCCAGAATTCTGTACTACTTGGGGACAGTATGTTATATATGGCCGATAACCTTCAAGATGCGTTCGGTTCAAGCTTTGCTGACATACTGAAGAGTATCGCTAAATAAACCCCTGGTTCTGTCAGGTCACCTGCGGCTAAAATCGTCCGATCACCTGGCCCTGCCCACTTTTGGCATTGGCCCGTACACACTGGCGATAACCATGATCGTTGCAATTATCGTTGTGTGTATGGGGGCCCTAAAGCATATGGAACCTCCTAACGTCGTTGTCAATTCATTATGTGTTACACACATCGCCCTCTTGATATGTTCAAAACAATATGTTCCACTTATTTGGTATTGCCACATATTATTATTTTATAATTATTGCTGTAATGGGTTAATCATTGCTATTTTATTTCCTTCATGCTCAGTGACTTCTTTATCATTTTCTTGTGAAATATCTTGTTAAGTTAGTCCTTTGTGACAGCTACGAAAAACCACAACTGGGTAAGCTACTCAAGTAGTACGAGTAGCCTATGCGTGGAGGGAGGGAGGGAGTGAGAACAGATTCATCGGGAAAGTTACTGCCTGAGAGAATAGGCATCTTATACACTACTTTTATTCTTTATAAATAAACCACTTGAAATATGATGACATTTTTCATTTCAAGAAATCCACACCAAATTCTGAATAATCCTGAGGGCTTCCGGTGCTTGGTCTTCAAGACCTAAATTTCATAATCAATCAATCAATCAGTAATTACACTTATTCGATTATTACTTTCAGAACCAACACATTCTTTATTTTCAGATAACATTGTAACCAAAGAAAATCTTATACCGAGAAAGCAAAGGTTGACGAAAACAATAATTGTGAAAATAATGAACACACTGTACGTACATCTTCGATAGAGCTCCTACTGTAGCCTATGTGCTGCTGCTGGAAATGTCGACTCGCTGTAATCACATCGTTCCTTCCTCATTCACACACACACACACACACACACACACACACACACACACACACACACACTCACAGAAATAGTAGTAGGCAACCTGAAGCGTCTACTGGAGGTGGAAGCGGATGTGGTTTTTTAACTTTCATTTTTCATAACCACATTTCTTGACTTGCAAGATGCCTACAGAATAAATGATCTTCCCATTAAAGAACTTGGAGGACTGAATTCTCTTGCAACGATGAGGCTTGTCAACATGAACAAAGATCTTGCATTAATTGGGCATGTGAGGAAGAATAATCTCGGACAGACAATGCTTCAAATGCTGCAGATGGCGCCACAATTCGCTCGAGCCTCGAATTTAGACTGACAACATAAACAACACTCACTGCAGTGATGTGTTCGCAGTTCGCGTCACAGTCGCACGGACCGAGAATTGGCACGGATAATCGCTCTCCATGCCCATGCAGTTGCTGCTGCTAGAGTCTCTCTCTCTCTCTCTCTCTCTCTCTCTCTCTCTCTCTCTCTCTCTCTCTCTCTCTCTCAACTAGCTTTCAAACTTTTTATTTTTCAAGAACATAATCCTGGTAAAGGGGTTTGCGTTTATGCAAGGAAGGAATCTTTTGTTTTTTGTATAGGTTCTGGTCTCCTTACACAAACCTGAATACAGCAGAAGTGAACAGCTGATTTTAAACTGATGCCGGCTTAGAATAGAATAAAATTTAGGCCAAGCGCTGGGACCTATGTGGCCATTCAGCGCTAGAAGGAAAATTGAAGTAAGAAGGCTTGAAAGGTGTAACAGGAGGAAAGCCTCGCAGTTGCACTATGAACCAACTGATAGAGAGGGTGGAAAGTCAGATGGAAGAAAGTGTTTGAACGGTGTTAGAGTAAACAGAATGAAAGAGGTTGCAGCTAGGGGCCGAAGGGACGCTGCAAAGACCCTTAAGTAATGCCTACAGTGCACCACGTTAGGTGCACTAACCCCTACGGGACATGTTGCCGGCTTGATCTGCCCAAATACATGCGCTTAAACACAAACTATTCCCTTGTTAAAGATCTTCAATACAGCTCAGTGTTAATTTCGTGTGTTCAGCAGTCCTTTAGATTCTATGAGGTGATTCTAAAGAAGGGAAAACACCGACGGTGTTCAGAAGCCACTCATGAATATGGCCAGTAGCCTACTGGCACCATAAAAAAAAAAGTCAGAACATCTCTTGGTTAACTGAGACATACAGGAACAATAAAAGTGACGGACTAGGGTCGTCTAGTCGACAGTGCCACAGATATAAATGTTACAGGTTAGTTATCACGTATAATATCAAAGGGAATCGAGAAGCTAAAACGCTCCATCGCGAAACCAGATCTTAATTGAGAATAAGAGTCAAGGCCTAGAGAAAGGACCGGCCACCCACCCGTTCAGGTGTTGTCGACGTCACCAAGGTCCTTCGGAGAAAGTCTAGCGAGTTAGGGAATTATGCCTGGAGTCCACCACAGCGCCTCGCGTGTCCCAGTTCATCCCTGACTATCTAGCATTGTCTTTCCGCTCCTGCTGTGGGAGAGTCTTACCCAGTGCAGCGTCTGGCTTTCAGACCCAGTGTTACGTGGAGAGGTGAGCCATCTCTTTCTCTCTCAAGGCCGGATATATATAGCCTACTTCACGAATATTTCCATTCATCAGAGTAAGTACAATCATCAAGAGCAAACGTTTATTGGTACCCATTATTGCAGTATTTGAATTCATTTCAAAACAGAGTAGCATTTGCGAGATCTTACTGTCTAGTGACATGTTACTGAACGCCACATGACGTAAAACTACACTGTTTCGTTTCACAAATCTCTGTCTATCAGACTTGGAGAGAAAATATAGAATTTGTGGCATTTCTGGTTGTCCACCATAGTTCATTGTCCCTTTCGGTAAAAGACAGTCAGATATGAGCTGATAAACGACCTTTTCTTTTCTAAGTATCAACGTCATTTTCTTCTTGCGGAAAACAGAATGAGTCAGATCAAATATAAATCAGTTGTAGCAACAGATAAGCCGCAGAAAGAAAGAGAACCAACGATCGCAGTCTCATCAACAAAGCCTGATCACTTTCCGTTTCTTCCGCCACACCCTCCCCCCTCCCCCGCCCCGACCCCGCCTCATCACTTCGGATTTCTCGACAGATAAAGTTCATAAATATCACTCATCAATCCTCTTCCGTGGCAAATTCACGTAGTCACATAAGTATGATAATCACCATGACAATAACAATAAACTAGAGAAATAATGGTTTTCTTAGCATCAGTCTATCGTGGTATGTTCATTGCAGATTCTGCATGTCATAATCACTGTAACGAAATCCAAGTTCCTCTTGAATTATATATATATATATATATATATATATATATATATATATATATATATCAGAAATATATATATATATATAACTATATATAAATATATATATATATATATATATATATATATATATATATATATATATATATATATATATATATATCTATATATCAATATATTATTATTATCTTATTATTATATATATATTTTTATTTTCTCCCATTTTTTATATTTCTTTTTATGTTATTATTATCCAAATATTCAATATTATTATTTTGCCATTATTTTTCATGGGGGCACATGCCCAGGTGCCCTCCCTGATCCATAGCTAGTGTTATATATATATATATATATATATATATATATATATATATATATATATATATATATATATATATATATATATATATATATATTATATACAACTTCTTAGCCTCTCGATTTCCTCACACTCTTTAATATGATCACTTCGCTAACCTTATTTCTAAAGGAAAGTGAATGACGAGATTTTTCTTTTTCTTCCAATCTTAATTCAAGGAACGCAAAGGCAATTTTTACTACGTGCAAAGGGTAAAAATTTGCTTAATACGAATATGCACACACTCACACACACACAAAATACATAAATCAAGCTCTAACTCGAAAAGGGTATCTGGCAACGGTGTCGTGAACTGATACTCGTCAACAACGCAATCAATGCCTTTGGCTATCTGAGTTTATATATATATTTATATATATATATATATATATATATATATATATATATATATATATATATATATATATATATATATATATATATATATATATTATATATATATATACTTATTTACTTTTCACTCTAAATCTAACATTAAAAATGCATCATTGTAACTAATATAAATATATTTTATGGTTAGTGGACGCACTCATCTTTATAAATATAAAACGATCAGATGTTCTCTGCTAAAGTACACACACACACACACACACACACACACACACACACACACACACACACACATACATATATATATATATATATATATATATATATATATATATATATATATATATATATATAAAAGCCACTCTGTGCGGCTTAACTTCTCGATTTCTTCGTTTTTTTTAATATAAAATAGTAGAATTTATTCCAAGAGAAAAACAATGTGGCATTGTTACTCTCTTCCAGACGAACAAAATTGTAAAGAAATCTTTTTACACCAGAATTATATTTTTTTGTTGTCATTACCACAATTTTCTCATTTGATATGAAGATAATTGTGAGAATATCACCGGAAGCTCCTCTTCACCGTATCATCATAATTAGTGCAGCAGATTGCTGTAAAAATCGTTCAGATAGTGAAACAAGCATGAAATTTGGCACAAACATTCCTAAGACTACGCTCTCTTAGAAAAGGGCGCTGGCCACCTGAAAATCCAAGATGGCGGCTATTTTTCAAAATGGCCGCCATCTATTTGAGATTCACTGGTTTGGGAGCATCTATTGGATGGAATATGCCAGTTTTTTTAAACCTCGACTTTTAGGTTATAAAAATGTTCCATACCACACATTTTATTGAAAACCCTTACTAAATGAATTGTAACCAAGATGGCGTACAAAATGGTTGCCATAAAAGTTTTTCTATCCACAGCGCTAGCAGACATAGAGACCAACTGTTTTTTATTTAATGGTATATTCATGTGATCAGACAGTTTAACTAATATGCTATTTTCAACTGAAATAGTAATGGTATGGTCACATACAACATTGTGTCTAAGACTGTAACCATAAAAAGAAAAGAAGAGAAATACGGACTAAACACAACCAATCTATGTATAGGTCTCTCAACCTACACCTTTGAAAAATTCGAGGATAAGAAGGTAGGCATAGCATGACACGTTGGATGCTCAAGCTAGATTATCTACTGAAGAGAGGCAATATTTATCTAGACTTCACATTTGCAAGTGCACAGAGCTGTGCAGGGAAGACCCAGCTTGTAGCACTTGCACCTTTCCCGACAGCCTGCTTTGCATCCACATTTGGTAGCTGTTGGCAACTCTTGGCTAAGGGCGAGTTGGTTGTCAGAGGACTTGCCATGCTTCACCAGACTTTTGCCATCCCCACTCAGCAGGGTTCTCTGGCTGTGGCTGACACTGGGTGGCCTGCCCCACACACAACCAGCCTGGTACGCGCCCACGCCTTGGTGTGTTGGAGGAGAGCTCCCTGGTTGGTGGAATGGCCTCATATGCCCTTTGTTTTCTGGCAAACATATCAAGTCTAGCCTCATCCACAGTGCCAGCAGTGCTGGATCTTTCATACATAAGTATGACAAACCTCTCAGGACCTTCAGGTCACTCTCTTCCACTCTGAGAGGGTAGTGACTCAGTTTGGAGAACACAGTGGAGGCCTCTGGAAAGATGTTCCATGTCTGCCAGGCGGTCTTCTTGCCCTTGCTCGGAAGGCTGACACTGTATCACAGCCTGTGAACGCATGGAAGAAGAGCATGCCATTCACCTTCTCCTGGCACAGAGTTGCACAGGTCATGCACAGCAATCCAGCGCAGGCTCTGGCCTTGGCCAAATGCCACCCATAGCTTCTCTAGCCCTAGATTGTGGAGAGTGGAGAAAGCACTGACTGCAACGACAAGAACATCTGTGTCATTTGCTTTAACCGTGATGGTCTTGGCTCCATGTTCTGTGGCATATTTGGCATGGAGAAAGATGCAGGTGTCAGCTTCCTCATGAGAGCACTTTTCCAGTCCCTGAAGACTAGCCTCATGAGTGCTGAGGACAGCAGACCCTTTCGTGGCAATGACAACATTTGTGGCAGAACATCTGGGCAACTTTGTCTGCCAGGAACTGGAACAACTCTGTCTTGTTGGCATCGTGTCTTAGGAAATTGCGCCAGTTGGATGGAATTGTGTTCTTGTCTGTCACCTTGCGCCTTCCTCCTTGACCACGTTGGAGCCTGGTCTCAGCTTTGAGGCTGGATGTATTGTATACATCAAATACAAGATGTGATGATGTGTACTTGCTGCTATAGGATTGTATCACAGGCAAGAAGTCACAAAGTGCATAGCCCTCAAAGGTCTTTCCTTTCTTTGGTGGCAAGAGGCATGGACCAAAGCTGATCCATCTACAATGAGGACATCAGTCTTTGGTTCTTTGTCTTCTAGTGTAACATGACTCTCAGGACCGAGGTCAGCTGAGACTTCTGACATGTGTACAGCCTACCACCCTCACTAAGGGAAGCTGGGAATGTTTGATTCTCGTGCTGGAAGAATTCCTGCAGATCACATTCACGGCTCTGACAGGATATAAATAGCTTTGAGAAAAGCTGGCAATCCTCCTTCAGAAGTTTCTGCTTTGACTGTTCTACAGGAGCAGCTTCTTGCCTGAAGAAGTCAGTTCTGTTCTTCTTTATCGGCTCATAGAAGGAGACTGCATTGTTTGCCAAAGAGTCTGAAAACTTCTGAAATTTAGTGCGGCCTCTGTCAAGGTGTGTGTCTGTAGAAGTTCTGCTGAGCTGGGGTGGGCAATGTCTTTGTTGTCAATGGAATACAGATCCTGGCTCTCTTCCTGAAAAGGACTTCCCAAGTGTTGCAAAGCCAATGACAGCTTGCTGACTCTCTCCAAGAATGTCTTCTGCGCATGAGGTGTTTTGTTCATGGTGTGTTGTCTGCTCATTAGACTCCCTTACTTTGAACCTCTGTTTCGTATGCAGACACCAAGCGGATGATCTCTGGGCCAGCCACCATCCATCTTCTGAGTGCTGACGGATCTTCAGTCAGCCCAATGGCTCCGCCATCAGCCTTTATAAAGGCATTGGTCTGCTCATGAGCTTGGTCAAGAGCCATTGCTGAACTGCGACTGGTCTTGTGCACAAACAAGTTGCCAGCCTTGAACTCCTTGTGCAACTCTGGTGTGAACTCTCTCGGGTAAGCATGTCCCTGAGGTGAATAGGCAGCCAACGAGCATAGTTTGTATTATTGTTGGAAAAGAAGTAGGGTATCAGCTCATGCAATGCCTGCAGTAGAGGACAAAATTGGCCTCACGGAAGGACCTGATCAGTAGGAATATCACAAGTTCCATAGACAACACCATGTGCCAGAAGTGGAACTGTGGACTCTGCTGTCTTCAGAAGGTCACACCACTCCTCAAACTCTAATGCCTGCTCATTGTTGTTTGCTTTCTCAGCACAGTAGTCAGTGTATGCTGTCCTCAGGGTTTGTACAAACTAGAGGCTGTAACCTGGTGCATCTGCCGTGTCCTGGTTACACTTGCAGCTGACAGGAAGGATTCTGCAGTTCCAGATGAAGCAACTCCTGCCTCCACCAGAGCTCCTGTCCAACCACTGCCATGAAGAAGAGTACCAAGAGATGTCATTGCTGCCATCTCAATGTGCGAACCACCAAACATTACCAGATACTTGTCTTCGCCATACTGATCAGGCCACTGCCACTGCACCTGCTTTGCTACGGCATAGATTGGCTGATCAGCTGTGATTATGGGTATCTGGCCAGGGTTCAGAAAATCAGTGACATCCTGCACTTTCTGCATCACGTGTTTGATCGTAGCAACAGAATGAGCCTGATCACGCAGGAGAGGAAGCAATGAAGTTATGGTTACTTCAAATTCTGGGCTTCTCTTCATTGAAGCGTGATGAGCTGACCACGTCAGATTCACTGCATCATCTATTTCCTGGGTGACTATGACCTTGTCTAGCCACTGATACTCCAGTGCAAGCTGTGGCCCCAAGATATCTGTGGGTGGCTTTGGTATTGCAGTGTTTGGTGGCACAGGGTTCTTTGTTTGAAAGGAAGCTGGTGAGATGTTTGTGAATGTGTCCGGCAATTCAGGCACCGACCTCACTTTCTCAGGTGCAAACTTTAGTTGCTGTCTTTCCTGTCCAGTGTTCTCCTTGGTGGGGTGCTGAAATATGGAGATGCTAGTTCCATGGAAGGAGGTAGTGGCAGTAGTTGCAGATGGGTTGTGGTCGATGTTGTCCATCACTGCAGTGGTGAACAACCCTTTTCGCAGTACTGGGGACAGACCACACCCTCCTCCACATATTTGCTAACTGTGGCATCTCCCTAACTGTGCAGAGACCTCTAGTACTCTGTCATAAGAGATACTGAGGCCATACTGATGTAGCATTTCAACCAGGTTTCTCTTCCTGGTTTTGGCATAGACTGAGAGTCCCATGTAGACTGGGAATGGTGTTTCTCTGTCTTTGGAGTGTCTATGAGTTGTTGCTCCCTCTTTGTATCCAGGGAGTAGCAGTTGAACTGCATGAGCTGTGCAATGGCCTGGTCTGACTTTGATGCTCCAAATCGTAACTGTGACTTGATGTCAGCCCCATGCTCAACCATCCCTACAAACTGGAGCAGGAGAGGAGGCACAGAATTTCATTACACAAGCCTCAGAAAATGTGCCATCAAACCGTGACTGATGATCAAGTATAGACTTTCTGAGAATATTTGCTGCTTTAGCAATGATAACTGCCTCTGAAAGATCAGATGATTGAGCAAGTGCTTTTCCCACATCCTTTTGAAATGCAAGTAATACATCTCTGCCAGATTTATGAGCCTCAAGTTCTGGAATTTCTGCCAGAAGTTTGTCTTTGAGTCTCGTGGAATTTACACTTGGTGACTCTACACCTAATTGTTCCAGACGTTGTTGGTAGAGGTGGCAAATATCTGCCAGCCGAAATGTGACTGGATCATCTGAACAAAGGTTGTTTTCAACAATGTATGTCATCAGTTCTGACAGAACTAGTGGATACACATCTGATTCTGACTCAGTGCTACCTTGGTCTTTCTCAAGGCTCCTCAGGTAGGACCTTTTCTGTTGTAGAGGGCACAAAGACAGGCATGGTGATACTTAAACTCCTGTGCAATGACATCCCCACCAGTCAACTTAGCAAGGAGCTTGCCATCACTAAAGTATCTCTGCACATTCACGCAATTTCAAGTCAAGGCCCTTAGTACTAGCCTGTCTGAGATCAGATGCAGGTGCCACTTTCTCACAGAAAATGCAAACTTCATTGTCATGACTGGTTCGGTGCAGTTTGCACGACTAGTCTCAGTGTTGCTGGTCTGGTCATTGGATTGTCGCTTTCTTGCACGGTCCAGTTTAGTGTTGTTAAACAACAAGCGAGAGTTCACATGGTATTTTGCTGCATTTTTTCCTGAGAGTGGCCTCTATGCATCACCTTCATCCAGCCTTGCTGGATCCATTATCAGTGGCATTTCATTAATTTCACTGAACATGGGAATGTTCCTTGCCAGCATTGTGTACCCATCATGGTCTAGGACATGATGACTTGGAGGTGATGTCAGAGTGCTCACCTCTTTTGTCCTTCTGACAAAGACAACACAAACTCAGCTTGTTTTTCTACTGCTCAATATTGGATTGGCATCACATTCTGCCATGATTTCACTTTTGATTAAGGCCGAGGGTTATCCTTTTACCACCTTAAACAAAGCACACATTCCTGTATGGGATTCAACTAGGTTCGGTCTCCCTACACCTAGCCCGATCATTCATCCAGTGCCATTTAAGTCCCGTGTGATCTGTACACCATCCGGGTAAGTACATGAACCATCATGTACAGCCCCCATACCCTTGGCTCGGCTCTCGGCTGGCACATCCTGTCTATTCAGGTGCGGCTATCTAACTATAGCTGGTCTGGGGCTGTTAGAAAGCATTTGGGACACTAAACTAAACTATACTACAACTACTAGTCTAAGACTACAGGATTAGTAAAGCTGGATTAGCTGGCACTGAACCCCATGCTGAGTTACACAGCAGTGATGTCACCAGTGTGCCCTGGTTGTGTGCAGACATACACTCTTTTACATTTATTAATTTTCCTTCAAAATTGATGAGTTATTCGAAAGAGATGGCCTCATTAGGATCTAAAACCACAGAAACCAAGATCCATGCTTAAAACGATAATTGTTGAACGGGCATTATTTCTCATTATAATTATTGTTTCTACCTTTCTTGGCAGCCATATAACCCCCATATTTAAAGGTAAACTGTACTGGGAAGCTACAGAAACATAATATTCACAAGAAATAGTATGGAAGAGCTTTACCATATTGCTAAAGCAAATACATGCCATTCTAGTGAAAAATTAGCCAAAATCTGTCGATACTGGCCGCCATCTTGGAATTTGGCCGCCATATTAAATTTTTGCGTGGCCAGCGCCCTTTTCTGATAGAGGGAACTTTAAAGAGCACTTGTGCAAAATTTCATGCTTGTTTCACTATCTGAACGATTCTTATGAAATATGCAATTATCTGCTGCACTAAATAATGTATGAGTTGCTTCTTTTGGGCGCGGTGTGCAGCCATCACTTGGGGAAAGTTTGGATACCAGATGTATGACAACTTCCTGTTTAGGCCGACAATCCTCCGGCTGGAAATGAAAATGCCTCTCATTGTTAGCATGCCGATCTACTCACTCCGATCTCACTTGTACAGGAATGGCAACGACCATTATGTCGCGTCATGCACAGTAAAAACAAACAAACAAAAAATGCTGTATTGCAATGACTTTCTGGTTCTTGAAGCACATTCTCTCAAAATACAGTAGATGTGTAAGAGCCCCGACGCTGTCTCTTCCACACACGTGTGTGTTCGTGTGTTCGTCAATCGTCATCATCGGAATGGACTGGACAAAACAGGAGCGTCTCGTTTTCTTTCTCTATAGGAACGCGATTTCAACCTTTCAATATTTCCGTCTGTTTCTCCCTAACCATTGTTGTCTTACTGTATGTACAATCACCACTACTTGCATTGCTATGCAAGCATTCTAATCATGTACTCATAATGTTCCAACGAATCTTCTGCATCAAACTGTATGTATGTTTCTGTTTGTGAACACGCCAAATGTCTCTCCATTTCACATGTATTATGCTACTGCATTGTATCCATTAATCTGCCTTGAATCTCAAGCAATTGGCCATATGTTGAATTTCCTGGCCTTTCCATTGATATATGTTTCATCACTGTATGTTAATCATGTCTCTTGATATCGCCATCTGTTTGTCTGCTGACAAACACAGATGTCTGAACCTTTTATGTCTGTTTTACCTGTCTGTGTGTAGACGCTACATTACCGCTCGCACGCGTCAATAACATCGAAGATTCTGTACATAACATTCATCTCAGTAAGGAACAACCAATAAAACCAGTAAACACCCAGCCAGTATGTCACTCATATCCCAGTCCTTGCAGATGTTCTCTACATTTCCATCACAAAGGAAATAATGCAATTTTTGGTTTGGTTACTAGAAGCTATTTAAATAAATGAATGTGTCGAATTTTCATGTTCTGTATCTCTCCCTTTGCATCACTTTACTCTGGCTTTTTTGAGATTTCCAAAAATGTAGTTTTAAAAATGAAATGCTTTTCAACATACAGTATATGGAAAGGAAGCTTTATCTTCCTAATAAGGCAGTCGTAATCAAACACTAAAGTGAATTTACATACCATGTTATCTGACAAGTAAGTCAAATTTCTTAGATAAGAACAGAACAGTAGGCTATTCCGAAGGCGTGCAAAGTTTTGGGTCTTAGTGTTCTTTGTGCGTATGTGTGTGCGTGTGTACTAAACCTCTAAGCAGAGAGCAGCACAAACCTTCATTGCAGACTTTACACTGACGTTTCCTTTTCCTACCTTGGTTTTCTCGCCGAGATCCCACACACGACACTTCTTCAGTCGAACTCGCTGGTCTTTGGCAGTTGCGGAACTGCAGAAATGAAAGTATTAGTAGGCGTTTTCTCTCGTCATAATAGCAAAGAGTATAGAAAAGTAAAGAGAGGACACTCATGCTTCCCCATTGTAACTGCGGCGACTGTGGCGCCTCTACCGGCGGGCGCGTAATTGGACTTGGAAAATGTCAACAACATGACAGGGACACAGTTCTGTGCTGCAGTTAATTGCCGTAATTCAACAAAGAAAAGGCCCGAGTTGTCATTTTTTTGATTCCCCAAAGACAAGAAAAGGTGAGTGATATGTTTTCAGTTACATTTTATCAAAACTAAGTTCACACTAACGAAATTATAAGATATGTGGATGGTTATTCTCTCGTTGTTCTTTTGACCAAAGCGTATACTGTACTCTAAACTCTGCTTTGGTTGTTTCATTCACCATGTTTTCTCGAGACACTACAATGGTTACTGAGTGTTGTTGTAGCGAATCAGGCATTCTCTCACTGCTCAAGCTATTTCATATAGCAGTGTTTGTATGTTTAATTGGGTTTTCCGGAAACTCTGTCATAATCGCTTAGATTTCTTCTTTCTTGATTCTTCTTTGGGTGGTCTTCTTTCTCGACTCTTCTTTCTTGTCACTTTTTTCGTTGTCTTCTTTCTTGCATTGTTACATTATTCTTCCTCTGCTCCTGTTGTCACACAAACTTTCCTGTAAAAATTGAGCACAAGTGGTGTACTGTGGTATGAGGAGAAATGTGCTAAGTAAAAGTTTGTTTAAATTATTACATTACTATATATTTAATTAATTAATTAATTTGGTTGATATGACACCCTTTCACAAACTGTCAAATGCTCATGATGAAGAATGTATTGTGTGTTAATTTGAGAGTACACAGACTTCGTTGAGAAGATGGACCGGTTGTTCAGCTGTTTCAATAGCAGAACTCGTACCAGTAATGCACAAGTGCCACATGCCATGAGTCTGAAATCAGGTCACAAGGAATTTCTAGTTAACTGCCTCACATGGTTGGGTGGTATCAAATCACTTGGTCCACAAGGCTACCTTGCCTCTCTGGGTGCCAGATGGCAATCAAAGGTCTGTTACAATAGTGGGATGAGTTACATTCAGAGTACAGGCTGTCTTACCTAACCAACAGATTCAATCAAGAGTGTTTAGAGAATTTATTTTCAATAATTCAGGGCAAAGGTGGGTACAGGGACAACCCAGATGCATGTCAGTTCAGGAGTGCATTCCGCCAAGTCATGGTGGATGCTATTATGGTTCCAAGTGCTGGTGCTAACTGCCAAGAAGACATTGATACCTTCTTGGTAACTCTGAACAATATTGGGGCTTCAGGCTTTGTAAAATCTGAAGTGAATGTCACACATTCTTCTCTGCCAATTCCTGTACCAGTACAGTCAGTTTCATTATGCATAAGATTCGTCACAAGGTGTAGAGAATGCTGGGCAAAGCTTCAAAGTACTCTTGATCCACAACCCCTGTTCATGTTTTCCTTTCCTTTCGTTATGGTAACACACTAGGAGAGGAGCTAATTGTGCCAAGCACAGTCCTTTACGACATGATTGCTCAGATGGAAAACGAGTATAGAAAGATGGTTTCTGACATTTACTACATAAGCAGAGTTCACTACAGACCTGTGACGGGCTTGGAGGAGAAGATGCAGGGAAAGTTTTTAGCGTGTTCTGTGTGCAACTGCAGGTTCTTCTCTGTCAGCCTCTTTATACGCATCAGCCTTCATCTTACTTTAAAAGATGCAAACAGGAGTCTTTTTGTTGCAGGTCGAAAGAACTGAAAACTCATTTAGTTCAGTCATCTGTAATAGCCTACTGAAAATGTATATTTGCAATGTAGGGCCCAGATGTACTAAACATACTTGCGATGTCTTAAGTTACGATGGTCCTTGGATCATCATTTTTCTGGCTTTCCTTGTGATAATATTCCAATTTTTCTTTAATTTCTGAATAATATGATTAGAAACATATTTGTGTTTGTCAACAGTCGTAGAAATAAGTTTGAAAAAAAGTTTATTACGATCTGGTATATGACTATGTAATGCTGAAAAAACCTTAAAGAACCCAAAAATGTAATGTAACGAACAAAAACTTAACTTTACACCATTGTAAATGTTAGTGTAAGAGACCGCATTGGCAGTCTTATGGTCGCACGTGTGTGTGTGAATCATCCATAGAGAAAACAAGACAAGGCATCCGCTTTCTCTCTCTCCCTCCCGCACGTCAGCTGGAGGGGACCGCTCGAAGGAACGCAACTTCTACCATACAATATTTCTGTCTGTTTCTCTCTAACCATTGCTGCCTCGATTCATGTACAATCACCACTACTTGCATTGCCATGCAAGCATTCCAGTCATGTACTCATAATGTTCCGCCGAATCTTCTGTATCAAACTGTATGTATGTTTCTGTTTGTGAAGATGCCAAACGTCTCGCCATTTCCCATATGTTATGCTACTGCATCGTATACATTAATCTGTCTCAAATCTCATGCCAACGTCCATATGTGGAATTTCTGGCCTTTCCATTGATATATGTTTTATCATTGTACGTTTATTATGTCTCTCACAATCGCCATCTGTTTGTCTGTTCACAAGCACTGATGTCCGAAACATAATCTCTGTTTTGCCCTGTCTGTATGTAGGAACTACCTTGCGGCTCGCACCAGCCAATAACAACTTCGAAGATTCTGTACATGCAGTTACGGGCTGCTCTAGGAGCAAGAACCCGTGCTGGCACAAGGCCAGCTAAATCTGAAACAACAACACGTGCATGCATTCAGTAAGGAACCACCAATAAACTAGACAACACCCAGCCAGTATGTCATTCAGTACGATCTTACACTGGTGACCCCGGAGTGACCCGAAGGAGCCGATGGCAGACGTCCATCCCACGATGATGACCCACACGCCAACGAACCCTTTGCCTCCTTCAGTAGCCGTCCGACCCTCCGAGATGACCCACCCCACCACAGGAACCCTGGACGCCTCCTCCAGGCAGCCTGCCACCGCCCCCGAACTCGTACCGGACGACCTGCCAACGAAGGACCAGCCGACGTCATCCTTCACCCCCTGCCGTCCTCCTCGAGTTCCTGCTGGCCGACGCCGCCCTTCAGCCTCCTGCCCAAACCCTTCGCGCCCATCCGAATTGTCAGCAAGACGATTTCCGCATCGGGGCTTTGCTTGAAGAGGGAAGTATTGTAAGAGACCGCATTGGTGGTCTTATGGGCGCTCATGTGTGTGTATGAATCATCCATCGGAGAAAACAAGACAAGGCATCCCGCTTTCTCTCTCTCCCTCCCGCTCGTCAGCTGGAGAGGACTGCTCAAAGGAACACAACTTCTACCATACAATATTTCTGTCTGTTTCTCTCTAACCATCGTTGTCTCAATTTATGTACAATCACCACTACTTGCATTGCCATGCAAGCATTCCAACCATGTACTCATAATGATCCACCGAATCTTCTGTATCAAACTGTATGTATGTTTCTGTTTGTGAAGATGCCAAACGTCTCGCCATTTCACATATGTTATGCTACTGCATTGTATTCGTTAATCTGTCTCAAATCTCATGCCAATGTCCGTATGTGGAATTTCCTGGCCTTTCCATTGATATATATTTTATCATTGTACGTTAATTATGTCTCTCACAATCGCCATCTGTCTGTCCACAAGCACAGATGTCCAAAACATAATCTCGGTTTTGCCCCGTCTGTGTGTAGAAACTACTTTGTGGATCGCACCAACCAATAACAATTTCGAAGGAACCACCAATAAACTAGACAACACCCAGCCAGTATGCCACTCAATACGATCCTTACATTAGTGCATCCGGGCCCAGCGTAATAAAATAAAGATATCGATTTCAGTATGACAAAATAAAGATATCAATTTACAATGGAGGAGTTTCAGTTTGTTTATAGTTTGGCCTGATATATCTTATAAATCTATTTATTTATCTGTTTATATATCTCCCTTCATCCATAATTTTCAACCTTCTGAATGAAACCTGGTTTAGCACCAATGGCTATACTGTAGATGAAGAGAGGATAAGCTGTATATATTTACTCATTTTTTTCAATAGAATATTTAAATAATAATCAATCCAGATTAGCGCATTGCTATATAAATAATAACAAAAGATCAGAAGATAGTGTTACAACTCACAAAAGTGCTAACATTTGTCTTAAACATTAGTGTGGTGTATGCCAGCACAAACAAATGCTATCACAGTTTTCGCGCTCACCGCCGGATGGCGCCACCGATCCCGCAGTTGCAATTTTCCCATAAGGACTCGCGCGAATGTCCACTCTTTACATCTCTATACTCTTTGATAATAGTACGACGGACAAGATCCCGCTCATTTGGAGCTTTTCAGCTAATTGCGATATGATGGCTTTTGAAAAACTGAATTTTACCATTTATTTGTATTTTATATAGATATGTATTCATCACTGTCAAGTCAAGCAGGTGAAAAAAATAGTTTTATGTATCACCTTGTTGATTTCGGCGCATACTCTGTGGAACTAATGAGCTTATCATTTTTGATCTACAATTCGCATTTTCTGATTGTAGACTATTATGCATGCAGGTTTTCTCAGTCTCCCCAAATCTTTTCACTCCACATTCAACCATCTCATCTTTGTGCACCGAAGTTAGCATGTGCCCCGTCCTGTCACCTCGGCGCTTCACACTCAAAATATTTAACACTGCGCCACTTTACGAAATATCTGTTCGGATACTGTTTCTTTTTTATCGTCCGTATATCAATTAGTTTGAGATATCTTTCTACAATATGAAAAGAAGAATAAATTATAACACGTAAAAAATAAAACAGCAAGAAAATTTCTTGTATTATGTAGGGTTTTATGTATTTTGTCCAAAATCATTATGAAATATTTCATTATGTTTAGACATGAACAGTCCTACCAACCGTGTTAACAGAGTATCATCTATATTAAGAGCTGTTATTTTACGCGAATGATACATGAGTGGAGTCAGGCATATCTAATGTTATCGGACTATCAAGTGTTTAAAGGCCTCTCTGTTAAAATAAAGAACTTTATTTTAAGTTACCAAATAAGATATAATTACAAAGAATATTATATAATTTATAACTTCTTTCTTAAACTAAATTCAACGCTTTCCTGGGGGTGGTGAAATGCACTGCCGTTTGAGGCACGCCTGCAACATCAAATGTTAAGCAGACTAGTTTGGAGGCACGATAACTTTCAAATCTTACATATGCCAATTTTCTTTTTAAAGAAAATTGGCAATTTTCTTTTTAAAGTGTGTCCTACACCTCGATGTAGAAAAGATGTGACGTCTTTCTTGGGTTTAACAGGTCTTTACTGGAAGTATATAAAAAATTTTGCAAATATATCAGCTCCATTAACAGAGCTATTCAAGGAACACATCATTCTTGTGGACAAACAAGCAACAGAGGGCACTTGAGGAGCTGAAAGAAAGACTGACACATTCACCAGTACTTAGTTTCCCAGACTTTAGTAAAGGATTCTTTTTAGCCACAGATGCAGGTTCTATTGGTATAGGAGCATGCTCAATGCAAAGACACGATAATAAATACCATGCTACAGCTTATTACAGTAGCAAACTAAAACCCACAGAAGAAAATTACTCAGTAACAGACAAAGAGTCTCCAGCCATAATAGATTCTTTAAAGCATTTCATATATCATGTTTGGTTATGAATAAAAAAAAAAAAAACTGTCTCCACTTGAAGATCATTCTGCTGCAGTAGAAATGCTCGAGAATCCGAACTTTCCCGGACGTAGCGCTCACTGGTTTGTGACTGCCCAAGATTATGACAGAGAACTAAAATATGTTCCAGGGAAGACGAATAAGACAACAGAGACATATCCCGTAAGGCGATGGTATAAATATTGCTCAGTCACGAAGCAAAGTCAAGTCAAATGAGCCTATAAGCAATGTGTTAACCTTGCACTATACAGAAGAGCTCTCCAAGCCAAACTTCATAAGGGAACAAGAAAGTCATGGAGATTTAAAAAGATCTACAAATTTTGAAAAATGAAGGAAATTTGGTCATCAAGAACAAACAGAATTAAAGCTGAACATAACAGACGATGTCCTAATTTGGATGTGTCAAGAACTTGTCCCATTTAGGTCATTTCAAGGCATGGTCTATAAAAAGCTAGCTCCTAAGAGCCTAAGAAGTGAAGTTATTGAATTAATGCAAGATGATCCCATAAGAGCTCACCCAGGAAGGGATGAGAAGTTAGACTAATAAAAAGGATCCTTCCATTTGAAAGGACTTTACAGAGATGTTAACAATTACTGGAAAAGTTGCAATACTTGCAACAGTTACAAAGAGAGAAAGGATAAGGCTGCACCTTTAGGAAAGCATCCCATTCCACAAACTGCATTTGAAAGAGTAGCCATAGATCTTATCACATCACTAACCTTCACACCGCGAGTAAAGGGAATAGAAATATACTTGTGTGTATTTACTCACTCACTAGATGTGTAGAGCTGATGCCAATAATAGGTAAGGGATCTAGAGAATGTGCAGTTGCTCTCTTCGACGAAGTATTTTGTAGATATTCTGCCTCACAACTTATAATATCTGATAATGGCACAGAGTTCAATAACTCACTAATTCAAGAGATTTGTGATACATTCAAGGTTGAAAAGCTAAAGATATAGCCGTACCGTCCGGCTAGCAATGATTTAGTAGAAAGGAATAACAGAAAATTTCTGGACCCATAAAGGCATACATTAAGACAGAATCTTGAATGAGATCTCAATTTACCTTTTGTCCAATTGTCATTAAATGCTAGATATCATACCAGTACACAAGCAACACCCATAGAAGCTTTAATGGGATATGAACCAAGACTACCACATGCATGGCTGAATCAGCCAAAACAGCCTAATTACTCTGAAGACATTATGAAGATAAGGATTGGCAATTTCAAGGTGATTCGTAAACAGTCACACAAGAATCTAGAAGAAGCCCAGAAGAATATGATAGACAAGCATCAAGAAGGATTAAGGCCAGTAGATTATAACATTCCTCGTTGGGCGAGTGGGTTCCGTTCTCAGCTAGCACTGCTGGCCATGAGTTCGAATCTCCGACCGGCCAATGAAGAATAAGAGGAATTTATTTCTGGTGATAGAAATTCATTTCTCGCTATAATGTGGTTCGGATTCCACAATAAGCTGTAGGTCCCGTTGCTAGGTAACCAATTGGTTATTAGAAACGTAAAATAAATCTAATCCTTCGGGCCAGCCCTAGGAGAGCTGTTAATCAGCTCAGTGGTCTGGTTAAACTAAGATATACTTAACTTTGGAGATGAAGTTAACGTAAGGAAACAGGTTAGAAGTGGTATCAACTATAAATTAGCCACCTAATTCACAGGACCATCCAGAACCATAGAAGTGAAGGAAACAAAAGTGAAAGTGACAAAAATGAATGAATTAGTAGCTACTTCCACATGTGCTGAATCTTTAGAAGAATCAGAATTTTGGATAAATAAGGACAAGGTTAAAGGACCAAAGAAGTTAAGGAAACAAAAGTGAAAGTGACAGAAATGGACGAATTAGTAGCTACCTCCACGTGTGCTGAATCTTTAGAAGAATCAGGATTTTAGATAAATAAGGACAAGGTTAACGGACCAAAGAAGTTAAGGAAACAAAAGTGAAAGTGACAGAAATGGACGAATTAGTAGCTACTTCCACGTGTGCTGAATCTTTAAAGAATCAGGATTTTGGATAAATAAGTACAAGGTTAAAGGACTAAAGAAGTTAAGGAAACAAAGTGAAAATGACAAAATGAAGGAATTAGTAGCTACTTCCTTGTGTGCTGAATCTTTAGAAGAACCAGGATTCTGGATAAATAAGGACAAGGTTAAAGGACTAAAGAAGTTAAGGAAACAAAGTGAAAATGACAAAATGAGCGAATTAGTAGCTACTTCCATGTGTGCTGAATCTTCGGAAGAATCAGGAATTTGGATAAATAAGGACAAGGTTAAAGGACCAAAGAAGTTAAGTAAACAAAAGTAAAAGTGACAGAAATGGACGAATTAGTAGCTACTTGCGCGTGTGCTGAATCTTTAGAAGAATCAGGATTTTGGATAAATAAGGACAAGGTTAAAGGACTAAAGAAGTTAAGGAAACAAAGTGAAAATGACAAAATGAACGAATCAGTAGCTACTTGCACGTGTGCTGAATCTTTAGAAGAATCAGGATTTTAGGTAAATAAGGACAAGGTTAAAGGACTAAAGAAGTTAAGGAAACAAAGTGAAAATGACAAAATGAACGAATCAGTAGCTACTTGCACGTGTGCTGAATCTTTAGAAGAATCAGGATTTTGGATAAATAAGGACAAGGTTAAAGGACTAAAAGAAGTTAAGGAAACAAAGTGAAAATGACAAAATGAACGAATCAGTAGCTACTTGCACGTGCTGAATCTTTAGAAGAATCAGGATTTTAGATAAATAAGGACAAGGTTAAAGGACTAAAGAAGTTAAGGAAACAAAGTGAAAATGACAAAAATGAACGAATTAGTAGCTACTTCGGGTGTGCTGAATCTTTTAGAAGAATCAGATTTTGATAAATAAGCACAAGGTTAAAGGACTAAAGAAGTTAAGGAAACAAAGTGAAAATGACAAAATGAACGAATCAGTAGCTACTTGCACGTGTGTGCTGAATCTTTAGAAGAATCAGGATTTTAGATAAATAAGGACAAAGTTAAAGGACCAAAGAAGTGACAGAAATGGACGAATTAGTAGCTACTTCTACGCGTGCTGAATCTTTAGAAGAATCAGGATTTTGGATAAATAAGGTTAAAGGACTAAAGAAGTTAAGGAAACAAAGTGAAGGTGACAAAATGAACGAATTGGTAGCTACTTCCACGTATGCTGAATCTCTAGAAGAATCAGGATTTTAGATAAATAAGGACAAAGTTAAAGGACCAAAGAAGTTAAGGAAACAAAAGTGAAAGTGACAGAAATGAACGAATTAGTAGCTAATTCCACGTGTGCTGAATTATTAGAAGAATCAGGATTTTAGATAAATAAGGACAAGGTTAAAGGACTAAAGAAGTTAAGGAAACAGAAATGACTGAAGGAGTATCAGAAGAAGTTTCAGGAGAAAAAACTAGATATAATCTAAGGAACAGAAAAGTCACATTTAAATATCTGAAATGGGGAACAAACCCAGTAATCATCCTATTATTCCCTGTATATTTAATTTCTATATTGTTAAGTTTACCTTCATTGGTTGACCTAGTGATAAAACTTTTTTGTGCTGTTGCAATTCTTACTTTAGTTAGTTGGTTTTAAAGCAAAATTTCAGGTTGACTGCGCTAACTTCTAATTCATTTTTTTGAACTGCGAGGGGAATATTTAGGAAACAAAGAATGTAAAGTAAAATCGTGAAATGTAATATTATCAAGTCAGAGGAATTTTTTAAAATGAGAAGAACAAACGAAGATCATGAACATGGAAATGTTAGAAATCAAGGCAGATTTAAGAAATACACAAGAACTTCCAACAGAACTTAGGAACAAAGAAGAAAGGTTAAGACAGATATGAAGTGATTGTCTCCAAGCCATGAATTCAATTCTACTGCAATAACCCTAAAAACAGAAGTAAAAGAGCAGGAGACAAATGACAGATTTTGTAAACAATTTAGTGACAGCTTCTTAAGGAAAAGTCTCTGCAAACATACACCACTAAAGACTTGCAAGAAGTAATTACTACAGTAACACCAAAGTTAATTAATGTAAATACACCAAATTCCCTATTGAACCAGAATACTTATTCTACCCATTTTTTAGAGATACTTTAACTAATGAAGGTTTACTGCTCCAGTGAATACGAAAATATCAGTAAGTATTTCTCTTTTACCCTTTTCCCTACTCATGTTGCCAATCATACCTGAGTACTTGAGTATTAGATCCTGAACATGCAGAAACTCCTCATACAGGAAGACGCTCACATTCTCACTGACGAAGTCGAGCAAAATGTACACAAATACATCACACGTTTCAACTACACAATTCATGATGAAAATTATTTAAATATATAATTCACAAACCCAAAAACATCTTGTTTATACACTCTTCTACATAATCAGGATATCCATTCACGCCAGTTTCAGGAAGTGCAAGTTCCAGAGATCATTCTGCAAGATTTCATTCATCTCTTGAACCCAAGGAAGGAACCTTTCGAATTCATGTGAGGAAGTAGTGCGGACTCAAAGACTGCATTGTGAAGACACACCGCTTCACAAGTATTGAAGTCTTCATTCCAGAGACAAAATAGAAATAGAACAACATCGATTCAAGTCAATGACCAAAACCTTCGAGATTCCAAGACAAGAAAGTGTGTCAAGACAATAGAAGAAAAGAAGCAAAACGTCAGGTTCAACATTATCAAGAATTACATCACTTTCTGCTTAGCCGTGGTTATAATAATAATAATAGTAATAATAATAATAATAATAATAATAATAATAATAATAATAATAATAATAATAATAATAATAATAATAATAATAATAATCTTTATTTCAGCTCTGGGCCATATACATGTGATACACAAAGTGGAGACACTACGATACACACAGTCTAGATACACGAGTTAAAACAATAAAAATGATAATTGGCAATAATATCCAGACAGTTGCTGAAGTAGTAGCAAAAATATATAGTAATTATAATAATGGTAATGACAGTACTAATATTGAGAATAATAGTAAAAATATTAAAAGTGATAACAGTTAGAAACAGATTGCAAACAACTGAATTCCAGCTGGGGACCCTAGTGGTTACAGAAGTCAGGTACGGAGGCTAAATACGAAAAGTGAAAAAAAGCAAATCTCAGTAATAATACTAGTGTTACTATTATTGAGAAAATAATAATGACAGAATATTATTATTGAGATAATAATAATGACAGATTATTATTGAGATAATATTAATAATGACAGATTCTGCAGATGACGCTTGAATACCTTGCAAAAACGGAGATTAAGTACACAGTAACTCAGGCCACCCCAGTGTGAAGGAAGACAACGCCTCTTATGGAACAGACACCTCATTATCCCATCTTTCCCACATTTTAGATCTCCTTCTTGCCTCACTGCTTTAGTGGGGCCGATAACAGAAAAAATCGTGCAAAAGATGATACAAGCATAAAATTTGGCACAAGTGTCCTCCAAGGTATAAATCTGCCCGACTGGCCAATTGAAAATCCAAGATGGCGGCCATTTTCAAGATGGCCGCCAAAATAACCACCAGAAGTAGATGTTTTGCTTAGAAATATTTGTAGTTGTCTGATTTTGCATGATCTAAGTGTCGTTTCCTATGTTTTGAAGCCTGCTGAACTATATTTTCCTGTTTAAAAAGCATTCGGAGACATATTTCTCAAGATAACCACCAAGATGTTTGTCTTTCTTTACCTAAGTTTTGTCCCAGCTAGTACATTTTCAAAGTTATGCATACCGTGCTGCTGTTTCTCGATCTGCTACTGTTCACATATGCAGCTGCAGAGTTATGTGCAGCGAAGCTCTGCCTGAGAGCACTTGCATCTTCCTTTGCAAACCTCCTTACAGGAGCACTTTGTCAATTCTTGACAGCTTGCTGCAATCGGTGGTAGTGTTGTCCAATGTATCTGCCATGCTTCTCCTTTCTGTGTCCACCCCCATTCAGCTGGACTGCTCATGTGTGGATTACAGTGGGTTGCCTGGCCCCAGATGATCCCAGTCTGGTAGGCTGCACGCTTTGCATGTTCTCTGAGGGCTGCCTGTGTTGGTGGAATTGAGTTGTACGGCCTCTGCTTGCGGGCAAACAGATCTAGTCTTGCTTCGTCCACACCAGTGGCTGCGCTTGATCTGTTGTACATGAGGACAGCGAATCTTTCCAGCCTCTGCATGTCAAGATCACGAATCAGTGTCGGATGCTGGCTGAGACTGATGAATGTTTCAGTAATATCATCAAATACATTCCAAGCCTGCCATGCAGATTTCTTCGCTTTCCCATGGAAGGCAGACACAATGTCACATCCAGTGAATGCGTGAAAGTAGGGGATCCTTCTAGCTTTCTCAAGCCCAATTGCAGAAACTACCTCATGAACTGGAATCCATCACATATGGGCTCCTTGGCCAAAGGCAATCCACATTTCCTGAAGACCTAGTTTCTAGAAGGATGGCAGTACAGATATTGCTATGACTAGCACTGCTGTGTCATTAGCCTTGATGATTATAGACTTGCTCCTGTCAGTCGTTTCATCCCTAGCATAGAAGTTGTGATACAGCAAAGTCTGATTTTGATACTCTATGATGGAGTTGGGACTTGATGTCTGCACCATGTTTGATCATGCATATAAACTGAAGCAGTGGTGGTGGCACAGCCTGTTCTAAGTCTTTGTCATGAAAATAGCTGCTGAAATTTGACTTCTGATGGAGTGTCTTGTCTTATTATCCCAGTGGCTTTTGCTAGATGGATCACTTCACCATAATGGGATGCTTCTGATAGGACTGAACCTACATCAGTTTCAGCAGCCAACAGAACTTCTTATCCTTGGCAATTGGCTTGCAGCTGTGGAATGTGCAAAAGCAGCTGATCCTTGAGTCAATAGGATGAACATCAGGTGAGTCAACACCAAACTGTTCCAGCCTCTGCTTGTAAAGCTTGGTCAAATCAGCAAGTTTGAAAATTGGTGGCCTCTCACTGGCATTTTTCATCTCGCAGATGTAGGTGACTAGCTCAGAGAAAGCAATTGGATGTGCATCCTTCCAGTGTTCCTGTGCTTTTTCTTGCTCCCACACCTTTAGGTATGCCCGTTCTCAGTTATACAATGCCACCAAACAGCCAGGGTGATATTTCACTTCTTGGGCTACGACATCTCCTGCGCTTAGTTTGGCGAGAAGTTTTGTATCACTGAGTGTTTTGGCAGATTCATTTATTATCCTATTCACTTGCACTGTCATTGCTTCTCTAAGCTCCCCTCCTTCAGTTTCGCAGAAGAAGCATTCTTTTGTTTTAGTTTCTTGGAGCTTTCGTGGAATCTTACTTCTACTGCCCTCATTACTAGTACCTACATGACTTGCTCTTTTTTCAGGTCGGTGTAACTTTGTGTTGTTGAACAGAAGCCTGCAATTCTCAAGATATTGTGCCTTACTTTTTCTCAACGTTTCCTCTGTCCCAGAACCTTCATCAAGTCTTGCAGGGTCTAGCTTGATTGGTAGCGCATTGAGTGAGTGAAACAGAGGAATATTCTTTGCCAGGTTCGTATATCCATCATCCCCTCTTCTGGCAGGATTGGCCTGGGAAGATTTTAGATCTTCTTTCTTAACTTCCTGACATAGGTAACATTTGGTCCAGTCTGTTTTCCATGATCCTCCAGTAGAGCTCGCATCCATGATTACGATGATGTTCAGGGTCGAGGGTTTATCCTTTCACCACCTTGTGCATGTAATAGTATAATAGGCCTCTTATGTCCTGTAATATACAATAGGCGCTTTCCTGTATGTGATACAACTAGGTTCTTGCACAGTGCCATACACCTAGTCCAATCATTCCTCCAGTGTCATAAGTCCCATGCGATCTGTACACCATCCAGATAACTAAAAACCTGTTATCCTTGGTTCGGCTCTCCCGCGCTGGCACATCCTGTCATTCAGGTGCGGCTGCCTAACTGATTTGGTGTTGATTAGGCACCATTTGGGATACTAGTAGGTTGTTGCAGTATGATGCCAACATAAATTTCCTACATAGCTGACACTGAACCCCATGCTGAGTTTCACAGCAGTGATGTCACCAATGTGCCTTGGTAGTGCCCGACAATCACTCCTTTAATACAGCGCCTTAACCATGTTATAAACTAGAAAATATACATCAGCAGGCTTAAAAACATAGGAATCCACACTTAGATCATGCAATTCGGACAACTACAAATATTTCCGAGCAAAACATTAACTTCGGGTGGTTATTTTGGCGGCCATCTTGAAAAATGGCCGCCATTTTGGATTTTCAATTGGCCAATTGGGCAGATTTGATTGGTATCCCTTGGAGAACAATTGTGCCACATTTGATGCTTGTATCATCATTTGCACGATTCTTCTAAAAAATTACTCGTATCTGCCCCGCTACTTAGGATGCATCATATAAGCGAATTGCTGCTGTTTCCCAGTCGGATGGTCAGACTGGACATTGTTCGCCTAACAATGATTTTTAAATTAGCCAGGAGGTTATCTATGAACATCAGCGTGGCGTGGCAGAGTGGTAGCAGGATGCGTTGTGAGGCGTCTCAAAATGTCATTCCGAACAACAGTGATATGTCTCATTGGTCTCCCGAGAATAGTTCTTCCAAAGGAACACCCATATATGCCATATCAGTACGAGCAGAAGAGCAGCAGTTGCGTGTCTCATTGCAAACCTACTTGCAATCATGTTGCCAGTTGCACACAGTTTATGATGCCTCTGTTCTATGTCTGCCGTATCTGTTAGGTCATCTGTGATGATGTGGCCCGAATACAGAAATTATGCACTAATTCCAGACGATGATTTATGAGGAAAATTTGTGGCTCTGCAATATGCCTAAGCAATCTAGGGAGCAGCGACATGCATTGAGTCTTGGTTTCGTTGTAAAGGGTATCAAATTCCTCTGCATATCTGCGGCAAGTGTCAATGAGTTGCTGGAGGCCTTGCACTGATGGGGAAATCAGGACCATATAGTCGGTGTAACAGAGATTGTTTATTGTTGTTTCGCCAATTGTGCATCCGATTGAGAGTGAGTTCAGTTTGACATTCAGGGCATCTGTATATGTATTAAACAGGTATGGAGAGAGAATGCCCCCTTGCCAAAGCCCGTTTAAGGAGCCGAAGTTGTATGATAATATGTTACCCCATTTGACACAGAACTGCTGTGTGGAGAACCATGAATATAAAATGCCAGTTAGATATAGAAGTGTGCCTCTTTTGTGCAGCTTCAGGAAAAGCTTGGTAGTTTACTCTGCCAAATGGTTTTCTCACATCTACAAAGCAGGGAGGCGACAAAACCCCACATGACAAACCCCCACCGACAAAACCTCCACCGACAAAACCTCATACGACAAAAACCCCATATGACAAAACCTCCCTGACAAAACCCCACCAACAAAACCCCCACATGACAAAACCCCCACAAACAAAACCTCCACCGACAAAACCTCCATACGACAAAAACCCCATATGACAAAACCTCCCTACGACAAAACCCCACCAACAAAACCCCACCGACAAAAACACCCATATATTTTATAGAAGCAGCTTACTGAAATGACTAGTGTATATATAGTTTTTTTTTTAATCGTTTATTAAAGAAGATAAGATTATAAAGTAAAAATTTACAGTTTCGTAATATTTATTACACAAAA
Source organism: Macrobrachium rosenbergii (assembly GCF_040412425.1). Classification (NCBI taxonomy): domain Eukaryota; kingdom Metazoa; phylum Arthropoda; class Malacostraca; order Decapoda; family Palaemonidae; genus Macrobrachium; species Macrobrachium rosenbergii. The sequence continues at coordinate 51,621,469 of NC_089781.1, read as the reverse complement.
CATATAGGAAATCAGAATTTATATATTCTTATATTTTTGCTACACCATTAAGAAATTCTTCGATGTCCTTCTTACCATTACTAAAATCAAGACAAAGATTTTGCAATCGCGATTGCAATTTTACAGTTTCTCTTAATTTTCTTATGAAGAGGTTCTCCGATGGCATTCTTTTCCAAGCAAGTTTGAACCATCAGTGCATCTTTGTTCAGAGCTTCAATTGCAACCCAAACTGTGGGATGACTATAACCAACCAGGTATTTAAAAGTATTGTTCCAACTTTCACACTGGTTATTTGTACGGTCTTCGCCACTAACTGTTGCTTCATACACGCTCCATTTTCAGGAGGAAATAATGGTGGAATTTGTCTTGCATGACGCTTAGTACCTGTCACATACGTCGAATCAAAATATGCCAACAGAGGTTCAAGATGGCTAGGGCAGTTCAATTTAAGGAAATTCATGCCATCTATGATTCTATCAGATGGAAGAAAAGCAAGTCCGTCAATCATACCACAAAAATGTCTTGTAGATTCATCTTCCTTGTAGATACTGCTCAGTCCTATGCTTTGTAGTTTCCGCCATGTATTCTGTGTTAAATGGTAAAACATGTTTTCGTATGGATTTGAGGTCCCAGTACATTTTCTATAGCATTCAAAAGTGATTTTTCAAAATCGGTCATAGTAGTATCGGGATTCATATAACCCTAGTTCCTCTCCTTTATCTAGGACTGTTGTAAGAAATTCTTGATAGATTTCCTGTGATCTGCCGGAAAGAAACCATACACACAGCTTATTGCTGAATCATCGAGAGGGAGCTCTAATAATAAATAGCTGTTCAAATAACACAGGAGCCGATGCAAAGGTTCCATCCATATACCAGGTATGTGGCTTAGCTAAATGGTCCATCGCATCTCTTGTTGCAAATATAATGATTCGATTATTGGCTTCAGCACCATTATCATGAAGAAGAAAAGGCACAGAATGTTCTCCTCGTGTCATAGTCCATTCACCTAAAATCTTCAAGTCCTTCAACGATTCGGGATCCTTAGGGCGTCCTTCTTGGCGTTTTCTTTGAACATATCTTTTAACAGTATTTATATTTTCCATGGCAATTCTTCCGTCCTGAGTCATACTCTCCAACGAATCCGCTACAATGCGACTAGTATTTCCTCTAGTTGATTTGGCCTGTTGATAGAGGTTGTATGCACTTTGCTGCTTCCACTGATCCTTCATCTCCCGCATGATTATGTTCAATAATTGAAATGACGTCCGATATTGCTAAATTTGTTGTTATTTTTCCATTACATCCAAACGCTGATCTTCTGGAACATTCCCACCTCATCGTAGTAGCACTGGTGGATTTTTTAGTATACATATAACCTTTATAGCACAGTTTCTCTCCACCTTTATTATTACGGATGACTTCCATGATGAGCAAAGGAGTACAGAAAAAATTATTTCCGCTCAAACTAAAGCTCCATCTTAAGAAAAAAAAGTCATTTTATAAAAATTGTAAATAACTAGCAAAGGAGTATTGTCAATACAAATTTGTTGATAGTTTGCTAGTTAACAGACGAAAACAGTGAAAGCTTTCCTTGTAACCACTGTGCATAACATCGAATAACAATAGGTAATTTACTAATTTGTCACCTCTCTCTCTCTCTCTCTCTCTCTCAGCCGATCATATATATATATATATATATATATATATATATATATATATATATATATATATATATATATATATATATATATATATATATATATATATATATATTAACTATCCGCACTTTCATTATTCGTGTGGGTTTTGGTCGTGTGGGGTTTTTGTCGTGTGGGGTTTTTGTCGTGTGGGGTTTTTGTCGTGTGGGGTTTTGGTCGTGTGGGAGTTTTTGTCGTGTGGGGTTTTTGTCGTGTGGGGGCTTTGTGGGTTATGGGGTTTTGTCGCTGGGGGTTTCGTCGTATGGGGTTTTGTTGGTGGGGGTTATGTTGGTGGGGTTATGTCGTGTGGGGGTTTTGTCAGGCATTCCTACAAAGCATAGGAGTACAGGAGAGGCTGATGATAGGTTCAGCAATTCTTTCAGTATGTAGATGCAGGTGTCAGTTGAATGGTTTGTTTTAAATCCGAACTGGTCGTCAGTAGTGTGTGGAAAGGGGAGAAGTCTCACTAGAAGAACAAACTCAAGTATCTTTTATGGAATTGTAGTAATTTCAATCAGATGATAATCACCAGGGTCAGCTGCATCCTTTAGCTTGTTTTTGATTAATGGTATTAAGTGAATTAAGAGTAAGGAGTCTGGGAGGAACTGGTGAATTATACATGCATTGAATAGGGCAGAAAACAAAATGTAAATTATCGGATGGCAGAATTTGAAAAAATTCTGCAGAAAGACCATCGCAGCCAGGTGATTTATTACTGGGTAAGTTGTTTATGGCATTGCTGTTGTTGCCTGGTATATGATCGATGAAATGAAACTGAATGTTATCAGTAAAGAGGTTATCTACTTCCCTTCAGGAACCTTGATCGTTTATACAATTCAGGATAGCACTGAAGTGATCGCCCCACATTCTTGCAATAGCCTCGTCGCTGATGGCTTCTCCTACTCTCTGTGATAGCTTCTTAGTTTTGGGATTTAGGGATTGAATGTCATTCCAAAGACGAAGCTAATCACCAGATTCTGATTTTCTAGACATTGAAACTGCTCTTAGTTGCTTTCCATTTAGTCTGCAGCGCTCAAGAGCAAGTTTGAACTACACTCTCACTTGTCTCAATAGCAATGCAGTGTCCTCCCCTCGGGCTACCATTTTCCCTCTACAATAAAAAAATTTCTCGTGAGTGTGTACACAGATCTTTAACCAAGTCATTCCAGCCAGGTATGTGATGAGCATTGCCTTGATGAAATCTAAAGGAATCCCTGCTGGAGACAAGGATAGGGGATATTATATTAGAATAGAATTCTTTATGATCTCTCTAGTGGTGGTTGTTTCTACATTTTGGGTTAGTGGAAAGTAAGGTATCTGCCAGTTGAACTATTGACCGCAGCCTATTTTCTGGTGGTTTTAAAATCCCAGTTAACAACAGGTAGGCAACCAGTTAGGAGGTTCACGGTAGGGAGGGATGAGGTATTGAATGACACCTGTAAGGGGATGTGATCATAGCCTGTTGCAAGATCTCAGCAAACGTTTCAGGTCACAATTGATTCTTGAAGGTGCAGAGACATGACGCAGTGGTCCAGCCAGGAGGTTGTAATTGTGTCCATTCTGTTTTGTACATAGGTATAGGAAGAGGGGGGAGGGGCATCACATCACTAATTTGGAGAGCATGATTTTGACAGAGGTGAGTAGTTTGTTATAGATTTGTTTTGTGGGATGAGAATTAAGGCCCCCAATTATACAAATATGATCAGCAGTAGAATTGTGGATAATGCTGTGTAACTCACCTAGGATCACGCAGTAATGATCAAAATTATTATTATTTTTCCAAGGGCATATAAACATTAATTATTAGGATCTTAGAGTCTTCTACTGCCATTTGAAGAACCAGCAATCTATCACTCCTATAAGTCATCACATTCACTATATTGTCTAAAGATTTGTGCCACGGGAAAGAAAGGTGCCCTTTTGGGCGAGCGGCTACAATGCGATCTTTAATTTGCATTGATGAGGTCGAGAAAGCTCTGAAGTCTTTATACACTGAATCGCAGATGTCAAGGTCATGTGGCCAAAGGAGCATTTCTTGCAATGCAATGATGCCTTTGAAGTCTTTGCAGAGGAATGTTCCACTTGATGTCAAAAAACATTCCATGAAATTAGGCCTATATCTAATGTGTCCATGGTTACTCATGATGTTCAGAAATGAATGAGTTGATCTTCTGGGTGGATGGGGGGTTGCCCAGCGGGGGTGAGCAGTCACTCATGGTGGGAGGTTGGCTGGCACTTGCGGTAGAATGTGAGCGTGTGCTTATAGCCATGTATGGGGTGTCAGAAAGTTCCCCTGGGTTGGTTGGTCCCGGATCAGGTTATGTCTTGAGACTTTTATATTAGGACTGAAATTTTTGCCTTTAAGAACATCGAGGTAACGAAATAAGTAGGTATTCCTGTAAGCTACTTTATGTTTAATTTTCCATGGGAGATCGTGGGAGATAAGAGGGTTGGAGCCCATGAGAAACTTGGTTCTCCTTACTATGGCATCTAGCTTCACCAATGAGCGCAAATTGTGAATCACAATGTGACATCTCTTCTCAGATTTCAGGCAAAGTGATTCATGTTTGTGGGCAAGCGAGAGGCTCTTTTCTTTTACCTACTGGCTTGTGTCTGCCATCCACCTTTCCCATCATGACCATTATCATCATCATCCACCAGGGGGGTTGTGGTAGAGACAGAGTCGGAAGACTCATGAGGGCTGGTAATTTTGATTGAGGAGCTATCTTCCACCAGAGGCACTAGGGAGGGAGAGGAGGTTGGGAGTCATCTGTCCCCTTTGATAGGTCTACGGGTGACGCGGGTGCTTCGTCCGTGGGAGAGAGGGCATTTTCCACTTGGGGGGCTATGGTCATCTCGACATCATGTCGCAACCCCACCTCTCTCGTGTTGGTGGGCGGCAGGGAAACAATAGATGCCTCTTACAAAGGAGTCTGATGGCTTGCTGTATGACTGTCTAATGATTCCTGCATTCCTATGATTGCATCCCAGTTCAGTGAAAGATTGTTCTTTGTTTCCACAGTTTTAAGACTGTCAAATGATCCCTGTAAACCTTTGATCACGTCCCAGATCCATGAAATTTGTCATTTGTTTCCTCAACTTTTTCATTTGTTTCCTTACTGAGAGAGGCTCCAGCATTGATCATCATAATTCTTGTCATTATTCATCGAAGAAAGGAAGAAAAAACGAACCACCAGAAGTCCCAATCCTGAAAATAGTTCATATGGCAGATTAGATAACAACAAATACCGCCTGTTAGGTAGGACTGAGGACTAAGTAAAGTTGATGTAATTTGGATAGCAATTCTTGCCAAGCTGTTTGAGGATTTAAGATTTATTTCAAATAGTTTATAGTATGCTACAATTAATATTGTTTACAGTATTATAATTATGTTTATTTTTTTGCAAGTTCTATTTCAACTGTTTTGAATTTATGTTTGTATATGTAATTGCTTTAACATTTCAAGTCAGATTTATGAAATGTATCTATTATTCCAAATATACATGTTGTTAGGAGTCCTTGTAGTTCATATTATTTTTACGTTAGTTTAGTTAGAAGCTGTTGGAGTCAGCTGGGTAGCCTAGCCAAGACTGTTATAGAGAGAGAGCATTTACCGAGAAAGTATTATATTTTGTTGGGCCGTAGAAGAGTGACCCAAGACAAGAAACAGCCCCACCATAAATCACCTGCCCTTGAGAACAACACACAGCTTTAGTCTCATATGTTCTTTCTGATCTAATTGGCATTGAAACAAAAACCATCTGTCCAAGTCCTTTTCCCTACACAATTTTTGAGAGTTGCTCGTAGCTTGGGAACAATCCTACCCCATTCTTTCTGAGGAAAACTCCAAAGGACAGGTTCCATCTACAAAGGGGCAGCTTTAAGTGATACCAACCAATCAAGTGCCATCACCACCATAGGTCTACATGCCCTTCAAAAGTGCCAATACCCAGTGTCCCGCTGGGATTCTCATAGGCCCACCTCCAAAGTTGAAATGAAACAAATGAAGGAGGTGATTATGATTTAGCAAAACGCCTTGAATCATGATATCATGGCTGACACCAGAAGAAAATATGAGATATAGGGGCAGGAAAGCAGTGAGGAGACAGAGAGAACAGAGAGTGGCAGAAAAAGTTAGAGATTGTGCAGAACCAGTGCATGGGAGTGTAAAGTGTTGTCATGAATCGTTAAAAGAACTTAGACTTAAAACTCCTCAACATAGTTAAGTGACAAAAGTCCAGGCTGACCAAGCTAAATCAGCTCCCCTAAGAAGCAGCATATGCATATGGTGGAAGTTTATAATTAAAGGGATAATAAAGAGAAATACCAATGATGTGTATCTGTTAAGAATGCCAATGATTTTATTTTATTTTATTCTAAACAACATGTTCCTCAAAGAGTGAATGCCCATGCTAAAATGCCCTTGGTACAGGTACCTTAGAGTTGGGCTATGAAGATAGCACCGATTAAATATATATATATATATATATATATATATATATATATATATATATATATATATATATATATATATATATATATATATATGTATATATATGTGTGTATATATATATTTATTTTATATATTATAATGGTATGTCTTATAATATGTATGTTTTCTGTAAAATTAATGTTTTTGTAAAATTTTGATATATTCTTTCTTATATTTGTCATGTGTTGTGTATTGAAATATCAGGTCTCAGATCTTAAAAGGGTTAGTTGACTGTGTGATAAGATACTTTTCTCTGTGAGAGTCATGTTTGCACAGCTGGGTAGGCCACTGTTTGTTCAGGTGTCAGGTGCCCAACCAGGGTAAACCCCTTTGTTTTGAAAGGTTCTGCCAAATCAGTTAAGTTGTCAACTAAAAGGGAGATGGGATGACAGGTTTAGATAACAGTGGTTACCTCTAAAAGTTTGTTGTTTACATAAGTGTTCAGGCAGGAAATCCCCTGTCAATTATACAGATGAGAGGACAGGCTAAAGAGCCCTTTCTCCTCCAGGGAAAAATTCCCTTGTTATTTTCCCTTCTCCAGGGGAAAAAACCCTTGTTTATTCCTTTTTTTCCAGGAAAGATTCCCAAAAATGCCTAACTGGTAACATAGGTTTATTCTCATAGTAGAATTTTGGGAGACTGTTCAGTCCAGACAGAGACTCTGAAGAGTGGTTAGGTTTTGTCTCTCTTCCTCTAATCCCTCTCTCCCTTCAGAAGAGAGTAAAATTTGTGGTCAAACTCCAGACATGTAGTTTAAGATTTAAGTTTTGGTGAAACTGTTAGTCTTAAAGGTGGCATATAAAAAGAGTGTTTTGAGCTGCAGCAAGGGATTTATTAAGTGATGTAAGCTTGTATAAGGTAAAGTGGTTTTTGCCTGTTTTTACCATGGTAAAATAAGAATGTCAGGTAGATTTTGCCTTATGAGGTTATTGTTGATAAATCTTTTGTACATTTTTTGTGTGTTCTTGTTTTTAATTTTTTGTGTGTGTGTTCTTGTGTTGGTGCGTTTTCTTGTGTGTTCTTGTGTTTACAATTTCATAATTTTACCCAAACTTTTGTGTTGGTGATTTAACATTTATTTGCTTAACATTTTACATATTTTTATACTTTAATTGCATACTTGATTTGATTTACATTTGTTAAGATTTCCTTTTCAAATCTTTAGTAATTCTTAATAGTTTGAATTGTGCTTAGATAACATAATTTCTTGATAAATTAAAATTTTGTAAATTAATCTTGTTTAAGAATTAATTAAATCTTGTCTTGTTTTCAAGTAATGGTAAATTTTTCAGATTCTGAATTCTAATTATAAACAAGGTAAAAATAAATTTTTGTATTTTAAATTCTTGAAGTGTTTCATTTTTTGACCACCAGTGAATAGGGTTGTTTGTGGGTGCATAAGGCAAAGTGATAAAGATGTTTTGTTCTCCTTCAGTTTACTGAAGTGAATTCAGACCAGGGAAACAATTATATTTGTTTGATAGAGTGATGCCCTTTTTATCTAGTATATTCTAATACCTCACACATAACTTGATAAACTTATTTTGATTTTTCAAGTGACAAGTAAATTTTAAAGGGATCACTGTTACCCTTAGAGTGTTCAGTTGTAATTTTATTATTATAAGGGTTCAGGTATCTGGCTGAAGTAAGGCAAATTTTTGGATTTTGTGATTAGCTGTGTAACAATCAGGTACTTGGTACACTTCGTGACAATATTATTTGGTGCCCAGACCCGGGAGAACAAAACAAAATATCACTCTGATTTATGGTTTATACTGATGGTGTTAGGGATATATTTTGATAGGAGAGTGACCACATAGTTGTTTTGAATTGTATTGTAAATTATTTAGTTGAGTAACTTAGAGAAAATGGCTCTGTTTGAAGTTCAGAAGTTTTTAGCAGCACCATCCATCAGAGAGTTATCTGAATCCAACCTGACTAAAGCACAGTGGATTGCTTTAGCAGTCACTTGTGGGAGCAATGTGTCTAGTGGTATGATTAAGGCACAAATCAAATGTAATTCAATTCAAGCATTAATAGACTCTGGTAAAGTAGATAGAGAGTTAAGTGAGGCATGTGAATTGTTGAATGCAGCTGAGATAGAATTTACATATAAGTGTCGTGCACTAGTTTATTTTCATAACTTGTGTGACATATTGTTCCCTTCTTACCTGCATATTTCTTCTAAGTCGACGAAGTAGTCATCCACAGCGTCTCTTCAGTAGTCAGCTGCTTACGAGTTTGTTATTTTGAAGGGAATTAAACTAAATGTAATTATATCTCTCAGAAAGGTGTAATGAAGACAAAATGGGTAGCTTCTTACTTTAATGATGAAAGTTAACTACATACTCAAGTACAATTACAGTTACAGTTACTATCTTGAAACCACTCTTGCTAGTCAAAGTTCAGTTTAAGTCTGGTTAGTATCCCGCAGTCAGAATCTGGTTGGGACCACGAAAGCAAGGGGAAGAACTGCGTCTTCTTGTGTGGGTGACTAGGGACTCGAATACTCTTCTTCTGGCTTCTGGCTTCTCTGGACCCCTGGTTCTTCTTGCTATCTTCCATCTCCTCCTTTGAAGTCCCTCATTGGAAGATTTTATCTGCAAGGCCTCCCCTTGAACAGCTTGATTGGGAAAGACAGTTGTGGGTGTTGTTAAAATCTCTCCTTAGAGGATTTGATTGGAAATGACCTCGTGTGTAAATGAATCCTCCCTAGAATGTTTAATTGGAGAAATGGTGAACTACTTCACTTTGTCCAGCCCCTTTTCATGGAATTTCCATGTAGACGCTCCTGTTGAAGGCGGGGTTATAGATATGCCTGGAATGTTAACTTCTGATGAGGTGCTAAGTAATCCTTGGTCAGCTAAATTGCGAGGGCACAGTTTCCAGATCTTACGATCAGTTTTATGGCCCTGGGCATGATATACTCGCTCACTGTTTTGAGTTCGTGTAAGACGGTTTTTTGCGGTTAGCTTACTTGACACTTCTAGCCTCGCAATGCATAACAACCAAGGCTTAATTGTTGTTCTCTCTCTCTCTCTCTCTCTCTCCCTCTCTTTATTCTTTCTCTCTCTCTCTCTCACTTTATTCTTTCTCTTATGCTTTCCTATCTACTTTTTCCTTACATCACTACATATCACTCGGTCCCGCTATCTCACACTGCCCTCAATGTGACAATAGAAATATAGTAGAAATGGATAGTTGTTAATTTACTTACAAAACAAATTACTTATATGATTGCCCATAATGTAAAACACACACATATAAAATATTGAATAATTCATGTTAATGCAATAATGGTAAAATAATAGATCAGTAAAGTACATAATACAATGAATCATTACTTAAAGAAATATTCATACATACAATGAACTATCACATTGTAAAATGGTTAGCTGCAATAGTGAATATATAATAAAAATCAATAACATAAAGAAACTGGCAATAATTCATGTCTATAAGAACATTATTCTTCTTCTTTGGCCCTTTTAATTTCTTTTATAATCTTCTCAATATTTGAAATTACTACACATTTGATTAAAATTGCAAATACCACATTTACAAGGAAGATTATGATTAAATTGAACAGAGACAAAATTGGTGAAACGTTTTCTTTGTAGTAGAAAAACTCATCTACCAATGGTAACTCGTTCAGTTGTTTTAATTCTAACTGAGACAAGTGAAACTCTTTGATCTCTTGGAATAGTTCATGCATGGGATATCCTTTTTAAATTTTAACTCAGTGAAAGTATGAGGTTCATAGTACAACTGGTTTGGTATAACTAACTTGCAAGCCTTATCAAAAGCATGGACATTCTTGAATGTAACTTCTGTACTTACATTATGGCAGTTGGTTATAGCTGTTACAGTATTTAGTGAAAACACAAAAATTGACTGTTCTACTAGGATGGAAACAAATCTGTGTTTGGATAAACTCGTACATGACTCCTTTTCTTAATTTTTGTTGTCAATTATTTCTTGAACGCAAGGATAGGCATTAGTAGTTTCGTAAAGGTGATCAAGGTTACAAATGTATTCTTTTTCCCTTAAAATTATGCAATCTTTTAATTGGGCATCAGTAATAAATGAAATCATTAATCTATGTTCTTCTAATGCAAAATGGATGTTGTTGACATTTGAAAATGATTACATTTTCTTTTATCAACATGGGGAAAGGATGTATAGACATCAGTAAACCTGCATCTTTCTGATTAAATGGTAACACTAAAATAATCTTATCCTGCACCACCTTTGTGGTTATTAGATTATAGTACGTTAGAACATCTTTTACCATAGGGGTATAATGCCCCTCTACCAAATAAAAATTAATTATATCTTCTAATTCTTTAGGAGTGATTAGTGTTGGGCTTAACATTCCCTCATAAGCTAACAAAACTGCGTTTAACATGTCTCTCTGTTCTTGCAAGATAATTTCACTCTCCAGTACAAAATTATTCAGCAACTGTTGGTTTTCTATCATATTTAGTTCCTTTGTGACATCTTGGTTAACTTTACTAATGAATACCTTTAGCTTTTCTATTCCTTGGACATTTCCTTTTTGACATCTTGGTTAACTTTACTAATGAATACCTTTAGCTTTTCTATTCCTTGGACATTTAAGTTTTGAGAAGTTATCACTTTATTTATTACTGTACCTCTTGCTGCTGCCCATTGTTCCAGCTTTTTAGTTACGAGCCTTTTCTTTTTCTACATTAGATTCAGTTGCGACTCCAAATAATTGATTTGGTGCTGTTCCTATAAAAGGTAAGAGGGATCTTTTGGACCTTGAATTTAGGATATTTTCTATGTCATTATCTAATCTTTTCAACAGTGGTAAGGCTCTGTTATTATCACTCTTCTGTATTATGGATCTGAGTTCTTTTTGAACATCTTTCAAAGTCATTTCATTGATAAGCACTGAAGATATATCAGTACTCACAATTCCTATATCCTTTATTAATTTCACAGATCCCCTTTTCTCTAGTAGTGCACCCTTTCGGATGACAACTTCTGATGACACGAATTAAAGTATTACGATTATTAAGATGAGCCGCATGTTTGTATCTGTAAGAATAAGCCTTATCAGATATTCTGTATACATGAGGTATTTTAGTTTCTATAAATACATTTTATATATGATATTTCAGTTCAACACTTTACATAAACTTATCTTTTTCTTAACTCATATCTTTTGTTTATTTGTTCTTCCTTATTCTCCTTCAATACATCCTCTAACTTTTTAGTGGACCAAGCGTCTGATTTTATTACCTTCACATGATTCCAATGAACTACCCTTTCCTTTAGATCATTCTCGTTAATAATTCTAAACTTATTTAATTTCAACACTTCTAATACTCTATAAGGACCATGAAATTTAGGAGAAACCTTTACATCAGGACCTTCTGGAATATGATTTTGAACATATTTTTATCATAGTACTTGGCATGAATTTTATGATATTCATTAAGTCTATTCCTCGTTTGTTTGATCGTTTCATAAGTGCATCTAGTTTTCCATGCAATATAGTCATCATAATTATAAGTATGTCGGAGTGGTGTTGCATCATCTAGTAAGGTATTAGGTAATCTTTTCTGATATCCATACAATAAGTAGTGTGGTGATTCTCCTGTTATCTCATTTACAGTATTGTTTATAGTAAACTGTACGTCTTCCAAAGCTAAATCCCAGTCTTCTGTATTAGGTTTAACTAAAGTTTTCAGGATATCCTTTATTTTACGATTTGTTCTTTCTACTGCTCCATTTGAACTTTGGTTTATATGCTGTTATTTGACATTTATTTATCTCGTAAAATTCACATAATTTTCTTAAAAGCTCACTGGTAAATTCAGCCGCGTTATCAGAAAGAAGAACTTGCGGACATGAATGTCTCGTGATAATTCTAGATTTAAGACCTTCTGCTACTGTAATTGCATCTCTATTTCTTACTGGTACAATTTCTACATATCTGGTTAGATAGTCTAGAACAGTGTTTCCCAAACTTTTTTAGTACGTGACCCCTTACAGCAGTACCAAACCTGTCATGACCCCCACATGTATAAGCCTTCTAAAATCGTACTAATTTTAAATGGCACAGATATACTGTATATATAGTACCTACAATGCACTACTGGTTTGCACATGCACTCGAGCCAGCTCCGTGACTGACTGAGAAGTTTAGCCCCGTTCCGGCAAGCTGAATGTAGTGCATACGGTTGTTAGACCCTCCATAACCCCCAGAAAAGGGCTCATGACCCCCAGTTTGGGAACCCCTGGTCTAGAAAGACTAGTATCTGTTTATTCCTTCTAATAGTGGTAGGAAATGGACCTAAGAAAATCCATGGAAACGACCTGGAACGGATTTAATTCCGATGGATATTTTTCAAATGGAGCCTTTGGATTTACGTTACCCTTATTTCTATTACAAACTACACAGATTTGTACAAAGTTCTTGGCATCTTCACTACAATGTGGCCAAAAATAATTTCTGGCTATGATTCTACTTGTCTTTTTAATTCCTGGATGTCCTGCTAACTTATATGAGTGGGTTAGTTCTAAAATTTCTCTGATTAGTGTTTTTGGGATGTATAGACGAGAATAACCATTCTTCTCTGTTGGCCTTTTATACAACAAACCATTTATCAATACAAAATCAGGTTTTAAAGTTTCATTTGTTATTGACTGTCCTATTATCTGTCTGATTTCTGCATCATTTCCTTGTTGTATTTTGTACTGCTGCTTTATTGATAAAGCGACCCGCTTATAAAGCGGCGTGCAGACGTCTGCGTATACACAGAGACCGCGAGTACAAAAATTTACGAGTGGCCTGAGGTCAAACTATTTCTCTACACAAAACACGACAGATACATACAGAAAACATAATGATTAACAATAGCTGGTTGGACATAAAAATACTCTGACACATATAAGTGGTGCAAGGGCAAATGAACAGGTAATAAATATACAATTCACAATAATGATAATAAGACTGTGTACGTGTGACCTTAGGTCGCCTGTGAAGGCACCGCAGAAAATGGGATGTTCATCATAGAGAACCCATTGAATGGGGACCTTAAATATTTTCTGCAACAAGCTGATCTCCCTCCTCCGTCCATACGCCAGCAGCATCAGGAGACCTCATAGTTTGTCCCAGGCGTCCCTGGGTGATGCATCCCCAAGGGGCTGGGTCATCAGGTCGAGGGCGCGTTGGGCTCTCTCTGGGATGGGCATGGAGTATGTGTTGATGAGTTTCTCTCGCAGGTCTCTGTACTTGACTTTGCCCGGCTGCGAGTCCAACCATGGGGTGCTTTTGTTGAAGACCTCCTCCGGCAGCATTGTCAGGGTGACGTCCACTTTGGATTCCTCGTCTGTGATTTTTGCTACCCAGAAATGGACACCTGCCCGCAGGAACCAGGATGCCATATTTTGCCGCGAGAACTGTGGGAGTTTTATCGCCTGGCTTATTACTGCCTTTGAAGGCAAGAGGGGGATGGAGAGGATCTGTGCATCCTTGGAATGACTTTCTACCTCAGTTTCTGACATTTTGCCTCACACCAAAATGCAAAATAAGTGCCGTATTCAGTCTGTTAATGGTGTTTGGGGCTCATCAGAAGTCAAAACTATATGCTGTGTCGTTCCATTAATGATTTATGAATATGGTCGATGTGAATCGTAAATGGCAGGGCCAAACTTTTCAGGAATGCCAGAACGTACCTGAAGGAGGTACGCCATAATTAGTCCATTAGCGGCGTGGGTGTTCTCCGAGGAAGGAGCTTTGTCGCCATATGGTTCCATTAAGGGCTCTCAGAAGGTAAAGTGGCCATAGTAAGTCCATTAATGGCGAAGCCAAAACCGCCGTGTTTACCGTCACTCCGGGGTCACCAGTTGTGAGTCAAAGAGACTGAACTGGATGCTGACTAATTTATTTACCTCGGCACAGGTGTATATAGCAGCATGCGGACGGAAATGAAGTGCCTGAACTTCGATTGCCGTGACCCGGACACTGAATGAGAGCAATTTGTGTTTGTTAGCAGTCAATCAAATAGCAATAATAAGAGACATAATATACACACAGTGATAAAATATATATTGGCGAAAAGGCCAGGAAATTCTATATACAAATATATACATAAGATTCTTGCTGTGTTGATAGGTGCGATACATGATCGTAATTGATGAGAAAGGAGGAGACGTCTGACGTCTTTACAATACCAAAATGTGAGAATATATGCAGCAAGTTAGTAACTATGTTTTCAGCAGAAATATTCTTAAGAGGGATAGCTATTGGGAAACTGGTGGAGGTGTACATGATAATGAAGATGCATTTATTGCCCTTACAAGTGGGAGATATTTATTGCCCTTACAAGTGGGAGGTAGAGGACAAACACAATCTATTAGAACTTTCTCAAAAGGCTCTTCTAATACAGGGATAGGGGTGAGGGGAGCAGGAGGCATAGGTTGGTTGGGTTTCCCTACAACTTTGCAAATATGACAGGAATTTATGTACTCTGCTACACTCATTCTCATTTCTGGCCAAAATTAGTGAGGTTGAAGCTTTTGACAGGTTTTCTTAATACCTAGATGTCCAATGAGAATATCGTGTGCCAAGGAAATAATTTCATTTCTAAACGAGGATGGAACCACTATCTAATATTTGTCCACCCAATCATGTTCTTGAGAAAGGTGGCTAGGTCTAAATAGTCTCAAATAAGTATGTTGTCATGTTGATAAAACCCTGGTCTTTCCTTAACCTCATTAATGTGCGAAGCTACCTCTTTCCAACATTGTATTAATGTAGGATCAGATTTCTTTGCTGTGATATGAGAATCCTTTGACATTATTTTTGGAAGACTAGGTATGGGTAAGGATTTAGCTAAAGTCTGATGAGTCTTTGATCTAGTTGTTACACAGACAGGGAAGAGCTCAGGTTGAGATGCTTCTATTGTTACAGTAGGGTTAGGCACTATAAGTTTGCCAGCAAGATCATTTCCTAGTAAAAAGTTAATTCCAGGGACAGGCAGATCATGTATTATTCCTACTTTTACTTGACTAGAGACAAGTGGATACTTTAGGTATAATTCAGCTAGAGGGATTGTAGAAACTGAGGAGAGATCTCTGATTATTACTTTGCCCTTAAAATAGGACTCTGACATGTTATGGATAACTGTAGAGAACATAACACTCTGAGCAGTTCCTGTGTCTCGAAGAATATTGATAGGAGATACTCTATATCATTTACAGTTACTGTGCCAGTCTTTAGATTCTTTGAAACAGATGAGGAGCCAGTTGCTACACTAGATACGGGCTTATTAGATGGAAACTGAGATTTAACTTTACCTTGATGTTTGGAAGCTTTGCTAAGATCGTAATATTTCGAGTGTTTGCAGTACGGACTCCAGCATTCTGTAATATGATGACCAGATTTCTTACAAAAACAACAGATTACGTTAGTTTTGGATTTTTCTGTACTGCTGTTCTCTTCCTGAGTTTCTGAAGCTGCAGATGAGGCAGATTTTACAAAAGTTGTCTCTTTTTCAGACTTAGGATTGCCTTTATTTACTAAGGAATACATATCAACACATTTCACAGCCTCTATTAATTGAGTTCTACCTCTGTCTTCCAGGTGTAACTTAACATTCAGAGGTATTTTCCTTTTGAACTCTTCATACACAATCGAATTCTCTAATTCATCAAAAATTGTGACTACTGCATGGCAACAATTTCTGAAAATATCTGGACTTTTTGGGAGCAAATTCAACATAAGTCTGAGATGGAGTCTTACATAAGTAACGAAAGTTTTGTTGGTAGCCTTCACGTGTAATAGTGTAAGTATTAAAAATAGAAGTCTTTACAAAGCCATAGTTCTGGCAGGCTTCTAATAAGAGGGTGGAATATATTATTGATGCTTTGCCTTTCAAGTTGGTGCTAACTAACCATGTCCATGACCTTTTTGGCCATTCTAACTGAGTAGGTGTCTTTACAAAGTTCCTAAAAAAGCTTTCAGGGTCATCTCACTAAATTGGGGAACTAGTCGAGTTTGTCGTGCTAGGTTAAATTTAGAATCTGGAGTTACCTTGCTTTCTGAACGTCTTTGAGTTTCTAGTTCTGCTAACTTAATTTCTCTTTCTATTTCTAGCTTCCTTGCTTCTACCTTTATTTGTTCTCTTTCTTTTTCTATTTCTATCTTCCTTTCTTCTGTTAGTATTTGTTCTGTATTTGTCCTCTCTCTCTTTTTCTATTTCTAGCTTCCTTTCTTCTACCTATATTTGTTCTCTTTCTCTTTCTTTTTCCATTTCTAACTTCTATTCTTCTGCCTGTATTTGTGCTAATTTCAACTCTTTATCTATTTGTAATTTGCAGTAGCTCTATTTCAGCACTATTCTTTATCTCTAGAGGGGCATCTGCTAATAGTGATAATTTGCGGTCATAAAGTGTATCAATGAGACCTTCAGCACTGGATAATGAGTGTCTATCATGTTCCTTGTCTTGTAAGGGTTCCTCAGATTCAGGTAATATCTCCTGTTCTTTCATACTTTGTATAGCAGTAGTCTTTAATTCATGTAGTGTCATGGAAGATTTGAAAGGAATCTTAAAGTACATGAGTATAAACTTCCATTCATCTCTTGTGAGGGTGAATTTACTCAAGTTTGCAACATCAGGGGCAGCGCAGAAGCCATGAACATCAAATTCACTCATTGTGATATTTACAACAGGAAATTCCTCTGAAAGTTTTGAGTGTTGGTTGCAAGTTAAGGTGGCAACATGTAGATAAAACACAATGTGTATGTACACGAGCAATGAATGTAATTGTGGTAGCATAAGGTTCAGCGAGAATAAGAGTCAGTATAAGATTCAGGTAAATTCACTTTAAAGAGTCTAAGTGTAGGCTTACTACCTTTAAAGATACGAGCACATATGCGAACTACCACAACACCCGAAAAATTAAGTTAAAGAGTCTAGTCAAGATTCGTTAAAGATTCTTGAAATAAGAATTCTAAGAAGTCAGTGTGACTTATGTGTAATGAATGGTCATCCGAGTTCTGTATATGTCAAGAGATTAAGTTTTGATGACCTAAGGAGTAAGGATCCCAAGAATGTAAGCAAGTAACTAACACCTATGTTACGATACCAAGAATGAAAAACAAATATACTTACATATGGTGCACAGTTACATATCCAGGACAGGCCCCTAAATGTTACAATTCCTAGTTACTGATGTGACCAGGTGTCTTAAAATTAAGGGAAGTCCCAAAAATGTGCAACAGAAAAATACTCAAAATCCAGTAATAAGGGAGAGAAGTAACAAAAGACCTGTCAACATAGAGCAAGGTTTATTATATATAAGCAATTTATGTATAATGGGAATGAAAAAATGTACTAATCAATCCTAATAATATAGAAACTTAATATCTAAACTTATACCTAATTTAAATAAGAAGACAACAAATAGCAATTAAGGTAAGAAGATAAGTAAATCTCATCTAATGAAGTATTACATGAAAAAATCATAAATAAATCCACCACTTAATATAAATGTATAATATAAAAACAATATACTCAAGGTGAGAAATGGACCCTTCGTCTGATTGCAGTGAGGACAGAGCAAACGATAAGGCACATGTTAAGGATCCACAGAACCTCTGGTTTGGAGGTGACGAGGGGCCTCAGCCAATCACAGGCTGAGTGGAATGTCGTGAGGCGGCAACTTAACTACCGTATTGATAGTTAACAGGCGAAGATCAATACAACAGGTGGTTTGGTATTTGTCAGCAAATTGTAAGCTGGCCAGAATATCACAAGAATATATATATATATATATATATATATATATATATATATAAATATGTGTGTGTATATATATATATATATATATATATATATATATATATATATATATATATATATATATATATATATATATATATATATAAATAAATGTTTGTGTATATATATATATATATATATATATATATATATATATATATATATATATATATATATATATATATATATATATATATATATATATATATATATATATATATATATATATATATATATATATATATATATATATATATATATATATATAGATACATACACACACACATATATATATATATATATGTTGTTACATTTTGAGGCTGGTTGGAAGAATGAAAATGGATTTTTTTTAATTAACTGCTTAAAGGCCAACACACAGTGCTTAGAATGTAAGCGATAAATGTAATGAATAAACTCACTTACCTTGATATCACAACTAAGTAAACAGAGAAGTGAAGGTTGCCTTGGTAAATTATAACCAGTAAATGCTTTAAACTGAATTTATTTACAAATGAAGCAAGCTGGAAATTAATATGAAAGGGCTGACTGAGCAGCAAGCAAGCCTATACGGTGTGCAATAAAAGCTAGACAATGCGTAGCAAATCACTGAATCTGAAAAAGCTACAGCCCTGAAATAGTTCGACATGCTATTGATTTTACTGCTGACTTGTTAAACGATTTTTGGTGGTTACCGCAACTGGATCATTAAGGGGGAAACTGTGTCTAGTGCCCCTGGACAGTGTAATCAGAAGACTCTTGCATGTGGCAGGATGGCAATTAAAAGTCTAATACTATTTTAGTTCACAAAGCATGGGGAGACCACTCGAAGAGCTAGATAACAGGATTCTGGAAGAGAATCCCAGGTCAGCATTCAACTCAAATGATTTTCTCACATATGAAATTACTCATGCACGATGGAGGAATTGATCAATTAGATTTAATTAGCACATGGTAACAATATGGTGGGAATGCTCTAATCATTATCACTGAACTAATTTAATTTGAGCTTGGGACAAGTCATGTGTGGCAAATGGGTTTGCTAAGGCTGATTGAACAAAGGGGGCTTTGTTTAGGAGAATGAAAAGTTGGAAGTACTGAAAATGGAGAGAAATTCACGAAAAGAGACAGAACTGGCATTAGGTTGCAATTTCAAGACGTACCTTATTTCATCTGTGCATGGAGCTCGCTTGCAAAAGACGAATTTCGGCCGCAGGAGTCTCGTGATCCGTGTCAACTTGAATAGGAAGGGCATTACCGACTTGATGCGTTTGTGTTCTGTGACGGAGTGTATGTGAGCGGCTAGGTCGTGGGGCATTTCATTCGATTTTTTGGGTTGGGCATGGGACATCAGTCGATCAGAAAAGCAATCAATAGCCAGCTAATAGTTCAAATAGAAATGGGTCTTATAGCTAAGGTTCTTAAGGGTCAGCATAGCAGCCCACTTATGGCCCTAACTGGTCTTTTTGTCCCTAATGGCTTTCTAACCCCCCAAACATTGTGTGATGCTGGGGCTAAGAGGTCAGTATGTTTTCCTCCAAATCAGGTGATATTGGGGGGGGGGATGGGTTAGGCCTACATAAGTTCAACCCCCTTTAATGGATTCTCGTCCAGCTGTCATTAAATTTGATTTCCTAGCTAACGGGCTGAAGGGACGAATGGAAGAAATATGTGAAAGCTCCCATTCAGGCATGAAGTCCTTGGCTAAGTAAGTTATTTGTCTCGACTAGGCAGTTAGCTTCCCTAAATGAGTTGTGCCTTTGCACTGCAGCTAGTTAAAAGGACCTACCTAACGGTTAGGAGGGGACACTAGTTTTGCTAATTTACTTACTACAGCAGAGCCTAATGCCTATGCAAAGGTATCTACAGAATTCTACTGGCTGTCTCTGATGACAAGGGAACTCTACTCCTAGGCAACGGGTACATGGTAAATGTTTCTTGTTGACATGGTCTGCTATCCTATGGCCCTGGCACTAAATTAAATAACACTGACCTAACTAAATGCAATTAATTATGGTTATGCAATATTTTACGGAATAACATGCAATAATTTTGGACATGAGCAACCTGAAAGGTTAATTATGGTAAGGGGTCAAGGGTGTACCAGCTTGAGTATTGGATAGTTTTATCACAAGGTTCTTAACAAGTTTAGTACTAAAAGACTGCCTAGGGTGTTAGATGTTGGTCTACTTGAGCAGAGATCATGCATGCTACCTCTTCTGGGTAGGTGCCAGGATCAATCTGAGATGGAAACGGCACTATGCCAGTGAGACACAAGTGCCAAGGAGAGCTTGTGGCTCTTATTGGTTAATTGGATCTTCTTCTTCGGATGTCTCCAAGGCCTGGCTACGCCATTTCTAGGAGGTTACAAGGGCACCAACTCTGGGGAAATGCCAGAAGTGCCGTCAGGAGCAGGACCAGAGGTAGCCCGAGGAGCTACGGGGAAGCTCCCTACTTCAGCTGCTGCAACAACCATAGTAAGGGTAGAACCAGTGTCTGTATCCCAGCCGGACAGTTCCTGGTCGACCAGAGTAGATTTTACGGTTAAGTCTACCAGAGGCTCATCCTCAGCAGATGAAAGTGATTGAGAAGAAGAAACGTTGGGGGTTGGAGGCTCACAATTTGCAATGATCAGTTCAGTGCGGGTTGGAGGATCTCCCATAGGAGGATCCATGACATGAATTGGATCTGGCACTTGCACTAACTCGGGGCCAGGCACAGAGATTAAGGTTAGTGGAGGTGCAACGTCTGAGAAATAGATGGAGCTTGGCACTGCTTAGGGCTCTCAAGTGGCACTGGCAGAGAATTGGTGTCAGGCGTGGCTGATGAGGGACCTGGGGGTGCAAAACCCCTCGGTGTACCTGAGGTAGTGGGAGACAGAGATTCCTGTCTTAGGTGGAGGGCAGAGCCTCTTGAAATGGTTCTGGGTGGGGTTTCCGCTGCATTTTGCTTGCTAGGACACCTTGCCCAATTCGCAGAGTACCCTGTTACATTACAGGTCTTGCAGCGGTACTTGGTGATTTCCCTTCGCGGTGAGGGAGGAAGCTTTTGGTGTCCATCCTTTTGTGATGATTGAGGACTTGACCTGAAGTTGCATGGAGAGTGCCCCTTCCATCGAACACCTTGATGAGCGGAAGGTAGGGTTGACTGTGGCATGCCTGTCACGGTGGCAGTGTTCCGGTCAGGTGGTTTTGGAGTTAAGGCCTCCCTGGTGGAGGTAGCTAGGCAACAGAGTGGCATTGGGGAAGGACATCCCCAAAGGAGGTCTCATCCCAACAGGAACCCCACTCCATGCCTGATTTTATTCACACACCAAGGCGGTGAGGTTGCGTGCCCCAAGGGCTGGTTACTTGAAGTTTGACTGCGGGATTGGTCTTGGTTTGCTCCTCTATCCAAGTCATTGTCCACCTGGTCTTTTTGTCAACAGTGGCACTGGCTGGCACTTGGGCCCGGTCAATCAGGCTAATATCTGAGACAGCGTCTACCATAGTAGCCAGCAGGATCACTGGTAAGCTAGAGCCATCCAGGGGTGCCACTGGGACAGACTGAGTCCAGACCCACTCGGGGTGAGACATATCTGATGGCATGGCCACGAAGGTCATGGTACTAATCAGGTTGACGTGTTTGTTAGAGGATATGCTTTGGGCAACTGGGATATCCAGCAGTATGGAGTTCTACAGTCTCGGCAGAGTCCCTTTGAATGGGCTGATTTCCCTATGGTGACTGTTGAGGGAGAAGATTGAGTGGACGTAGAAGGAGAGGAGTTTTGGTGGTTGGTAGTAGGCTGTCTATTGTTGCCCAACTTGTAGCGGTAATCAGACTCAGTGTGCCCCACCTTCTTACAGTGGGAGCATGTAAACTTGCTAGGGAGTCTGTTCTTCAGGTGAGTCGAGTCTGAGAGGTATCCAGGTGGCACTATGCGCCGATGAGACACGCTGTGGGACTGGTTGTAAGTTTCCCATGAATTGGCCATACGGCAGGCTTCCATAGGTGTGGTGGGTTGCTTATCACTGAGATACACAAGGGTCACATGCACACATTGGAAAAGATCCTCCAGCATGGTCTGATTGAATAAGTCCTTGAAGGTAGTGCACGACAGGGAGTCGAACCAGCGGGTACCAGACTGGGTCTTGTGACAGGCCCATTCTGTCCAGGACCAGACGACTTCCTTGGCAAGACCTCGGAACTGTTGTCAACATTTCTCCAGGGTTATTTCTTGCTTTTTGTGATCTTCTCCATGTGCTCAGTAACTCTTCTAAGGACCTCAGGGTCTTTAGCTTTTGTAATTTTCAGTAAGCACTAAGGACCTCTAATTTTTCTCCTCTCTCCAACCATGCTTCTGGCTCTTCCTCAGTCCACTTGGGGACTAGGGAATTAATGCTTGAGAGTGAAGCATTTGATGCAGCAGGTGTGGGGTTGGAGGCTTGCTGGATCGCCATAGCTTCAGCATTTTCTTTTTTAGCCTTCTCCAGGTCGAGCTCCTTTTCTCTGAGAGCTAGCTCACTTGTCTTGAGAGCTTGCTCACTTTCCTTGAGGGCTCATTCATGCCATCTTCTCCGTTCTTCTCTTGCATCTTCCACCTGCCTCTGTTCTTCTTCATACCTCCTCTGTCTAGCTTCATAATTCTGTCGTTCCAGTCTTTCTTCCTTCTCTTGCTTGACCAAGTCATCCAGCTGTTCCTTGACCCACTTGGTGAGTTCTGGTCCCTTTAGACCTGCCTCCTTCCCCAGATCCATGAAGGCTCTGTAATTGTCTGTTGCCATGGTTCTGGTGGGTAGGGTGTCTAACTGGGTTGACTGGACATACTTGGGAAGTGAGGAAGTGTCCCTCAGATTTGGGTGAAACTTTAGTGGTGTGGCACCTTTTCAATAAGGTGGCGCTGTGGTGGAGTGTGCCGTGTGAAGGTCACACTGATGGAGGAATCCTGAAGGAAAGATGATCCTTATGGGCGGATACACTTGTAAAGGGAAGTGATCCTGAAGGAGCAAAGGTCCTTATGGGTGGATACACTGTCGTTGGCACTCTGTATCTCAGGTAAAGGTGTAAGAGCCTGACGCCGTCTCTTCCAAACATGTGTGTGTGCGTGTGTTCGTCATCCATTGGAGTGGACAAGACAACAAGAGCATCTCGTTTTCTTTCTCTAAAGGAACACAATTTCAACCATACAATATTTCCGTCAGTTTCTCCCTAACCATTGTTGTCTTGATGTATGTACAATCACCACTACTTGCATTGCCATGCAAGCATTCTAATCATGTACTCATAATGTTCCAATGAATCTTCTGTATCAAACTGTGTGTATGTTTCTTTTTGTGAAGACCCCAAACGTCTTGCCATTTCACATATATTATGCTACTGCATTGTATTTATTAATCTGTCTTGAATCTCATGCAATTGGCCATGTGTAGAATTTCCTGGCCTTTCCATTGATATATGTTTCATCACTGTCTGTTAATCGTGTCTCTCAATATTGCCATCTGTTTGTCTGCCGACAAACACAGATGCCTGAACCTGTACCTCTGTTTTTACCTGTCTGTGTGTAGATGCTACCTTACTGCTCGCACACGTCAATAACATTTTCAAAGATTCTGTACATTTATCTCAGTAAGGAACTACCAATAAACCAGTAAACACCCAGCCAGTATGTCACTCAATACCCAGTCCTTAAACTGGTGACCCCGGAGTGACCCGAAGGACCCGGCCCACCCAAGATGATGACCCACGCGCCGACAGACCCTTCACCGCCTCGCTGCTTCCCGCCATTCCCGAGTTCTCAGTAGAAGTCCGACCCTCCGAGATGACCCACCCCACCACCGGTGCCCTGGATGCCTCCTCCAGGAAACCTGAAGCTGCCCCCCGCACTTGCACTGGATGAGCTGACCAACGAAGGACCAGCCAACGTCATCCTTCAGCCTGCTGCCGCCCCTCTCGAGCTGGCCACCAAGGATCAGCCGCCGTCACCCTTCAGCCCTCGAGCCAGCCACCGAAGGATCATCCGACGTCACCCTTCAACTCTCTCCCGTCCTCCTCGAGCTCCTGCCGGCCAGCACCGCCCTTCAGCCTCCTACCCACCCCTAGCCCAAGCCTCTCGAGACAACTACAATTGTCGGCAAGACAATTTCTGCATCGATGCCTCACTTGGGTGAGGAGTATTGTAAGAGCCCGACGCCTTCTCTTCCAAACACAACTGCACCGCACCCTCCGCCTGAGCGGTCGTCTCCGCAGCCAAGCCGATTAATTAGACGTTACCCACGTCTTGGGGGAGAGTATTTGTAAGAGCCTGACACCGTCTCTTCCAAACACGTGTGTGTGCGTGTGATCGTCGTCCATCGGAGTGGACAAGACAACAAGAGCATCTTGTTTTCTTTCTCTAAAGGAAAGCAATTTCAACCATACAGTATTTCCGTCTGTTTCTCCCTAACCACAGGTCTCTAAAGGCATCCCTCGTGGCTCGTTGCTCCTCCGAGAATTGGAATTACCAGCTGCCCTGGGTCCTCCTCGGATTAAGAACCGCCCCCAGAGCCAACGATGACCCCTCCTCAGCAGAAAAAGTCTACAGAGAGACCCTGGTAGTCCAGGGGGAACTTGTTGCAGAGGACAGGGACGACATAGCTACACAGAGGGTCCGTGACAGGGTTGGGAAGGCCGCCCTCTGCCAGAGGACATTCACCAACAGGACGTCCCCCTTCATGCCTCCCGGGCTGTCTTCCGCCACCCACGTCTTTGTCAGGGATGATGCCGTGCACCCATCCTTAAGAAGACCCTACAGAGGACCTTTCCTTGTACTGGAAAGGAACAAAAGGGCATTCCAGGTAGCCGTCCATGGGCGGGAAGACTAGATATCTGTAGACCGCCTCAAGCCCACATTCCTGGAAGAGGACGTAGGAGGCGGTTCCCAAAGCTTCCCGCAGGGTGTAGCAACCCCTCGGACAGCCCCATGCGCAGGAAAATGGTGTGGATGTCCCCAGAAAACTCAGAAAACAGGCAGGAAGGCGCCCCAACACACTGCTCCAGAGGGCACCTGGGAAGGCGACCACCCCTCCAGTTGACATCAAGAAAGTGGGGCCCCCTCCGTTGCCCCAGCAGATACCTACTTTGATCAGACGTTACCTACATCTTTGGGGGGGGGAAGTATTGCAAAGTCCCCGCTCAACGCGTTCTCTGTAGTGAACATCCCGTTTTCTGCAGTGCCTTCACATTCGACCTGGGATCGACCAAACACATATTATTACCATAATTGTAAATTGCATATTTTATTGTTTTTTCAAATGATCATGCTTTATGTACATGTAACAGAGTTTTTACAATATGTATCAGACATTATTGATCACTATGCTTTCTGTATGGACCTGTCCTGTTTTGCAGAGAATTAGTTTGACCTCAGGTCGCCTGTAAATCTTTGTGCCTGCGGTCTCTGCGAAATACGCAGACGTCCACATCCCACTTTATAAGCAGCTCGCTTCATCAATAAAGTAGCAGTACTTGTCTTCGTGCTCATTATTTCACACCTCTCTCACAGATTTGTCCCGTACGAGAATAAGATGAGTGATTTCACATTGTTACGTGCATTGTTTGAGTCACATACACCACTTTGAGAGAAAGAATACATGTCCTGATCAGTTACATCATGTTTTGTAAGACTGCATTCAAAACGTTTAACTGGGAGTGACGTCACCTTCCTTCTAGAAATTTCTCTTTTGATATCTCATAACCAAAATGCCTTAATGACGTCATGTAATTGTTTCATGTGCTACTGGAATTCTGAAAACTGTTTCATTCTTATTCTTGAGACCGACCTACCTGGTTCACTCTCTCATTCCCTCTCTCTCTCTCTTTCTTCAAAAGAGAGAAGTTATTAATTAACGTAGAATATTGTGGTCACTGGTGTTAGTCTTAGCTTTTTTGAGAGCTGAGGGTAGGAAAAGTGTAACGGCACCTTATTAAAACGTAAAGTAACATGAATTTTACTTATTAATACCATGGTAGAATAAGTTAGGGAAATTTTGCCTTAGTGGAAATTATTATTGTGGAATTGTGTGTGTTCTTGTGTTTGCACTCTTCATATTTTCACATTTTTTTTATGTTTGTGATGTAACATTTATTTAAGTAGCGTTTTAAATATTTCTTGGTAATTTAACATTGCATACTTGATTTAATTTTCATTTATTAAGATTTTCTTTTCAAATCTTAAGTGATTCCTGATAGTTTAAATTTTGCTTGATTAATTTAAATTCCTGATAAAGTTTTGTGAATTAGTTTTGTTTCATAATTTAATTCAAGAATTAATTAAATTTTGTGTTATTTTCAAGTAATAGTAAATTTTTCAGATTGTGAATTCCAATAAAAATTTTGATTTTAAAAATAAATTTTTGTATTTAATATTTTTAGAAAAACAGTATTTCATTTATTGATCACCAGTGAATAGGATTAATTGTGTGTGCATAGGACAAAGTGATAAACATGTTTTGTTCTTTTAGTTTTGCTAAAGTGAATTAAGACCAGGGAAACAGTTAAAGTTGTGTGATGGAGTGATGCCCTTTTATCCTAGTACATTTCTTGTTTAATAGTGGATACCTCACACTATTCTTGATCAACTTAGTCTGATTTTTTCATGTGATTAATGAGCTTTTTAAGGGGTCACTGTTACCTTTAGAGTACTCAGTCATAATTCCTATTGTTATGAGAGTTCAGGTATCTGGGTGAAGTGAGGTAAATTTTTGAATTTTGAGATTAGTTGTGTAACAACAGGTACTTGGTATGCATCGTGACAATATATATATATATATATA
Organism: Macrobrachium rosenbergii; assembly: GCF_040412425.1. Taxonomy (NCBI): domain Eukaryota; kingdom Metazoa; phylum Arthropoda; class Malacostraca; order Decapoda; family Palaemonidae; genus Macrobrachium; species Macrobrachium rosenbergii. The sequence goes on along the minus strand of NC_089781.1, from coordinate 51,594,672 downwards.
TATATATATATATATATATATATATATATATATATATATATATATATATATATATATATATTAGCGCGAGGTGGACCATGGAAACGTATTCATCTCAACATAATTCTTTATTTCCAACGTTTCGTAATAAAAAGCTTTATTACATCATCAGGGAATCTGTTAAATAATGAATAAAATTACTTTAAAAATTGCTCTTAAAATCAATAAAATCCATAAAATACTTCACAGTTAGAATACAAGATAAAAAAAAACGAAAAAACAAAACAGACATAAAAGCAAAATAAAGACCGCTAACCAACCTTATACCAAGAAGGCAGAAGAGAGAATGCATAAAAAAGTTAACTCAGGTACAGCTGAGTGGAGGAGGTCTGGGTATTTAACTGGGGAACTAGTTGTTTAATAAATAGTGATTCCAGGATAGGCAGTTCACATGCATTAGTTGTTTGGCCTATGATACAGAAATCGTTTCTATCAATATATGTTTTACAAATTTTCGAATGGTTTCTTATGCTTGAATGCTCGGGATTGGAGAGCCTACAGCCAGTCCGAAAACTTAATCCCCGATGAGAGTCGATTCTGACCCTCAGCAACCTCCTCGTGGATCCGACATATGTCCCAGAGTTACACTTAGGGCAAGTATACTTATATATCACGTTAGAGGTCAAAAGAGGGTTTAATCGATCTTTGTATCTGAAAAAGGAACCAATCGTTAGTGGATTTTTAGGAATTAATTTTAGATTAATGGCACCATAATGTTTATGAACAATTTGTGCGAACCTTTGTCGAAAAGAATCATGTAAAAATGGAAATTTGGCATAAAAAGCTAATTTTGGTACTGTACAAGGTTTGGCGATATTCATGAATTGTTTGTTAAGGAACATGCGGAGCTTTTTAAAAAACAAGTTCTGTGGGAAGCAATTATTCATAAAACATTCAGAAAGGAAACCAATTTCTTGATGGAAGGATTGCCAGTTCGATGTAATAAAAAAAGTCCTGTGGAGGAGAGTAAAAAAAGTTCAGTTTAAAGTCATAAAAACAAGAACTATAGTAATTGGATCCTAAACCAGTAAAAGTCTTCTTTCTAAAAGCAGAAGTATTAAAAAATCCATTATCCCTAGTAACAAGAACGTCTAGGAAAGGCAACTGATTATTCACCTCTTTTTCTACAGTAAACTTAATGTTATTATGTTTAGTATTAACATATGCTAAAAACGAGTCAATACCTTTTGCGATGTAGGAATTGCTTCACAACATGAGTGGATCGTCCTTCATACATCATCTGTGGACAGGAAGCATCAATGATTGCTTCATTTCAAGGACATCAATGGAGAGCGGACCGCCCCTTGGATCAGCCCCTGGGAAGGCTTTTTCAGAGTTCTTACTATGATGAAAGCTCGAGAGTGACTGACTTCTTGTTTTCAAAACAGCTCCTTTTCTCTCTCCACGGGTCTATCCTCCATGGCCGACCGGATGCCTTCTAGCTATTTATATCCCTGGTACGGCCTGGGAAATACAAAGAATTCGCCCAGCAGAGACAGCAACGCAAGGATTTCGAGAAAGACAGGAAGCAGGTGCTCTCCCCTGAGACATGGGGAACAAACAGAATGGAACCTTGCACCCTGAAACATCCCTTCCACAGGTTATAATGATTTGTTCCTTTAAAATGTGAATCCTTCAGTTTGTAAGTGGGCAGAATGCCCGACATTTGTTACAATATAATGCACACACACACACACACACACACACACACACACACACACATATATATATATATATATATATATATATATATATATATATATATATATATATATATATATATATATATATATATATATATATATATATATATATATATATATATATATATATATATATATATATATATATATATATATATATATATATATATATATATATATATGTTATGCTTTTCTGATTTGTTACCTTTTGTGTGATGATTAGTTCTTTTTGTTATGTTTCTTTACCACCTTCTGTTATATTTTTATTCGTTGCCCATGTAAAGAAGTTTATTATTTCCTTAGTTGCTTTATCGTTTCTGGCTTTGTTATTGTAGTAGCATTCGAGTCTCAGGATTCTTTAGAAAGACACAGTGCAGCTTTCTTATTTCATTAACACTTAGCAAAATATACAGTAATTATTTACAAGTTAAGTGAATCGACGTATGAGTCAAAGTATGAGTTAAAGTGTGAGCCTTGTTTCTTGATCCTGGTTACCTACCCACATCTGGTGAGGCCTATGACCTCACTCTTCTAAGACTCCTCTCTGCTTCTATCTCAGCTGTTCCCTGCTTCTCTGCTTCTCTTCCTTCCCTTTTGAAGGATTTTTAAAATGGAATGCCCTTCCTAAAATAGGTGGGCAACAGCTTCTGTCCAGCCCCTTGGTAGACGTCTAATTGGTTGAAGACTTATCTAAGGACTTCCTCTGGGTGTAATTAGATGAATTAACCCCTCCTTAGTAGGTGGGACTAATTATGTCACCGGAAATCTAAGATTTCCGGCTAGAGTTGCAAGGTAAGCTTCACAGGTGAGGCGTTTATGGCATTTTTTAACGATTGCGCTGTTGATTAACCTTTGCCAATGCCGCGCCAATGTTTGGCTACATAGTCACAACACTTCTGCTTCGATCGTCATTCCTTCAACAATTTCAGTAGATTATACTCGCGCCCTGTTTATATAACATTTCCTGTTTTGCTATTCACTTTCTCTCTCTCTCTCTCTCTGTCCATTTTATTCCAATCTCTTTCTAAGTCTCGTTTCTCTCTCTCTCTCTCTCTCTCTCTCTCTCTCTCTCTCTCTCTTTACTATTCATCAATCTATCTCTGGTTCTCTTATCAGTTCTTTTTCTTTCTGTTATATTTACATTATTCATATATCACTAAATCATTACATCACTCGGTCACCTACCAAACACTGTCTTCAGTGTTTAATTAAACATAAGAAAATGGATACAAATAAAATGGATTCAAAACATACTGCAGTACAATAAAAATTGTTTCTCCAACTGTTGAGTAAAAGATATAAGTTCCATCTAAACATTTAAAAAAAATAATTATATTAAAACATCAAATATTATTAAACCATCAAATACTAAAGGAATACATGGACAATAAACATATAAACATTAAACATATCAAATCATATGTTTATGTAACAATTAATGTTATCATCAAATTTTACTTATTTTCATTATTAAGTTCTTTCAATATCCCTTGTATTTTTCTGAAAATAAGATTTCTCACTATTATGATAACAAAACAACAGTAATCAGTATTACCATCAGATTTACAAATGGTAAAATTGGGGAGATAGCTTCTTTATAGTAGAAATATTCGTCAACATAGTTCAGATTTTCAAGCTTCTTTAATTCTAACTGAGACAACTTAAATTCATTTATTTTATATGAGTAATTCTTATATGGCACATGTTTGCTGAAGTTATATGTTGTGAAAAGATGAGGTTCATAATATAATTGGTTTGCTGTCACTAACTGACATGATGTCGTAAAAGATTTAACATTTTTAAACCTTATTTCTGTGCTAATGTTGTGACATTTCATTTTAGCTACAACAGTATTTATTGAAAATGCAAAGATTTCTTGATCAATTATAAATGCTTCAAATGTTTTCTCATTATTTGTGGTACATACATCTTTTTCTTGGTTTAACACAATTTCTTGAATACAGGGATAAGCATTAGTACTCTTATAAAGGTTATCAAAATTACATATACAGTATATTCTTGTTCTTTTAACAGAATACATTCATTAAATTGTTTCTCTGTGAAGAATGACAATAGTAGAACGTGTTCTTCTAATGCAAAATGATTGATTGTTCCCTTTTGAATGATTGCTTGATTGTTAATTAACATAGGAAATGGATACACAGTGATTAATGTGTTTGTGATCCTAGTATTGAAAGGTACAATCAAAATAATTTTATCATAAAACATTTTGGCACTTATTAAATTATAGTGCATGAATACATCTTCTACAATTGGTTGAAAGTGTTTTTCCATGATGCAAACCCTAATAATTTCTTCAAATTCTTTAGGAGTGATTAGTGTTGGGCTCAGAATACCTTTATAAGCAAGCAAAATGGCATTTAATGTTTTTATGTTCCTGTAACATCACTTCGCTTTCTAGAGCAAATGTATTTAAAAACTGTTTGTTTTCCAACTTATTCAGTTCATGTGTTATATTTTTATTTACCCTATTTACAAAATTTTTCAGTTTTTCTATTTGTTCTTCATTTTGATTTTGTCTATTCTTTCTTTTTCATGTTCTACATTTTCTTCTGTATATATATATAGGTTTCACTACACATTATATTTATGATATTTTCAGTCTAACACCAATATACATATACATAGGCTTACATACATATTTAACTCTGTCTGTTTCGTAGATTATATCTTTTGTTTACAACATTCTCTACAGCATTTTCATGTCTTATGCTATCTATAACTTCAGTGGATCATGGATCTGTTTTTACTACTTTTATATGATTCCAGTGTACTACTTTTTCCTTTAGAACACTTTCATTAATTACTCTATTTGTTTAATTTTAATACTTCTACAACTCTATATGGTCCAGTGAACTTGGGAGATACCTTTACATTTGGCCCCTCTAGAACATGATTTTGTAAATAAATTTGAGTACCAACTTTAATGCCTGGTTTAATGGTACCTTTATTATAATATTTGGCATGAGTGTTATGAACCTCTTTTAATTTTTCCCTTGTTTTCATGATTGTCTCTTAAGTACTTCTGTTCTTCCATGCAACATAGTCATCATAGTTATAAGTATGTCTGGGTGGTGTTGCATCATCTAATAATGTGTCAGGCATTCCTTTCTTATAACCATATAGCAAATAATGTGGGGATTCTCCTGTTGTCTCATTTACAGTATTATTCAATATGAACTGTACGTCTTCTATTGCTAAGTCCCAATCTTCTGTCCGTGGGCTCACTAAAGCTTTCAGGATATCCTTTATTTTACGATTACTGTAGTTCGTTCTACTGCTCCATTAGAACTCGGTTTATAAGCGGTTATTTGTCACTTTTTTATTTCATAAAATTCACATCATTTCTTTAAAAGATCACTACTTAATTCAGCAGCATTATCAGACAGAAGAACTTGTGGACATGAATGTCTTGTGATAATTCTAGATTTAAGAGTTTCTGCTTTTCTGGCTGCATCTCTGTTTCTTACTGGTACGATTTCTACATATCTAGTTAGATAGTCTAAGAAGATTAATATTTGCCTATTTCCTCTAATAGTCCTTGGAAATGGACCTAAAAAGTCCATGGTTACTACTGGAAATGGATTTAATTCTGATGGATATTTTTCAAGTGGAGCTTTAAGGTTTACGTTACCTTTATGTTGATTACAAACCATACAGTTTTGTACAAAGTTTTTGGCATCTTCACTACAATGTGGCCAAAAATAATTTCTGGTTATGATTCTGCTTGTCTTTTTAATTCCTGGATGTGCTGCTAACTTATATGAGTGTGTTTGTTCTAAAACTTCTCAGATTAGCGTTTTTGGGATGTATAGACGAGAACAACCATTCTTCTCTGTTGGCTTTTTATACAACAATCCATTTATTAATTGAAAATCAATTTTTTTCATCTAGTATTAACTGTCCTACTATTTGTCTGATTACTGCATCATTTTCTTGTTGTATTTTTACTCTTTCTAGATCTAAATCTACTACTTGACAACTAAAAAAAAGGTATTAGTGGTAATACATTTTTCTGTTTCTTCTTGCGATCTGGAAAATGCATCTGCCAAGGTGTTAAATTTCCCTGGGATATATCTGAATTCTGGGGCAAATTCTAATACACTAATGAACCATCTATTGAACTTCACGTTGTTTGGTAAAGGCTATTTTTTTAAATAAGTTACAAATGGGTTTGTGATAAGTAAGCACATTAACCTTATGACCTAAAAGTATGTGTCTAAATTTCTTTAGACCTCAATATAAAGCTAAACAACCTCTTTCTGTGGTATTATACTTTCTTTCTGCTGGATTTAAAACTCTACTAGCATAACATACTGCCCTCATTCTAGTTTTGGCCTTTTGTAACAATACAGCTCCTAGCCCTGTACTTGAGGCATCACAAGCTAAGTAAAAGTCTGGAAAAATCTGGGTATACTAAAACAGGGTTCCTGGTCATTTTGCTCTTTAGTGCTTGAAAGGTTGTTTCTTGTTCATACTTCCATTCATAATTAATATCCTTCTTGGTTAATTCTGTCAAAGGTTTGGCTATAGTCGCAAAATCCTTTATAAAAGGTCTATAATTACCTACCATACCTAGGAAACCTTTTAATGCTTTCAAATTAGTGGGAGCTTGGTAATCAGTTATTGCCTTTATTTTACCTGCCTGCATGCGCAGTCCATCTTCACTAATTACATGACCCAAGTATTCTAAGGATTTCATCAGGAATTGACATTTCTTTCATTTTATTTTTAGTCCTGCAATTCTTAATCCCTCTAGGGCCATTTCTAATGTTCTGAGGTGATTTTCTAAGTCTTTGCTAAAAATTATTACATTGTCCAAGTATATGTGCAACATTTTCTATATCTCATAAAATTTGTAACATTAATCTGACAAATGTTAATGGGACTGATGTTAGTCCAAATGGCATTACTTCAAACTGTAAATGTTCTTTATGTGTGCTGAAGGCTGTGAATTGTTTCGATTCTTCATCTAGAGGTACTTGGCAATATCCACTAAGCAAATCTAAGGATGAAAATATTTTGGCCCCACCTAATTGAGCTAACATATCTTGGATTACTGGCATCGGCATTCTATCTGGAATTGTGTTGGAATTGAACTTCCTGTAATCTATTACAAGTCTCCAACTACCATCTTTCTTTGGAATAAGTAACAATGGGGAATTATATGGAGATTTAGAAGGAATTCCTACTCCATCTCTTTTCATTTCCTCTATCAAGTTGTCAACTATGGGTCTCTGGCTTATTGGTAATCTGTAATTAGGAATAAAAAATGGCTTGGCTCCATCACCTAACAAAATTCTATGTTGTAGAACATTTGTTCTTTCTAGTTTATCTCCTTCTATAGCTATTACATTTCTGTACTTCTCTAACACCTGAATTAACTTGTGTCTATTTTCTGGAAAACCTGTTTTATTTACTTCTGGATTTATTTGAGAGTTTTGGCCATTTATACAGAAAAATGCTTTTTCTTCTACTGTTAGTAAAGGATTGTTAATAGGAATTCCTATGCAAAAGACAATATCTGCGTATGGTGTTAGTCTGTTATCTGAATAGTTTTGGACATAAACTTTGCAGTTATCACTATTCATGTGGACAAGTGAATTATCCCTTCTGACAATATCTGGCCATTCTTCATTCAATAATTAAGAACATCCTTATCTTTTACATTCTCTTTTGATCTCAAATATATTTTGTTAAACATTTTAGATACAAAGGTACTGCTCTGTTGAGTACAAATTGTACTTTATTATCATCAGCTGTGCTAACACAACATATTTTTTCTTCTTCTATGTCTGAAAAATAGCAAAGTTCTGCATCTCCAGTGGTTTCTTCTGTTATACTATTTATATCTGATTTATTTATTTTATCTAAGAGGAATACTTCATTTAATATTTTCCCTTCACTTTCACAACTTATTAATACATTGCTGCAATTATAGGTATAGGCGCCTTGATTTTCGTTAGATTCAGTCTTTTGGTCATCACAATTATTTATATCTGAGTAATTATTCATACTTGAGTATATATCATCTGTATGTTCACATCTCAACAATTCTGAAATAGTGGGAATTTTTCTTTGTTATCTGTTTCTATTTTATCTTGCTTGTTTTGGTTACTTATCTGCTTTTCCTGTATGTCTGTCTCGCTTGTCGAAACTGTCTCAGACAAATTGATCAGATTTGGGTGAAACTTTTCTTCGTCAAGCGTAAGACATACACTCTTCTGATTATCCTGCTTCAGGCTAATCTTTCCTTCACTACTATCAAATAATTCCACATCTCCTCATTAAATTAAATGAGAACAATACTTGTGTGGGAAAAAATCCTTCTTCTAAAACTAGAAAACTTTCAATAAATTTATGTGACAGACTTTTAATGTTTCCCTGCTATTCCTTTTATTACTCTATTTTGACCCTGAATCTTAGTTTCTGCAATGCCTAAATATCTTGTTAAAGTGATTTTATCAATTATATTTACAGTACTACCTGAATCAATGAGTACTGTACAAGTCTTTCAATTTATTGGAATTTTTACAATAGGCAGATCCTTTCTATTTATTCCTTTTTCTTTCATGGAAAATATTACTTCTTTGCTATGTAAATAGGAAAATGCGGATGAACCTTCATTTCCCATTGCAACTTTTTCTCCTTTTTCTTTTTCATCGCCTTGAAGGGAATTACTTTCTTTTTTCTGTAAAGGGGTTAATTGTCACTGACTGGATGATTTATTTATATTTGGGCGACTGTTACTTATCTCTATAACCTCTATGTTGGCTTCCTTATTATTGAACCAACAGTTTTGAGTTAAATGTCCGATCTTTTTGGAAACTGCACAGATTCTAGGCTTTCTGCATTCATTAGTGGAAAGATTGGTATACTCGCACTTTTCACATGTTATTTTGGTCTAGCTCCTTGAGCTGAATTATTCTCTGGGTTTGAATCATTTGTTTTTGAATATTGACCATTATGATATCTTATGTGTGGATCGAGGAATGGTCCATTTCTCGATTCATTCTGTCTTCCTTTCTGGTTTGGACTCCTCTTTTTCCTAGTACTTTGTGCATATTTCCTTTGAAAGAAAATTTGTCCATTCCCTACTTGTCTGGAATTATCATTATACTTGTTATTTCTTTTATATGAATCATGGGTATTTCTGCCTTTCCTTTCATTTTGTGTTTCTGTTACCCCTACAAATTCCTTAGAAAAATCTATCTCTTTCTTCTGGATTTCTTTCCTCATTGATATTAAAGCTGTAAGGCTATCATCACTTTTAGCATCAATTTGAACTTTCTTGAAAGCTTTCTTTTCCTTTTCTCCAAGAGCGTTGTATATCGTTCCAAATGACAAGTAATTTAAAACATATCTCAAACTGACTAAATCATTTTCTTCATCACCAAAAGCATTCTTGTCTCCTATGGTGATGTTTGTTTTTCTTAAGTCTTCAGTTACTTTGTGTGTTGATTCTTCAACATCTGTGTGAAGATTTGCTATGGATTCTCCATCATAATGCTGGGTAAGGAATTTATTAATATTATATAATGCATCACTCTGACTTACTGGTTCCCAGATTGATAAACAAATTCTTTTAAATTCAGTATATGTCGTTATATTGTTGAATCTAACTGAATTCAAAGTTCTATTTGCATCACCACTTTCTGAACTAATGAGAAGCAAGGTATTCATTAATTTATGCTCTTTCATCTGTTATTCTCCCTGTAGATATACGACTGTCTGTGTCTGCTAGCCACTGGTCCACAGAATATGATTCTAACCTATTTTTGTCAGAATTTGAACTTTCAACTCCACAGAATCGTGTGGCTTGCATAATGATCGCTGCTTGCGCCATTGTTCTAAATTGAAATATGTTAATATTGTTATTATTATTATTATTATTATTGCTACTTGTGTTAGTACTTCTTGAGTTAATGATATTCATGAACTTGGCACTGAAATTCAACTTTGTCTAACTGTTGTTGGTCTGAATTGGTAATGTCTATTTCTAATTGCATTCTTCAATGCGTCAAACGACTCCTGCATTACAACTATATTCTATAAATCCTAAGAAAATTTACACACAAATGCACAACAGTATTCAAAAATACATCATCAAAAGCATGTTATGTTATAAAAAATTCCTATCTATCAAACATCAAAAAAAAATCACAAGTTAAAAAAAAATTTTTAGAGAACCATAAAAGTTTTATATATTTTATGAGAGAGAATTATAAACTTTCTGAGAGAGATAATTTCATGAAATTTTTCATACACTCAGTGAGAGAGAGGACTTAAAAAACATACACTCACTGAGAGAGAGAATTAAAAATAACTTTCCAGTCACGACTTACTTAGTTCAGTTGTGTTGCTTGTTATCACTTTTCCTTTCTGCGATCAACACAAAGGTGTTGTTTTCGATCATTGTAGATGTGTCATATCCTGCTGGTCTGGAATAAAATCGTCTTTTTCCTGCTTTGCCAACCTTCAGGGATTTCGTCTGCTTCTTAGAATTCACAGTAATGTTTATTTTTAACGGGAATGTACGTACATGTGAAATGCACACATCCGTTTTTAAGAGATTGTAAAATCTATTTGGGTGTGTTTCGAAAGTCACCAAAACACACGCTACTGCTGTTGCTGCTTCATTGGATGCTTCCGTTGTATTCTCGTGTTCACTCGTTGTTTGCGTTGTTTCTCGGTGTTCAATAATGTTTCTTAGTTGTGGGTTTTCTAAGCAGTAATGTTTATAAATATTATTTCACTTAGAATGTTTCAACTGTTGACATTTGCCGTCATTATGATTCACTTCATTCTGTTTTAGTCATTGACATTTGTAGCGGGATGCTTGTCAATTTGTTATGATTCACTTCGTCACCTGTTTTTAAATTCTTGCGTGTGTTGCTAACTGTTCGTTCGTTGACACTGCACTTTTACGTCTTCTTCGATCCCACTGCTGCCACCATTTATGTTATGCTTTTCTGATTTGTGGCCTTTTTATGTGATGATTAGTTATTTTGCTATGTTTCTTTACCACCTTCTGTTATGTTTTTATTCATTGCCCATGTAAAGAAGTTTATTATTTCTTTTAGTTGCTTTATCGTTCCTGGTTTTGTTATTGTAGTAGTGTTGAGTCTCAGGAGGTTTTAGAAAGACAGTGCAGCTTTCTTACTTCATTAACACTTAGTAAAATATACAGTAATTATTTACAAGTTAAGTGAATCGACATATGAGTCAAAGTGTGAGTTAAAGTGTGAGCCTTGCTTTCTTGAACCTGGTTACCAACCCACATCTGGTGAGGCCTACGACCTCACTCTTCTAAGACTCCTTCTCTCTGCTTCTATCTCAGCTGTTCTCTGCTTCTCTTCCTTCCCTTTTGAAGGATTTTAAAAATGGAATGCCCCTCCTAAAACAGGCGGGCAACAGCTTCTGTCCAGCCCCTTGGTAGAAGTCTAATTTGTTGAAGACTTATCTAAGGACTTCCTCTAGGTGTAATTAGACGAATTAACCCCTCCTTATGTCACCGGAAATCTAAGATTTCCGGCTAGAGTTGCAAGGCAAGCTTCACAGGTGAGGTGTTTATGGCATTTTTTAACAATTGCGCTGTTGATTAATCTTGGTCAATGCCACGCCAATGTTTGGCTATGTAGTCACGACACTTCTGCTTTGATCATCATTCCTTCAATGATTTCAGTTGATTATACTCACGCCCTGTTTATATAACATATCCTGCTTTGGTATTCTCTCTCTATCTCTCTCTCTCTCTCTCTTTCTCTGTTCTTTATATATATATATATATATATATATATATATATATATATATATATATATATATATATTATATTTATATATATATATATATATATATATACATTTATATATATATATATATATTATATATATATAAATATAACAATAGTATTATATATATATATATATATATATATATATTTATATATATATATATATATATATATATTGATATATATATATATATGAATATTATATATATATATATACCGTAAATATATATTTTCACGTATTTGCATTTGTCCCTCTTAGCCAGCCAGATAATATATCGAATTTCTGAACAAAAGCGATTCTCAGTTAACTTGTAGGCTATATTTATTGGCGGGAAAGAAGGTTAGCGCCCTGTTTTGAACCCATGTAGAGGAAACCCCCACATCACCTGACCTTGGATAGGACAATAGCACCCCCTTTGCCCCCCAATCACATGTTCAGTAGTCGATGCCTGTCTGTTAGTGCATAGGTCCGAATCCAGGCTGTAGGTAGACTAGGAGCTTGACCTTTAAGTACCTAACCATAAGACCTATTTTCCTACACCCTTTTTGCTGGCTGTGTGACTAATTTGCAGGATGACTGACCTCTGCCGACGGAAGCAAGCACAGCCAGAGAAGTGTCTCTCCTGTCATAAACAACACCACTCAGAACCCAGCCAGCGACAGGTAAAGTCTTCAACCCTTTTTTTCTCCTGGAGAGGCTAAGAAGCATCGGACAGCAAGTCCTGCATGTTGAGCGTGAACATCCACAGGCCTGAAGGTATGTCAGAAGCAATTAGTCCTCTAGTCAGTCCTGTTTCTCTCAGTGAATTTCTCTCTTTTTATTTTTTTTCCAAATTTTCACTTTTCATTCTCCTAACCAAATCCTTTTGTTAAGAATCTATCAACAAATTAGCCCAAAATTCGCCCCATGACTTGCCCTAAATTAATTTAATTCAATTCAGTGATAAGCAGTAGGTTACTCCCTCCATAGTGTTACCATGGGCTAATTAAATTTAATCAATCTACTCCTCCATGGTGCATTGTTTAGTTTAGTGTGAGAGAAACTCCTTTGTGTGGAATGCTAATCCTGGATTTTCTTCCAGGGTCCTCGCTACTACTCTGCTCAGTTGACCCAGCCTTGTGAGCTCAAATCATCTTAAAAGTACTGACATTTCCAATAAACGCAAGAATTCCCTGGTCACTAATCTGATCCCCCTTTTCGTTGCACACAAGAGAGCCTGATCATTCAAGACGAATTTACCTTGTCATATGCAGAGATTTTCTACTTATGGTCAATTTGCATTTTTTCCATTATTTGTGTTTACTTGCTCTATCATCAGCCTTGCAGATTACCTTCTTGATTGCTTCTTCTGTAAATAAATTCAATTTAACATAACTTGATACTCATTTCCCATGGCGACCTTCCAATCCCTGATTAACTAATGGTAACATCAAGGTGAGTTATCCATTTTTTCCCTTTATTTTGTTACAGGTTGGTCTTCTCTGTTGGTCCATTAAGGCAGTAACTAAATAAAGACCCCCTTGCATTCCTCCAAGGAGACCCAATCTGTAAATATATATATATATATATATATATATATATATATATATATATATATATATATATATATATATATATATATATATATATATATATATATATATATATATATATATATATATATATTTATATATATATATATATATATATATATATATATATATATAATCTGTATATATATATACATATATACAGTATATATATATATATTAAATTTCTGACTCACCACAGGACCGAACCGGTCTTTCGAGTGGGAGTCCAGGGCATTAGCAGTTCAGACACAAAGGTCATAAAAGAAGTTGGAACCTAAGTACCACATACGTGATGGGTCGTGGAGTTGGGTAAAATTCACAGGTATGTTAGGCCTTAGTCGCCTGCCCAGGAAAAATCTCATGTATGTAGTACTTAGGTTCCAACTCCTTTTAAGACCTTCATGTCTGAACTGCAAATGCCCTGGACTCTGACTTGATAGACTGGGGTTCTGTCCACGATGAGTCAGAAATTTATTTCTGTGAAATCCATTTCCATATTTCCATGTGATCATTTCCATATATATATATATAAATTATATATATATATATATATATATATATATATATATATATATATATATATATATATATTATATAATATATATATATATAATATATATAATATATACACATATACATATATATCTTTCTGTATATATATATATATTTATATATATATATATATATATATATATATCTATCTTTATGTATATTATGCATATATATATATATATATATATATATATATATATATATATATATATATATACAGGTAATCCTGGTTAATGGAGCACTCAGTTAACAGAGATCCTGTTTTACGGCGCCAGTTTAGCGACTAAAATTGACGATTTTCTGTGCCAAAAATTGCCAATTACAGCTTATTGGAGACGATAATTGGGTATTGGTGCCAATACTTACCAAACAGAGGCGCTGATAATCGAAAGTCGGCACTTTTTGGCGCCGATAAGCCCTGAAAATCGCTGATTTTCGGTTAGCGCCAACTTTCAGTTATCATCACACCCTCAGAATGGAACCCCACTGATAACCAGGGACTGCCTGTATATATATATATATATATATATATATATATATATATATATATATATATATATATATATATATATATATATATATATATATATATTATATATATTTTTTTTCTTTTTTAATGATTTTTCCTAGGGAAATGCTTACCATGAGCCAGTTATAAGCTAGATGAATGATTTCGTTACTTACCTCTATCTTTGTATAAAATCTGACCGCTGTTGATTCAGGAAATCGTAAAAAACCAGGAAAAAGGGGGAATTTATCTGAGCTGAGGGCTCTGCTCACAAGGTATTTGTAAGTAAACATGTTAGGATAAGTTTAAAATTATGTGTATTTACATGAAATGAAATATCAGAAGATGAAATGGACTAATTAGGCATGCAAGGCCTGAGAGGTTAATTATAACTGGGAAAAATTGAAAGTATATCCATCGGTGTGATGATGCTGACACAAGGCACAGTCAAGGGGGATTTCCACGGCTAACAAACCCTCTGTAAAGGGAGAGATTCACGAATTAAAAGCCAGTAAGGATGCAGTGAAATATACGTAGGACAAGGCGAGCGCAGAGGGTGCCACGAAGCCTGGAACACACAATTTTATGTAATTATTTAAACAGGTATTTACGTAACACTGACCTAACAAGGCAAGGTTAATATGGAAATACTGGTACTTAGAAATATAAAAAAAGGGAGTTTAGTACGAGAATTGAAACAGTGTGATTGACTGGATGAACTTTTGCAACAGATCACTTTACCTTGTAGAAGAGGCGGCTTCAGCGAGGGAAATGGCGATGGTGGAAGGGGCTAAGGGCTTCACCAGTAAGAAGACTAAAGGTCCCTACAAGATAGGACCACATGGTAGGGCGTGGCTCCCTGAAGGAGATGTGTCTCGCTCGCGTCCAGCAGTGTGTCTCTCTCATGTCCAGCATTTTGTCTCTCTCTTGTTCCTTTTGGTGGGACCCTTATATGACTTCGGTCAGGGGTCAGGAGGTTACCCGCAGGTAGATTGGGGTTGGTGTCATCTATGAATCAGTCCTGCGTGTGCATGGCAACTGTCCTTTTCTCTTAATCTCCATCCCCAGGGCTTTAGGCTTCTCACAACCTTGTGTCTGTGTAAACAAAAGTTTCCCGCAGTCATATGTTCGAGAAGAGAAAGTTGAAAGGCGATTAAAAGATTAAGGGAGGGGCCTATATTCCTTTCGCCCTTCCTTGTCAGGCAGTGCCCAAAATGCACTGTTGTATTTTCCAGCTTTAATTGAAGCATTTGATGGCTGGGATTCTTGGGAAAATATATATTTCCCAAGAATGCTTATATATATAAGCTTAATGCTTATATATATATATATATATATATATATATATATATATATATATATATATATATATATATATATATATATATATAAATTTCTGACTCACGTCAGGATCAAGAACCCAGGTCTTCAGGTGGAAAGCAAGGGCGCTATCCACTAGCCATACAAGTCTAAAAGAAGTTGGAACCTGAGAGCAACTGCACCCAAGGAATTACCTGGGCAAGCTAACTGCTTGCATACCAGCGAGTTTTCCCCAACTTCCCGACTCAGCAATGACCCAATAGACAGCATTTCATTCGAATTATCCCTTCTGAGTGAATAAGACTTGTATGGCCTAGTGGATAGCGCCCTTGCTTTCCACCTGAGAGACCTGGGTTCGATCCTGACGTGAGTCAGAAATTTATTTCTGTTCCACACGTGATTGTGTGTTGATGATTTATATATATATATATATATATATATATATATATTTATAATATTATATATATAAATATATATTGCTAATGTCGTGAGTTCTTAAGCTTTCAAATAGTTCTAGCCATTTGATGAATGAACTTATTCTATAATTCCCTTTGGTTATATATATATAGATATATAGAACTATATATATATATATATATATATATATATATATATATATATATATATATATATATATATATATATATATATATATATATATATATATATATATATATATATATATATAAATATATATATATATATATATATATATATATATATATATATATATATATATATATATATATATATATATATACACATACATATATCATTGTACTCCACAATGAAAACGAAGGAGAAACCAGAGGAAAAGGAAATAGAGTTCTTAATTTGTCCCAACAGTTTCGCCTTCCATCAGGCCTCTTCCGGGGAACTTTATTGACTAATCAGTTTAAGAAAAACATATACCGTACATATGTTTACATTTGACTTCAAGACTTACATAAAACAAAACAACTTCAAATGGTTAACGGTGCTTACAACTGTTACAGGATGATATAAAATATAAATTGTCTAGTACATAGTTCGTCCAGCATAAAAGGTTAACAGTCTAATGAGACTAAACAGGTAATTTAGTGAATACCTAAGTCAATATATTACAAAATTTGTACTGGTTTTTCATGATATGTAGAAATAGTGGGTCTGTCTTGAATAAGCTATACTGCCATTGAAGTTATTGTTTTCACTATATTGAATACATGCCGTTTCTATAAGATCTCTTTCTATAAAATTATTGTTTCTGAAGAAGATTCTTGCTTGAGACAACTGAATTGGATAAAAGCATTCTCTAGCATGTTTACTAATGGCACTGTTTCTTTGATCAGTAGCGATACTATTATCGTGTGCAATTCGTTTCTCAACAGTTTTTGCTGATTGTCCAATATAAAATTTACTGCAACCTCAATAAACAAGTAAGACAGTCAGATACTGTATAAGATCTATGTTTTTTAATGCTCTTCATCTAGTCAGCCCTGAATTCTTTGATGACGAGATAGATTATATATATGGATTAGGTCTTAAGAACAATTTTACTTTACATGATATAGATGAGTGTTTCTCGCTAGCCAAAAAATCTTTTTATTCCATTAGGGGAAACAGGAATTTTAATAGCAATATACTGTGTTTGCCATACATGCCAGCCTTCGATCATATTATCCACCCACTTAAATTATTAAATGTGACTGTTGTGTTTTCCTATCGCAATACCATTGGCAGAACTTTAATAAGAAACAGCCCTATATACGACAACGGGGTAGTACACAAAATTCCTTGTGGTTGCAATAAATTTTATATTGGACAATCAGCAAAAACTGTTGAGAAACGAATTGCACAACCTAAGTATAGTATCGCTACTGATCAAAGAAACAGTGCCATTAGTAAACACGCTAGAAATGCTTTTATCCAATTCAGTTGTCTCAAGCAAGAATCTTCTTCAGAAACAATAATTTTATAGAAAGAGATCTAATAGAAACGGCATGTATTCACTATAGTGAAAACAATAACTTCAATGGCAGTATAGGCTTATTCAAGACAGACCCACTATTTCTACATATCATGAAAAACCAGTACAAATTATGTAATATATTGACTTAGGTATTCACTTAATTACCTGTTTAGCCTCATTAGACTGTTAACCTTTTATGCTGGACGAACTATGTACTAGACAATTTATATTTTATATTATCCTGTAACAGCTGTAAGCATCGTTAACCATTTGCAATTGTTTATGTTTAATGTAAGTCTTGAAGTCAAATGTAAACATATGTCCGGTATGTTTTTCTTAAACTGATTAGTCAATAAAGTTCCCCGGAAGAGGCCTGATGGAAGGCGAAACTGTTGGGACAAATTAAGAACTCTATTTCCTTTTTCCTCTGGTTTCTCCTTCGTTTTCATTGTGGAGTATATTGTGATATTTTATCTTCGTGATTGAGAAGAATACAGCTAAATATATATATGCATATATTTCCCAGGTAGAACGAATTGGGTATTAAACAACATTTGTAGCTTAATTTTTGTATATAAATCATACACACAGACATATGTATGTATGTATGTATGTATGTATGTATGTATGTATGTATGTATGTATGTATGTATGTATGTATGTATGTATGTATGTATGTATGTATGTATGTATGTATTAGATAGATAGATAGATAGATAGATATGTATTGTCACAACTTAAGCTTTCCACTTGAACCATTCTTTAATTCCAAGTGATGAGGACATCACTTCATGTAGCGTAAAGTAGATTTACAAGGTGCATTAACAAATCAAAACTTAAATTAAACATAAGTTTTACTTATTTCAGCTAACTTAAGAATATTTCAACAATAATTACAAATAACCACTTAATAACTGTAATGAACAAAAGAATCGTAAGCCACCGGATAATGAACTCAAAGACATAGTTGTAAATTTTGTAATGAGTTTGGAAGTTAACATTTCCAAGGATTCCACAAGGGAAAAACAGGAGGAAATTTCATACACTATGTACAGTACAAAAAGCAACCAACAGATGGGGCTAACAGCATACAAATGATAGGTGGGTTATTACAGTTACTACATAATTATAAGTTATTATAGTATTACAACATAATGATATGGGGGTTATCATAATATATATATATATATATATATATATATATATATATACATACATATATATATATATATATATATATATATATATATATATATATATATATATATATATATATATATATATATATATATATATATATATATATATATATATATATATATATATATATATATATATATTGTCACGAATAATATCAAGTACCTGGTTATTACAGACTAATCTCAAGATTCAAAAATATACCTCACTTCAGCCAGATACCTGAACTCTCACAACAAATTTTTACACTGTTACTCTAAAGGTAACAGTGATCCCTTAAGAAAAAACTTATTTATCAATCACTTGAAAAAGAAACTAAGTTCCAGAATATGTGTGACTATCAAAAATTAAACTAGAAATCTTCTAGAGTAAAAGGGCATCACTCCATCAAAAACTCTAACTGTTTCCCTGGTCTTAATTCACTTTAGCAAAACTAAAAGAACAAAACATGTTTATCACTTTGCCTTTGACACACAATCAATCCTATTCACTGGTGATCAATAAATGAAACACTGTTTTTCTAAAAATGTTAAATACAAAAATTTATTTTCAGATTCAAAGTTTATAACTAGAATTCACAATTAATTAGAATTCACAATCTGAAAAATTTACTATTAGTTGAAAGTAACACAAAACTCAATGAATTCTTGAATTAAATTATGAAACAAAACTAATTCACAAAAACTTTATCAGGAATTTAAATTAATCAAGAAAAATTTAAACTATCAAGAATTACTCAAGATTTAAAAAGAAAATCTCAATAAATGAAATCAAGTATGCAATGTTAAATTAAGTATGCAATGTTAAATTAAGTATGCAATGTTAAATTAACAAGAAATATTTACAATGCTATGTAAATAAATGTTACATCACAAACATAAAAAATGTGAAAATATAAAGAAATTGTAAATAGAAAAACACACAAAAATACACGTAAGATTTATCAATAATGATTTCACTTGTTCAAAATTTCCTAACTTATCACACCATAACCTCCTAACTTATCATACCATGGTATCAATAAGTAAAATTTCACGTTACCTTACACAACTTGTGAAAACCTCTGTAAATCACTTTTGCAGCTGCGTTACAATACACACTTTTTACCAGGCGACCTTAAACTAAATAACTTTGCTAAATTCAGATCTCAAAAGTTAATGTTAAAAGTGACCACAAAAATTTACAGGTTAAAAGTAATCTTTCCTAATTAGGAATGAGAGAGAGAGAGAAAAGAGATGGAACCAAATCGACTGGTCTCAGAAATCAGAATGAAATAGATTTTAGGATTCCAGTAACATTGAAACAATTACATGATGTCATTAAAGCATTTTAGGTAGAGATACAAAAAGTTCTAGAAGCAGGGAGGTGACGTCATTAAAGCGTTTTGGGTGCGAGATACAATGGAAAGCTTCTAGAAGGAAAGTTACGTCATCCCAGCAAAACGTTTTGAACGCATCTTACAAAACATGACGTAATTGATCAGGACACGTATTCTTTCTCTCAAAGTGGCGTATGACTCAAACAATGCATGCAACAACATGAAATCACTCGTCTTGAGCCCGTATGGGACAATTGGCGTTTGTTTTGCAAATCTGTCATCAAGACACCCAAAACACAAGCGTTCCCTCTTATCTCAACTGATGACAACTGAAATGAAACAAGCCTTGGTAGACACACACACGTGTTCACATACTACGCTATTACCAAGAAAGATATTCGTTCTAAATTACGTTACTATTAAAATTATAACAACACTTCTAAATTACGCTATCAAGTAATCATTAGTACTTTTGAGATCTGATGTCAAACTAAATATGACACTTCAACAACCATTATCATTAAACATAACACATGAAAAAAGTAAATATGTCAATATTATAGGAGGATATACATATTACAAGGCAACATCATGAAATTCCTCCCCGAGAAGATTACTTATCCCGGGTTTGAATCAAAACATTCACAACGGGATAAATAATCTGCTATGACATTATCTTTTCCTGAAATGTGTTTAACACTTACATTATATGGTTGCAGGCATAAAGACCACCTGGTCAGTCTCATATTATTATTTTTCATCTTATTGATGAATGAGATTGGGTTGTGATCCGACAATACTAAAATTTCTTCATTCCTAGGTCGGTTCACATACACTTCAAACTTTTTCAATGCTGTGATTAATGCTAATGTTTCTTTTTTGATTGTTGAGTATGTTTTCTGGTGCTTTTCAACTTTGAAGACATAAAACATACTGGATGTAAGATTCTGTTGTCATCTTTTTGAAGTAGAACAGCTCCAATTCCACAGTCGGATGCATCAACTTGTATCACGAACTTTTTATTGAAGTCTGGAGCTTGAAGCACTGGTCTTGAAGTTAATATGGCTTTAACCTTCTCAAATGATTCTTGACATTCTGGAGTCCAATCAAACTTTCTTTTAGGACTGGTTAAGTCAGTTAAGGGAGCTACTACGGCTGAGAAATTTGGACAGAATCGGCGATAAAATCCAGCCATGCCCAAAAATCTTTGTAGCTGTTTCCTTGTAGTAGGAGGGGTAGCCTTACGGATACCTTCTACATTAGTGTCAATAGGAGCGAGAAGGCCTTTTCCAACTTCAAATCCTAGGTACTGTACAGTTGCCTTTCCAAACTCACTTTTTGTAAGTTAATTGTTAGTCCTGCTTCCCGAAGTTTCTTGAACACTTTCCTTAATATCTTCAGATGTTCTTCCCATGTATTAGAATAAATCACAATGTCATCAAAGGTATACACCTACTCCTTCTATTGATCCTAGTAGTTGATCCATCACTCGCTGGAATGTTGCAGGTGCATTCATCAGACCAAACTTTGTTTACAGTGTATTGATACAGTCCAAAAGGAGTAATGAAAGCTGACAGCAACTTTCAAGTAAGCATTCTCATCTAAGGGAATTTGATAATATCCTTTCAACAAGTCTATCTTGAAACAAATTTGGCTTGCCCAATATTATCAAGTAATTGATCAATAAGAGGCAAAGGATAATTGTCAGCCACACTGATGGAATTCAGTTTCCTATAATCAGTACACATCCTAAATGAGCCATCTGGTTTCTTCACTAACACACAAGGAGAACTATAATGACTTGAACTGGGTTCTGCTAATCCATGCTGCAACAAATATTCAACTTCTTTCTTCAAAACATCTCGATGAAAAGGCGATAAAAAATAAGCTCTCATTTTAAAAGGTTTTCCATCTTCTCTGATCTTTATCTCATGCTTTGTCAGATTGGTACACCTAGGTACATCTGCAAAAATTTCAGGGAAACTTTGAATAACTTCACTTAATTCACTACTTTGCTCAACACTCAGATGTTTTAGTTTATCTTCCAAATTTTCTAATATTGAAGAATTGTTCATCTTGTTTTCAGCTCTAATTCTGTAGCCATCATCGTCCTCTGTAGATGAAGTTGTTTGTGTTATTGACACTGTTTCAGTTTTAGTCTCTGAGAAGTAAGGTTTCAAAAGATTCATATGTATCTTCCTCTGTCGTTTTCTTCTTCCTGGTGTTTCAATCACATAAGTTCGATCACTTAACTTCTCTATTATCCTATAAGGACCTTGAAACTTATTGGTAAGGGAAATCTTTTCACTGGTAAGAACACTAGAACTTGCTGTCCAATACTAAAATTTCTTAGCTTAGTTTTAGCATCATATTTCCTTTTCATTTTCTCTTGACTTATTTTCAAATTTTCTAAAGAGAATTTTCTAATTTCTCTTAATCTTTTCCTCAAGTTCTTCACATATTCTCTTTGGATTTCCTCTTGATTTTCTTCCCAATTCTCTGCAAGAATCTTCAATGGACCTCTAATGTCTCGACCAAAAATCATTTCATTTGGTGAACATCCCATGCTTTCTTGATAAGCATTCCTAACTTCAAATAACATTAAAGGTAAACCAGCATCCCATTCTCTTCCTGATTCATTACAATACTTAGTTAACATACTTTTCAATGTCTGGTGGAACCTTTCCAAGGCTCCTTGAGTCTCTGGATGATAAGCAGTTGATAACTGTTGTTTTACTCTAACAAGTTCATCACATCCTGGAATAATTTTGAAGTAAAGTTCGTTCCTCTATCACTTTGCACAATTTCTGGTATTCCAAACTTGAAGAAAACTCCACCAACTTCTCAGAAATTACCTTTGCACTTATACTTTTACAGGGATCGCCTCAGGATACCTAGTCACTGGACACATTAATGTTAATAGATATTCATTTCCTTTCTTTGTTTTCGGAAGTGGCCCAACCACATCTATAATTACCTTGCTAAAGGGTTCTCCTCTAACTTCTATGGGATGTAGGGGTGCTTTCTGAATGGTTTCATTCGGTTTTCCAGCTATCTGGCATGTGTGACACACACTGCAAAAATTTGCTAACGTCCTTGTGAAGTCCAGGCCAGAAAAAACTACTTCATAACCTTCTCAACAGTCTTCCTGATTCCCATATGTCCAGACTCGTGCGCTACTGCTACAACTTGTTTTCTCAATGGATATGGAATCAAAATTTGATGATATTCACCCCATTCAGCATTTCCTGGTATATCTGCAGGTCGATGCTTCCTCATTAGCAATCCTTCCTTTAGATAATAACAGGTAGAGGTTTGTTGCATCTCTTCTTGATCAACAACTCTGAAGAACAAATCAGCCAACGTTGTATCCCTCTTCTGCAGTTTCATTAGCTTCTCTCTTGTCACTTGACCAACTTCAAGGGCTGAACTCTCCATATCTGCTAACTCTGCTTCTGTAGTTTCATTACCATCTTCAGGAACATTTTGACTACTCGGAGTCTCTTCAATAACAACAGGATCCTCTTCTTCTTGGGAAATCTCTTCACTACTAACACTAGGGAAACTTCACTTTCCTGGAACAGTTCTTCTAATCTTAAAGATCCTTCACTTGATTCTTCTGGTGCAGGTAAATCCTCAGTATCTTCACTTGCAGACATAGTTCTCTTCATACTCCTGGTAGTTACACAACTTGGAAACAGGTGGGGTTTTTTCTTCTCTAAAGCTACTGTAGGACTAACCCTTAAACGGTTTGTCTGTCACTATAGGACAAGGAACAAATGGTACACCACCAACTTCATTACCCAGTAAAACATGTACACCTTCAACAGCTAGTGAGTCTTTTACAGCAAAATCAACATTTCCTGTCACCAATTCACAGGACAAATGCAAGCGGCATATAGGAGTTACCTCTTCTACTCCTATACCCTTCAAAATAACTGAATCTCTCGGTGAGATTCTTCTCCAACTGTGGGTGAGCACCACGAACTACCACACTATGGTTACTCCCCGTATCACGTAATACCTTGACTGGTACCTGCACACTTCCTCCTTGAGTTGTCAGCGTACCTTCATATATGCACGGTGTCTAAAGCCTCCAAGCTGCTCAGCCACTCACTGCTTGAAGTTACATTTCCACTGGTTGCTAAACACTCTGCTTGTTTAGTCTCAGTCTTCCCCACACTGCTCTTCGTAGTTTGCTTCACCTGGTTACCTTTAACCACTTGACCAACTGGTTTGGTCTGCTGTTGTGTCTGATAACAATCTCGACTGTAGTGTCCTACTCTTCCACCCTTGTAGCAGACAACATTAGTCTTCTGTATCTGTCTTGAAAACTGACTGGATGATGAGGATTTAACATTTAATTGCTGAGGGTGTTACCTGACTTTGTATTGGCATAGCCACTAGAAGGATTTCCAGTTGTAATGTTCCTGAAATTTGGATGAGATCTGAAACCTGTGCGTTGTTGGTTCTGGTACTTGACATTATAATTTCTTTTGCTAGAAATTATATTAAAATCTTCGCTCAATGTAGCAGCTTTGTCAAGTTTTTAACCTCTCTCTCTCTTAAATAGGCTCTTATGTGTTCAGGAATTCCTCTAAGATATTGTTCTAGGACTACTAACTCCTCAAGTTCGTCCATAGATTTAACTTTTAGCAGCCTCCAACCATCGTTTAAAACATCTTCTTACTTTGTAAGCATAATCCAAGAAAGTTATCTTGTCATCCTTTCTCAAAGATCTGAATCTTTCATTATAATATTCAGGGTCATCTGGTAAACTTGTAGCACATTATGTTTGAGTACCTTTGTACTCTTTACACTGATCAGCTGATAAGGCTAAATAGGCACTTCTTCCTTTACCAATGAGAACACTCTGTAACAAGACCGACCATTTATCTTCTGGCCATCCCATACCTGAAGCCACTTTTTCAAAGTGATCAAAAACTCATCTGGGGCTTCTTCTGTAAATTTCCCTCCTTCTGCACTCTTACTACATCAAATACAGGGTCTGAATTACCTTGAGTAGGGTTAGACGGTATTACAGGTAATGTGGATCCTGAGCTTTTATTAACTCCATCTCCCTTTCATGTCTTGCTCTTTCTCTCTCCTCTTTTGCTCTTTCTCTTTCTTCTTTTGCTCTTTCTCTTTCTTCTTCTGCTGCTTTTTCTTCTTCTCTTTCCTTTCTTTCTCTTTTCTCTCTATCTTCTCTTTCTCTTTCTGCTTGCATTTTCTCTCTGTCAGCCTGTATCCTCAGCTTAATCAAATTTTCTTCTGCTTCTATACGTCTAAGTTCTGCTTCTGCATCACTTTTCTCTTTCTTTTGCTCATGTTTATCTGTAAATTCTGCCTCAGCTGCATTCAACAATTCCTGTGCCTCCTAACTCTTCATCTACTTTACCAGAGTCCATCAACGCTTGGATTGCAATATATTTGATTTGTGCCTTAATCATACCACTAGACACATTACCCCAGTATGCTTGCTAAAGCAATCCACTGTAGTCAGGTTGGATTCAGATAACTCTTGGATGGAAGGAGCTGCTAAAAACCTCTGAACATTGAACAGAGCCATTTTCTCTAAGTTACTCAACTAAATAATTCACAATACAAAGCAAAAAATAACTATGTGGTCACTCTCCTATCAAAATATATCCCTAACACCACCAGTATAAACCATAAACCAGAGTGATATTTTGTTTTGTTCCACGGGTCTCTGGGCACCAAACAATATTATGTCACGATGCGTATCAAGTACCTGGTTATTACACAACTAATCTCAAGATTCAAAATATACCTCACTTCAGCCAGATACCTGAACTCTCACAACATTAATTGTTACGACTGAATACTCTAAAGGTAACAGTGATCCCTTAAGAAAAAACTTATTTATCAATCACTTGAAAAAATCAAACTAAGTTCGTCAGAATATGTGTGAGGTATCAAAAATTAAACTAGAAATCTTCTAGAGTAAAAGGGCATCACTCCATCAAAAAACTCTAACTGTTTCCCCAGGTCTTAATTCACTTTAGCAAAACTAAAAGAACAAAACATGTTTATCACTTTGCCTTATGCACACACAATCAATCCTATTCACTGGTGATCAATAAATGAAACACTGTTTTTCTAAAAATGTTAAATACAAAAATTTATTTTCAGATTCAAAGTTTATAACTAGAATTCACAATTAATTAGAATTCACAATCTGAAAAAATTTACTATTAGTTGAAAATAACACAAAACTCAATGAATTCTTGAATTAAATTATGAAACAAAACTAATTCACAAAAACTTTATCAGGAATTTAAATTAATCAAGAAAAATTTAAACTATCAAGAATTACTCAAGATTTAAAAAGAAAATCTCAATAAATGAAATCAAGTATGCAATGTTAAATTAAGTATGCAATGTTAAATTAAGTATGCAATGTTAAATTAACAAGAAATATTTACAATGCTATGTAAATAAATGTTACATCACAAACATAAAAATGTGAAAATATAAAGAAATTGTAAATAGAAAAACACACAAAAATACACGTAAGATTTATCAATAATGATTTCACTTGTTCAAAATTTCCTAACTTATCACACCATAACCTCCTAACTTATCATACCATGGTATCAATAAGTAAAATTTCACGTTACCTTACACAACTTGTGAAAACCTCTGTAAATCACTTGCTGCAGCTGCGTTGCACAATACACACTTTTTTACCAGGCGCCGTTCTCCTAAATAACTTTGCTAAATTCAGATCTCAAAAGTTAATGTTAAAAGTGACCACAAAAATTTACGTTAAAAGTAATCTCTTCCTAATTAGGAATGAGAGAGAGAGAGAGAATGGAACCAAATCGACTGGTCTCAGAAATCAGAATGAAATATCTTTTAGGATTCCAGTAATACGTGAAACAATTACATGATGTCATTAAAGCATTTTGGGTACGAGATACAAAAGTTCTAGAAGCAGGAGGTGACGTCATTAAAGCGTTTTGGGTGCGAGATACAATGGAGAAGCTTCTAGAAGGAAAGTTATCATCCCAGCAAAACGTTTTGAACGCATCTTACAAAACATGACGTAATTGATCAGGACACGTATTCTTTCTCTCAAAGTGGCGAACGTGACTCAAACAATGCATGCAACAACATGAAATCACTCGTCTTGAGCCCGTATGGGACGAATTGGCGTTTGTTTTGCAAATCTGTCATCGCTAACCCAAAACAAAGCGTTCCCTCTTATCTCAACTGATGACAACTGAAATGAAACAAGCCTTGCAGACACACACGTGTTCACTTACTTTGCTATTACCAAGAAAGATATTCGTTCTAAATTACGTTACTATTAAAATTATAACAACACTTCTAAATTACGCTATCAAGTAATCATTAGTACTTTTGAGATCTGATGTCAAACTAAATATGACACTTCAACAACCATTATCATTAAACATAACACATGAAAAAGTAAATATGTCAATATTATAGGAGGATATATATATATATACAAGGCAACATCATGAAATATATATATATATATATATATATATATATATATATATATATATATATAAATTATATATGTATATATATATATATATATATATATATATATATATATATATATATATATATATTTAATATATAACATATACTTCTTCAGCCCTCACTCAGAACATTCTGCTATACCACTTGGTCAAAGTTGCATAATTGGGGGGGTGGGGGGGGGAGGGCCAATTATGCAGAAATGATAGTCTCATGAATTATGCTTTAACAAAGACTGACTTAGAGAAGAGAGACCATAATCACTTTTCACTACAATAACTTTGCAAAAGTCTGTTTTCTATTGACAAAGCTAATAGAATTGCTACTTTTTGGAGCAGCGTTTGAAGTTGGCCTTAGTTAGAAAAAGCACATGACGCATCGCTTTTGTTCCCAGAAAATGCTCAGCAAATAATCCAACAAAAATTCAATACAAAATATGTCTCATTTGGAAGTATACCCTAATCACTGGTTCATACATAAATTTTTCTGGAATTTACATGATTACTGGAAACCAGACAAAAACTAAGCTTGGTTACCGTCACATGCTGATTCCCATTGTTGTTCCAGGCATATCTGAAGTATCCCTGAAATACAGTCACAATAAAATTGGAGGTATAAGATGATACAAATCTTATTTCAAGCAATTTTCAGCGGGATACATTTTTTTTTCATTTTATGAAAAATGTACGATATGTGGTAACGTGATTTTACGGTGAAATGAATTTATTCACTTAGTTTGTATTTTTTCCTGATCATAATAACAGACTGAATTCTACAGCATAGATTCTTCTGTTTGTTTCCTAACAGATGACCATGGACCCAGCAAAGAATTCACCCTTGACCTCTACAGCTCCGGAGAAAGCCTCCGAAGCCAAGGGAAACTCAAAGGGTTCACAGCATGCGGACAGCACACCTCTGCCGCCTACCCTGAGAGACCACATAGAAGTCAAGTCCAAGTCACGTGACGTTCTTGTCCATTCAGAGTCAAAACTTGAACTCCCGAATGAAGTCAAAGGCACAGAAGCCATTGCATTGAAAAAGGAGCTTGGACTTCTTGAGGGAGTGGCCATGATTGTTGGCATTGTGATCGGATCTGGCATATTCGTCTCTCCAAAAGGGGTCATTCAGTACACTGGAAGTGTTGGGCTTTCGCTGGGTGTGTGGGCTGTGTCGGGCATCGTTTCCATGGTGGGTGCTCTCTCCTTTGTGGAACTGAGTAAGTTCAAGGTGACACACTATCTTCTTTGGAAGGGAAGTTCTTTCAAGGACTTTCCATTAGATAACGGACATTAAAAAAGGTGGAAGTATCATAAAACTTCAGTTGTTGATGAAAGCTGTCAAAACCCCTCACTCAGAGAATTCCATTTTCAAATTTAAAGACCAGGCAAAGCGTTTGTAAGGAGGCACAATGTGTCATTTCCCATGAACAGAATGTAATGCTATTATGGTTATCATTATTCTTAACGAGTTACTTGGAATTTCGGAGGAATACATTTAATTTCTAATGTGATCTTGATTTCAGTTTTCAATTTGTTTAATGTTTAATTTTAGACTGTTTCATTTTGCTTTTTCCTAAAGTAGATATAAATAATGAAATATTATTACAGCATTCTTGGCCATTTTTTATTGGATATTCAGATAAAATGACTAGTTCTAAATTAGGGTCTTCAGGTAGAATTTATGCACAAGCACAACAGTATGGTATCGTATATTTTTTGCTGGTCATAGTTATCAGACACATTCTACTGAATTCAGTTCTTTTGTAATAGCTAATACAGTTTTATATCACTTCTCTTTACCGACAGAAGCATATTATAATCAAATTTTTTACTGCTCATTCCATCAGGTACAATGATTCCAGAGAGTGGCGGAATGTACAGTTACCTCTATGAGGCTTTTGGCGCCTTACCGGCCTTCCTATACATATGGGTTACTGCTGTGATAAGGAATGCTGCTGGGTGTGCTGTTGTTGCGCTCACCTTTTCCAATTACCTCCTTCAGCCCTTCTTTGAGTGTGGCCAGATCCCTGATACCGCTGCAAGGCTCATTGCTGCCTCCCTCATCTGTGAGTACAAATACAGCACTGTATAGTATTACCTTATACATTGCATATATGTTAGACAGTCTGTGCTTATACTTATAACAAAAATCTGCATGCATGCACACAAGATATAAAAATATATATGTATATATATATATATATATATATATATATATATATATATATATATATATATATATATATATATATATATATATATATATATATATATATATTGTAAACAGTCCTTTTCCTCCGTTACTAAAAATTAAATAACTTTCTTATCAAACTCTGTTCACAACCACAAGCTAAGTCCACAGTCAGTGGAATAGCTCTCAAATAATATTAATAGTGCAAAAATCAATTCATGGGGAAAACGAAACACCACAAAAAACACTTAAATTTAATACAAAAATTATGCAGATAGAAGTTATTCCTGAACCTCGGAATACAATTATTAATGAACACCAATCAACCTGAAAGATTTATAAACCAACACACTTACCCAATTAAGACAGAAAAAGCAAAGATACATCCACAAAGATAAGGGGTTCAGATAGGAGAAGGTATTCGGAAAGTAAAAACAACCTATCAATTACAAACTAATTAATCTAATGATAATTTCCCTCCTCCGAAACACTGGAGCAGTGGCCGTGATCTCCTTAATCATATATTGCTGTCCTCCGTAACACTGGAGTTATAGCTGTGATCTTTTTAGATACTTATATGTCTCTGCGTCCAGAGACAAAAGTGAGGGGGCGAAGTGGTGAAGGCAAATGAATATAATTATGGTACTCGATAGGACCCATCCAACAGCGATCCTACGTCCACAAGGATGATCCTCCAGGAAACCCGGGACGTCCAAATGAGACCAATCAAAGATTGCCTGACTAATCCAAAAAATATCATTCACTTATACCTTGGCTAAGCGAGAGCCCCTCGACATTTACTGAGCCGAGGGTGAGGCTGGATGAAGTGTAATCCTTTAAGTAATAGTACTTCCAAGCAGGCGTTACGTAGCAAATTCAGCAGTCACCAGGAGTAATAAGGCTCAGAGATCAACTGACTCCTTCAGTCGAAAGAATCTCCGACACCACCATGGTGTCAGCACCACTCGCTCACAAATATATGAAAAGACAGAATGGTCATTAGTGACAATTACTAAACAGACAAACCACCGGGGAGGAGGAAAACAAACTAAATGGATAATAATACAGTTCATATGCTTTACAAAAACTAGAATAAAATGACTAATTATAAAATAACACAACAAAGTGACACCTCCTCTCCCAAAAGAAAAAAATATATACATATATATATATTTTTTTTTTACAGTAAATAACTTGGAATACTTTAAAAAAAACTAAATAGTCATTGAAAAGACCGACAAGCCAAGAACAAGGTTTTATGCAACCCTGTAAGGAAAAAACAAAGGTATGAATTTGCAAAAAAAAAATAAAACTTACAAAACCCGATATCCAACAGGAGGGGTGGCAAAGGAACAAGGATGCAGCTCACAAAGGTATCTAAATTAAAATATTAATACAATGGAAAACCTATAACACAGAAAACCTCAAAAACCATTGCTAAATATATTATTTTAAACCCAAGAGCTTCAAAACTCTCACATAAGTATACGCATAATCAAGAGCTACAATGCTCTAATCCGGATTCCATATAACTGTTCATAGGTCATAATTTACAGACTCAACGTTGTTTCACTTTGTTTCACATCGCTCATTGCAACAATGTTCAGCGAACAATAGTCCTGATAACACAGTGACAACACCATATCACTATAAAAGTGTCCTACCGAATACATACACTAACACTGGACAACACAGAGAAAACCAACACAGTTTTCCCCTGCGCAATCCTAACACGCAAAATTTCGTGAAGTGTAATTATGCCTGAAAACCAAGAATGCCCGGATTAGTAGCTGTCCGCTAACAATGTAAATTCCCCGATTAATATCCTAATCACCAAATTAATCACCTCAGCGTATTATACCATGTGCCAAAGACCAACAAATACCAACATCATTGTATACCAACATCATTGTATACCAACATCATTATATCATACTTTTCTGTAACAATTTTACGATATTACCCATTTGTTTCTTTCAACACTCATTCCATAACGCATTAGAAGCACTTCACCAACCTTCATTACAATAAACATTGTCACAAAATATAAACACCGAGTAGCACCTTCTACCTTTACCTAAGACCTTAATATTAAACTAATCTTAATTTTATAGCCCAAGGCATTTACAGAACTCCTGTAAAGGAAAATTATAATTAATACATATTTGTTATACACTCATCTACTCTTACAATACAAACCTAAGCACCTACTTCAACAGTACACACACTGTAACTAGAACGATACAGATACTACCTTAATATCCGCATAGCCCTCTGCAAGAATCCTTCCCTACTCAACGCTGTGAGAGAAAACATCGGCCACAACGTTGTCTTTTCCCTGGGACATGCGCGAACTCTAGATTCCACTCCTGTAACATGAGGTTCCAACGCATCAGACGTTGGTTTTTATTTTTGTATCTATTGATGAAGGTCAAGGGGTTATGGTCAGTCATAATCTTTATTGGAGTTCCTGTGGAAGAAAGATAAATGGAAAAATTATTAATAGCCAGAATGAGTGCGAGTGTCTCCTTCTCGACCATCGAATATTTTCGTTGAGCGGAATTCAATTTCTTCGAGAAGAACGCGACCGGGTGAGAAACGCCTTGCTCGTCATTCTGTAATAAGACCGCTCCGACACCGACATCACTTGCGTCAGTGGCAAGCGAAAAAGGCAGGTCGAAATCCGGAGCCCTTAAAATGGGGAAACTAAGAAGCACACCTTTTAAACATTCAAATGCCCCTTGCGTTTCAGGAGTCCAATTCAAAGGAACAGTTTTCTTCAACAAATTAGTGAGTGAATCAGCAATGTCAGAAAAATTCCTTACAAATTTGCGATAGTAACCAACTAGACCCAGGAATTTTCTGACATCCTTTCGACACTTTGGTATAGATATTTTCTCAATGGCCTCTACATTGGCTTGTTTAGGTGCCACCTTACCGTCACCAACCTCATGCCCTAAATAGATTACCTTCGCTTTGACAAACTCACTTTTTGCAAATTAATTACTAACCCAGCCTTTTTAAAACCTCAAATAAAACCCTAATACGCTTCAGATGCGTTTCCCAGTCATCGCTATAAATTACGATATCATCAATATACACAACGCAACCTTCTAAACCATACACCAATGTGTTCATTAAACGTTGAAACGTAGCCGCAGCGTTTTTCATACCGAACGGCATTACACGGCATTGAAATAACCCTTGTGGAGTCACAAAAGCAGATAAAGCCCTGGCCCGTTTTGATAAAGGAACTTGCCAATACCCTTTTAGCAAGTCAAATTTACTGATAAACTTTGATTTTCCCATGCGATCGATACAATCCTCAATCCGAGGCAAGGGATAACAATCTGTCTGCATGACTTCGTTAACTTTCCTATAATCGAAGCACAAACAAAAATCACCATCAGGCTTTTTCACCAACACTACCGGAGAGGACCATGGGCTTTTACTGGGCTCTATTAAACCATGCTTTAACATATAGTCAATTTCTTTGGCTACTACCTTAGCTTTAAAGGGGTTTAACCTATAAGGGGACTGTTTTATGGGGGTGGCATTCCCAACATCCACGTCATGTTCCAAAATAGACGTACGACCTGGTACCTCTGAAAACAATTCTTTATAACCCATAACCAGTTTTCTTAAAGACCTTCGTTTCTCGCTACTGAGATGGGAGACTAAACCATCAAAGTTCTCCAAATAATTCTTATTACTAGACAAGCAAATTTCATTATCATAATTATCATTATTAAAACCCTCTGAAAAGGAATAAAGATTATTATTATGTGAAACATCATCCATAATAGCGGCTATCGGAATAACTTTCTCTCTTTCCTTATATGCTTTTAACATGTTAACATGACACAATTGGAAAGGCTTCCTTCTTTCCGGAGTTTCAACCAAATAATTTACCTCACTAACTTTTTTCAAAATTTTCCATGGTCCAGAGAAAGAAGCTTTCAAAGAATTACCCGGCAACGGCAAAAGTACCAAAACCCTATCGCCTACTGCGAAATTACGCACTTTAGCCTTTCTATCAAAAAAGTATTTCATCCTTCTTTGACTAGACAATAAATTTTCTCTGGCAAATTTCCAAGCCTTCGACAATTTGTCACCCAAGTTTGTCACATAATCTAACAAGATGATGTCGGGGATATCACCTTCCCACGATTCTCTTACCACATCAAGAGGACCACGCACATAATGTCCAAAGACCAAATCAAAAGGTGACAAACCTAAGGACTGACTTGGAGCCGACCGAAAGGCAAATAATAAATAAGGCAATTCCTTGTCCAAATCGGATCCATGAGTTAAACAATATTTCTTTATCATTGACTTCAGGGTCTGATGGAACCTCTCAAGAGCACCCTGACTTTCTGGATGATATGGGAAGAAGTCACATGTCTAATGTCCAATTCATTCATCTTACCTTTGAAATATTTACTAACAAAATTAGTCCCACAGTCTGACTGGACGACCTTGGGCATCCCATACCTAGTAAAAAGTTGGTTAGTACTTCTACAATTTTTTCACTCTTAATGGTACAGAGGGAATAGCTTCAGGATAGCGAGACATTTTATCCATTATAGTGAAAATATATTCATTCCCACTACGAGTCCTCGGTAACGGACCAACTACATCGATAATGACCTCTTTGAAAGGCTCGGAAACCACAGGGATGGGGCACAAAGGAGCTTTAGGAACAGGTTGATTCGGCTTACCGACTTTCTGACACACATCGCAACTATTAACAAACTTCTAACGTCTGCTTTCAACTTGGGCCAGAAATAGTTCGCGAAGAGTTTGCTAGTCGTCTTATAAACACCAAAATGTCCAGCCAAACCACTTTCATGAGCCAACGACATCAAACCATTTCTGTAAATATAAGGAACCATTATTTGTCTTAATATTTCATGTTCCGAGTTACCAGCCTCCATCGGCCTACTCAACCTGTACAAAATATTCTTAATAATTCTAAATTTAGGTACAGTCAAGTCCGATTCTTCGCCCGACTCTATGGGTAGGTCATGAAATTCCTTTTTCTGGGCTTTAACAAGTTCTTCCACAGTCCAATTCGGATGATCTCTCAAAATATTAATATCTCCTACAATACTACTACTATTTTCCAAACTACTCAAGTCTACATCAGTTGCAACGTCAACAACTCTAGCACTAGAACGCGTAACTACTGCTACTTCTGGATTGATCAAAATTGGACAAGTCTTATTCTTAAAAGCCACGTCATTCCCCAAAACAATATCAACCCCTTTGACAGGAAACTTATTTACTACTGCCAACTTCAAAACTCCTGAGAAAGAAGGACATTTCAAATGAAAATTTCCAATGGGGTAAGACTTGACTGAATCAGGAAAACCAGACAGCAAAACAAACTCTTTACAATCAAAGTCAAAATCTTTAGGTAACGCATCCCGTAAGATCAAAGACTGGGCCGCCCCAGTATCCCGTAAAATCCTTACTTCCTTTTCAATGGGCGAATTGACCGACGACACTTTCCCAGCAGACAAATACCTCTCAAAACAGTCTGTTAGTCATTGGTCACTGGGTCTGGTCGGAACAGGATCGCTTTCTTTTCTGCTGACTCCCATCACCGGTCTTCCTCTAGCCTGCAAGGATTTTTTAAAAGCAAAGCAAGAACTCTTCAAATACCCTTTCTTATTACAATAAAAACACGTAACCTTCTTTTTCCACTCTGGATCATGGGAACCATAACCTCTTTTATCATTATTAACAGAAAAACGTTTAACATTATTAACAGGTTCCTGTACCGTAAAATTATTATTATTATTATGATTAGGCCGCATAAACGTCTTACTCTTATTATAACCACCTCGACCTGTCCTATCCCATTTCGGTTCTACACTTGTCCCTGATGCTCCTAACTCACTCTTGTGTGACAAATAATATTCATCGCTAGCAATAGCGGCTTCCTGTAAATTGTCGATTTTCAGTTCTTCGAGGTGAACTTTTAACTTATCTGAAACACACCTCTTGAATTCTTCTACATATAACAATTCTTTTAATTTTTCCATGTCATCCACCTCTTTCGATTTAAACCAATCTTCCGCAAATTGTCTTTTTCCCCTAGCGAACTCTACAAAGGTTTGGTCACTACACTTTTGCAAATTTCTGAACCTTTGCCTGTAGGCTTCCGGAACCAACTCGTATGCTTTCAACACAATAGCCTTAACATTTTCGTAATCTGAGGACAAAGTTTCATCCAAAGTTACTTAAACCTTTTGAGCCCTTCCTACATTTTTACTCTGTATGAGAGTGGTCCAGTATTCCTGGGGCCACTGCAATTTGGCCGCAATTCTCTCAAATGAGACAAAAATTCCGCAACATTGTTCTCTTGGAAACATGGCACAAACTTAAGGGCCTGCCCCAAATTAATGGCAGGCGTTACCAAACTACTCGGGGAGGAAGGAGGAGAAGAGGGAGCTGCACTTCGCATTTCTCTCTCAAACATTCTTTCTCTCTCTCTCTCCTCAACCCTAAATTTCTCTAAATTAAATTCTAAAGTTTTCAATTCTATCTGTTTAGTCAATACCTCCACCGACACCTCAGTCTTCGGTGTTATTACCTCACCCTTTTCAACCATACAGACATAATCATAAACCTGGATTAACAATAGGCCTTTCCTAATAGACATATCATACTCCAACTCCAAATTTTGAGCTACTTGCTCCAATTCACTTCTATCAAGCTCTGCAAGCCTTGCTTGCCACCCCTCTCCAGACAGGAGATCTAACACATTAACTGTCGACATTGTGACTAAACAAACTAAATATCAACAAACAACAAACTCAACACGAGGAGGTGTAAAAATGTTGTTCAAAGAAAACTAAGCCCCCAGAATTAATTTTGCACTGAGTGAACAGACAGGAACGTAAGATCCTGTCACGGTCGCCAATTTGTAACGGTCCTTTTCCTCCGTTACTAAAAATTAAATAACTTTCTTATCAAACTCTGTTCACAACCACAAGCTAAGTCCACAGTCAGTGGAATAGCTCTCAAATAATATTAATAGTGCAAAAATCAATTCATGGGGGAAAACGAAACACCACAAAAACACTTAAATTTAATACAAAAATTATGCAGATAGAAGTTATTCCTGAACCTCGGAATACAATTATTAATGAACACCAATCAACCTGAAAGATTTATAAACCAACACACTTACCCAATTAAGACAGAAAAAAGCAAAGATACATCCACAAAGATAAGGGGGTTCAGATAGGAGAAGGTATTCGGAAAGTAAAAACAACCTATCAATTACAAACTAATTAATCTAATGATAATTTCCCTCCTCCGAAACATTGGAGCAGTGGCCGTGATCTCCTTAATCATATATTGCTGTCCTCCGTAACACTGGAGTTATAGCCGTGATCTTTTTAGATACTTATATGTCTCGTCCAGAGACAAAAGTGAGGGGCGAAGTGGTGAAGGCAAATGAATATAATTATGGTACTCGATAGGACCCATCCAACAGCGATCCTACGTCCACAAGGATGATCCTCCAGGAAACCGGGACGTCCAAATGAGACCAATCAAAGATTGCCTGACTAATCCAAAAATATCATTCATTATACCTTATACTAAGCGAGAGCCCCTCGACATTTACTGAGCCGAGGGTGAGGCTGGATGAAGTGTAATCCTTTAAGTAATAGTACTTCCAAGCAGGCGTTACGTAGCAAATTCAGCAGTCACCAGGAGTAATAAGGCTCAGAGATCAACTGACTCCTTCAGTCGAAAGAATATCCGACATCACCATGGTGACAGCACCACTCGCTCACAAATATATGAAAAGACAGAATGGTCATTAGTGACAATTACTAAACAGACAAACCACCGGGGAGGAGGAAAACAAACTAAATGGATAATAATACAGTTCATATGCTTTACAAAAACTAGAATAAAATGACTAATTATAAAATAGCACAACAAAGTGACAATATATATATGTATATATATATATATATATATATATATATATATATATATATATATATATATATATATATATATATATAATAGAACAGGAATAGAACAAACAGCCATCGTAACACCCTATAAGTTTATTTGGTCAAATTTTCGAGACTACATGCCTCATCATCAGAGCTGTAAAATACAAAGAATAGAAATTAAGAATCGACTCAGCTAAAAAACTTACAAAAGCCTAAAACATAAAACTTAAACTAAAACAAGCACTGAAGAAACATTAAAACATACTAAAAGACCTAATATTTAAAAAACGTAGATAAAAAATATGCATGTATATAGTATCAGAATGTTTAGTACCTAACTCTGTGGGAACTAAGAACTGAGTGGCATTCACAGTTCTCAGGAGGACGATGTCAACTTAAGATATATATAAAACAGTGGAAGAGGTCTGGCTGTTTAGGGAAGGAACAAGCTGCTTAATAGTTAAAGATTCCAGGATGGAGAGAGAGTGGTTGTTGGGTGTTTGGGCAACAATATTAAAATTATCATAAAAAAATTATGTCTTGCATTTTTTACAATGATCTCTTATATTAGAAAATTCTTTTGTTTTTAATTGACATCCTGTTTGGTGACTAACTTGTGATATTGCCTTTAAAATGTATATCTTTCCATGATTTTGATATATTTACTGTTCTAGTTATCATATGTTCTGTGTAATAATAATAATTGTTGAGGTATTGTATGTAGAGTAATGTCAGATCTCACAAGAATTAGTGATTTAGATAACTTAACAATGTAATTTAGAATGAATAATGTCTTTTTAATAATAATGTAGTAGGAGAGAGTTTAAGTTAGACCAGATATTGTAGCTGGCATTGAGATAGCTTTGTTTTGAGTTGAGACGAGTGCTTGGTTTCCTGTTAGATTCCCAGGGTGACAAGTGAGAGACAACAGTCGAGTCATGTAAGATTTTTGTCTCATACGAGAAGAGGATGAATAATTTCACAATGTTTCATGTACTGTTCTGTTTTAAGATCAAGGGGATATTTGCACCAAAGCACATGGCAATTGTGTCATGTTTAAGATTACATTGCTCTGATCACCTAATGTTCTAACATGTTAATTTTGGCCTCAAGACTTTTTGCTCAGGAAGTGTCGTCATCTTCCATTTCTAGAATTTTCTCTTGTATTCCGTTCCCAAATGCCTTAATAATGATGTCTTCTGGTGTTTTACCTCTAGCTGGAATCCTAAAATTTGCTCATTCTGATTTCAGATACCTATTGTGTGGTTCTCTCTCTCTCTCTCTCTCTCTCTCTCTCTCTCTCTCTCTCTCTCTCTCTCTTCAAAAGAGAGAAGTTATTAACATAAAATATTTGTGTGGTCATTGATGTTAATCTTAGCTTTTGAAACCTGATAACGGTAGTAAAAATGAGTGTGTTTTGTGAATATCGAGCAGCTGCATTTAGGGTGATTTTGTGAAAGTTTTACAAGCTTGTGTTAGGTAAAGTGAATTTTATTTATTATTACCATGGTATAATAAGGTATATTTAGGGATTTTTGCCTTAGTGAAATTGTTTTTGGTAAAACTTTTGTGTATTTTTGTATGTTCTTGTGTTTGCAATCTCTTAGTTTTTCACATTTTACATAGTGGTGATTTAACATTTATTTACTTAGCATTTTAAGTATTTCTTAATAGTTTAACATTGCATACTTGACTTAATTTTCATTTACTAAGATTTTCCTTTCAAATCTTGAGTAATTCTTGATAGTTTAAATTTTGCTTGATTGATTTAATTTCTTGATAAATTGACCTTTGTGATTTAATTAATTTTGTGTTGATTTCAAGTAATAGTAAACTTTTTCAGATTGTGAGTTCTGATAATAAATTTTGAAATTAGAAATAAATTTTTGTATTTAAAATTTTTATAATAGTGTTTCATTTACTGATCGCCAGTGATAGGATTAGTAATGTGCATAAGGCATAGTGATAAACATGTTTTGTTCCTTTAGTTTTACTAAAGTGAATTAAGACCAGGGAAACAGTTAAAGTTGTTTCATGGAGTGATGCCCTTTTACTTTAGTATATTTCTTGTTTAAATATTGATACCTCACACTTGTTTTGATAAACTTAGTCTGATTTTTCGTATGATTAGTAAGCTTTTTAAGGGATCACTGTTGCCTTTAGAGTACTCAGTTGTAATTTTATTATTATGAGAGTTCAGGTATCTGGCTGAAGTGAGGTAGATTTTTGAATTCTGTGATTAATTGTGTAATAACCAGGTACTTGGAACACTTTGTGACAATATATATATATATATATATATATATATATATATATATATATATATATATATATATATATATATATATATATAATATATAATCAGTTAGCTACAAACGTCCTTTAATATCAATTTGCTCTACCTCAGAAACAATATATTTTCATATATATGTTACCGAAGGGGTTAAATGCATCCACTGTAGTCCTGAGTTCTCATCCTTCGCTGGTTCGAGCCCACGGGACGACGAACTTATTATCAACTAAAAAAATTCCCCTTCGGTAACATATATAAAAATATGTTATTTCCGAGGTAGAGTGAATTGGATATTAAAGGACGTTTGTAGCTTACTGATTGTATATGAAACACAGTGATGTGAAAAAAAGTCATATATATATATATATATGCAATTCCTCATGAAGGTGACCTTTGAAAAGTTGGGTCAGCTATTCGCAGGGTCCATTTTTACTATACACAACATATAGGAAAATGCTGAACCATTCGCATACCACACGAAATCGCAGAGCTCCTTGGTGACAGGGCACGGGCAGTGAAAATGCAGTTTCAGCTTAAATCGTTCTAGAAGCTGAACCGGTTATAAAATCCGGTTTTGAAGAAAGCATTCAGTAATGTACGTG
The DNA here is from genome assembly GCF_040412425.1 of Macrobrachium rosenbergii. Taxonomy (NCBI): domain Eukaryota; kingdom Metazoa; phylum Arthropoda; class Malacostraca; order Decapoda; family Palaemonidae; genus Macrobrachium; species Macrobrachium rosenbergii. Next base: position 51,554,097 of record NC_089781.1, on the reverse strand, counting down.
CGTGGACGTGTATCTCATGACACCTTGAAGTACAGAGGGCGTGTCTTTGTTGAACATTGAACTTGGTGATGTCATGAGAGTGTTCATTTGTGCATTGCATAATGAATATAATGGGAGGGATCGTTAAACGATTAGGCGTTGCGATCCATTATTTGTATATTTGAACATGTGAACTGTGAAAATTCACATGGAGACTGTCCCAGAGGATTTTGTGAAGTGAGTACAACTCATAAACGTTTTAGACTTTACTTTCAGAACTATGAACACAGACGTTACCCCTGTGGCAGTGAAATTTTGTGTTTCTGCAATTTTTACATTTTCTGGTCTTTAATGTGACGTTTGTTCTTTCACAGGTATTCCATTCCATTCCATTCCATTTCTCCCTCCTTCAAGGAAGGACATTTTGAGATGACCTGATTTTATTAATTGACCTGTTTATGATTTAAAGGACAGATGAGTTATTTCCTGCAATTCCTTAAGTAATTGGGTGTTTATGATTTTGGACCTTATTTCCTTAGAAGAACTTTTGATAGTTATGATGAATCATTCGTTTTCATTCTTCGTAATTTTTAAGAAGTTATTTTCGTTGTTATTTTGTCAATAAAGGTTTAGTTTTGTACTTAGTATTTCATTCCAGTAGTCCTTAGAATTTATTAGGGAAAGGTATAACTTATGATGTTCGCTCACGTTACACGCTATCACTCAAATATCTCGGAAAAGCGAGATACCAACTTCTGTTCACAGAACGGAGACTTAAATCAAGTATAGGCTCAGGATTGTCCTTTACAGATTTTTGGTGGCAGCATATAAGGTAGTTAGGGCAGTTAGAAGGTGTTAGATAGTTAGGTAATTGAATAATTAGGCATGTATACACTTCCGAAGAGACATAATTTAGCGTTGGCATCTCAGGATAGGATTTTGTGGGAGTCAGTAGCGTCAGATGTTGCTGGGGGCGAGCGTCTCTCGCAAGCTAGTATTTCTTAAAGAGTGCTTTGGTTAGGGTATAAAACAGTGATATATCGATGGGTATATTGGGCAGTAATTGCGATATCATGATCGTTGGTGTGTGTTAAAACACGTGAAGACGCGCAAATATTTTTTTTGTCCCTCTCTCTCTCTTCGCTTGATGGAGATTCACGCGCTGCTAATGTGAGTGTTGTGATTTTTCTTTTTGGTTGTTATGTTAATGTGAAATTGTCCTTTTCGTTGTGTTGTAGCTGGTGATAGGGACAATTGTGTGTTTTTTTTTGTCATTGTGTTGTAAGTAATGTTTCGATTGCTACGATTGTGTTACGTCATCACCACGGTGATGTAGTAATTGCGTCACGAGTTTGGGCAGAGCGACTTGCTTGCTTTGCCACGCCTATGAAGCGCTGTGTGTATTATATGTATATTGTATCTTCTTTTTTTTTTATAGCAATCTGCTGTACGCATCGGCGTGTGGGTTTTAAGGGTGATATTTTGTTGTTGCATTATTTCTGGGAACTTTTATAATTGGGTAGTATTCTATTTGATATTTGTGAGTTGTGGGGTGCAAGCATTTTTGCACAAGTGTGTATGCACTTCTTGGTTTTTGTAATCACACACGTATGTGCGTGTGGGTAAAATGTGTATGTGTGTATGTATGTAGAGCACTTGCATTTGCTTGAATGACACTTTCCGTTTGGACAAAGGAGGAAGTGTGCACCCAGCAGTTTTTGCCTTTGGAGACAGAGCGAGCCTCGAGATATGGTGTTAAGCATTTTTTCTGTAGGCGTCATCAGGCCTTCGATGAGGATTGAGGGGATGGTAGGGAGGGGGTGTTGCTGCTTGTAGGGGGTGGGAGACATTTCTCTCTCTCTCTCTCTCTCTCTCTCTCTCTCTCTCTCTCTCTCTCTCTCTCTCTCTCTCTTTCTCTCTCTGTTCTCTCTCTTTCTCTCTCTCTCTCTCTCTCTCTCTCTCTCTCTCTCTCTCTCTCTCTCTGTGCCTGAGAGGCATTTTCCCGTGTCTTTTTTTTTGTGACCTGTTGTAGCTTGGCCTTGGAAGAAGTGAACTTGACCCCTTTTTGACTGACTAAAGAGTTATCAGCTGTGTACGTAAACAACACTTGTTTTTTCTCTCTCTCTCTCTCTCTTTCTCTTTCCACTTGATTTGGGAATTTAACTGTAAGGGGTTGCTAATTGTGAATTTAATCTTTGGAATGTAGTTTGATGATGGGTTTAATTCACTGGGAATTTATTTAAGGGATTACTTAATAGTAAATGTAGTTTTTGGATTTACGTAATTTTGAATTTAATTAAGGGTTTAATTAATTGATTTTTTGTGTTTTATGGTGGGTTTTGTAAACTTTTGATTTAATTGTTCATTTCAGAAACTTTGAATTTGATTGTAGTTTTAATTAAATTGGGATTTAATGATGGCTCCGGGTTGAGTACCTTTCTTTTGAGTTTCGGGGATTAATTGTAGAGTAAGGGGATTTAACATTGTAATTTTTGTGTTGTATGGGAATTCTGTTAAGGGAAAGTGTTTTGCCTTTGGTTTTTTGGTTTGATAAAGGGTATACTTTCACGGGACCTTGGGAATTTTTGCATTTGTGAGTTTAAGTACAAATATAAGGAGAGGTAGTAGTGATCAGAGACTCCTTAGAGCAGCCTATGGTTGTGTAGGACGCGGAAATCCAGTCCGCGTTCCGAGGAATTTGTTTGCAAGTCATAATAGCCCAAGACTGATGGGTGGCTTGAGTTCTAGGATCCCACGGGGTCGTTGTTTTAATTGTAATTTGCAGGGTCACATTAAGAGATTTTGCCGTGTTAGGTATTGTGGCAGTTTTAATAGTAACAATCATCCTTGGCGGTCTTGCCCGTCTCGGAGCCAGTATAACAGACCCGCATTCCGGAATTTTGGTAGCCCAGATAAGGAAGTACCTCACGTGAATTGCTCAAGTGAATCTGGTAATCGGCAGACATTGTCGAAAGACCGGTCATTTGAACAGGAAAACTGGATGGGTGTCTCATGGGATATTGGACTTTTAGGAGAACCCACAGGGGCGAAGCCTGTTGTAATTGGGTCTGTACAGGGAGTAAATGTAAGGGTCTTTCTTGATACAGGTGCCTCCATTAACCTGATGAACGAAGAATTGTTCAGATCAATGTTTCCCGGTCGATCTTTGAGACCTGTGCAAGAAGCTGTATGCGACGTTCAGGCAAATAAATTAAGAATATTGGGTTGTTTGGACATAGCTTTTTTCCATTGGGGGTAGATCTTTGATGGAACCATTTCTAGTTATGAGGGGATGCGCTTTGGGAAATACATTGTTGCTGGGACATCCGGCATGTCGGAGACGAAAGATATCGGTTCATACAGGGGTTTCTGGTATAACTGTGGGGATGCCTGGTGTGTTTGTACCGTATGAGGGGGCAGACGTGAGTGTAGTGAGTGAGTGAAAGGGGTGCGTAAGTCTGGACAGATGCGCATGGATGAGGGTAGCGAGAAGTTGAAAGGAGTTTTGTGTACGAGTTCGGTAAATGATGTAACGAGTTCAGGGATAACTTGGGTGGAGTTGCTAAACTGTAACGATACAGTTCGTAATTATCAAAAAGGTACTTATGCAATCGATGAAGATAATTCAGTGAACATTGTCAGGGATTTTTGTTCTTTCTCAGGAGCAGATTTACAAGCTAGAAGGCAAGTGTTTAGAGACCAGTTAGCAAATGCTGATTACAAGGAATATGCTGAGGGTATAGAAGATGTTTTAGCGGAGTTTGCGGACAGTCGCACTTAAAGGGGACAAGTTAGGAGTAACGAATGTGTTAGAACACAAGATTCAGTTGGAGGACAAGACTAAGCATATTTTTTATCCTTCATATAGGATTCCTTTTAAGATTATGGAACAGGTAGAACAAGAGGTAAATAGGTGGGAAGATGAAGGCATTGCTAGGCCTAGTTCATCACCCGTTAATTTTCCATTACTTGCAGTCCCCAAGAAAGATGGCTCAGTCAGAGTTTGTGTAGACTTTAGGAAATTAAATGAGAAAAACATTCCTGGTCGCTACCCTGTGGCGTGTTTGCCAGATTTGTTTTTTGAGATAGGGGGAAGTAATATCTATACATCAATTGATTTGATGCAGGGATACCTTCAAGTTCCGTTATGTGAGGAGAGTCGAAAGTACACGGCCTTCTCTTTGCCGAAGGGTCGTTATGAGTTCACACGAATGCCATTTGGTTTGACTATCTTTTACATGGATGATATCTTGGTTGCCACTGATTCAGTAGATTCAGGAGCATCTAGATGTTCTTAGGGAAGTTTTTAGAAGACTTAGGTTAGCTGGTTTGAAGATAAAGTTAGCTAAGTGTAATTTTCTCAAGAAGCAGTTAGTTATTTAGGACATGTCATTTCTAAAGAGGGTGTCAGAGTAAATGATGATAAGGTTAAGGCAATTGTAGAGTTTGCTACACCCAAGACTAAGAAGCAGGTTCGGTCATTTTTAGGCATGGCGGGATTTTTCCATAGATTCGTGAAGGGTTTTTCCGTTTTAGCGTCTCCTTTGACAGATATTCTGAGGGATGATGTGCAGTTTGTTTGGGGAGAGCGTCAGCAAGTAGCATTTCAAACCATTAAAGATGTTTTAACAAATCCCCCGGTGTTGAAGTTTCCAGATTTAGAACGTCCATTCACGTTAGTTAGGGACGCAAGTAGCGTCGGGATAGGCGCATGCCTTATGCAGAAATTCGATGGAAAACTCCACCCGATTGCATTTTACAGTAGGAAGTTTAAGAGACGAGGTAGTAATGAGCACCTCATGTCGGTGGTCGATAAGGAGGCGTTTGCCGTGGTATCGGCCTTGTCCCATTTTAAAATTCTGTTATTAGGTACTCAGGTAGAGATTTTGACTGATCATAAGCCGTTGGTGGATCTTTTTAATAAACCGGATCTTTCACCCAAAAGAGCCCGATGGTATCTAACAATCAGGGATTTTGATGCTAAAATAAAGTATATAGAAGGTAGACAGAATGTTGTAGCAGATGCCCTTAGTAGAAGTTTTTCTGATGAGCAAGGTACGCTTGTATGTTATGTATCGGGAGATAGCATTGACTGGGATATTAGTCTGGTAGAAAACAAACAGGATGAAGATGAGACCTTGAGAGATGCAAAAGCGTTTCTTAGAGGGGAATTTGTTAAGAGGGGATATAAGCTGCCTTTTGCGGGGCTTGAATTAGAGGGTAATGTGTTAGGAAGATTAGATACAGACTGAGAAATAGTGAAGGTAATGGCGATACGACGCAAATAGTTGTTCCCACGAGCCTGGTACCTACGGTGCTAGATATTGTTCATAGTAGGTCTATCACTCCTCATCTAGGGATTGAAAAGACGTATCAGAACATACGAGGACAATTCTTTTGGGAGAATATGTCAAGAGATATAGAAGACTTTGTTAGAAGTTGTTCAGTTTGTAACGCATGTAAGCCATCTAGGGTTGTTTCATGTAAACTGGGTTCACTCCCGATTCCTACCAGACCCGCAGCAAGAGTCCACATGGACATCTTGAGTAATTTCTGTGAATCTAATTATGGCCATAGGCACCTGCTGGTAGTCGTTGACGAGTTAACTAGGTTCGTAGAGATTTTCCCGTTGAAGCATAAAACAGCGGAGGAAGTAGCGAACGCATTCTTTAATTGGTGTATTTGCAGATATGGGGCGCCAGATGTCCTAATCACAGATAACGGACGCGAATTTGTAAATCGTACGATGCAATGTCTTGCGGACGTAATGGGGATTAAGAAAGTTAATATTATTCCATATACACCAGACGCGAATGGCTTGTGCGAACGAGCAAATAGAAAGGTTATTGAAGCTTGTAGAATGACCATGGGGGGTAATGACCCAAATTGGGACCGCTATCTTCCACAGGTCCAACATAGTATAAATGCTATGTGTAGTGATACCATTGGAATGTCTCCCAATAAGTATACCTTAGTTTTACCAGACCACTGAGCTGATTAACAGCTCTCCTAGGAGAATAAAGGATTAGAATTTTACGTGGCTAAGAACCAATTGGTTGCCAGCAACGGGACCTACATCTTATTGTGGAATCCGAAACATTATAGCGAAAATGAATTTCTATCACCAGAAATCTCCTCTAACTCTTCATCAGCCAGCCGCGGGAATTGAACTCCGGCCCATCGAGTGAGTCTGAAGCTCAACCGGCTCGGTCTCCCAATGAAGCGCTGTTTGGATACCCAGCGCGAGGTGTGTTTGATCTGTTGCCCATTCCAACAGATGACGAGATTGTAAAATCACTGATTTCAACTGCGAAAGAGAGATATGCGTGCCTTGCTAAGAATCTTGAGATGAAAACGCGAGACATGGTAGATAAGAGTAATGCTAAGCCAGATAGAGTCAAAGTGGCTGTTGGAGATAGGGTTTATTTGTAGATAAATGTCAGGAATCAGCTGAACTATAAGCTGGGTCCTAAGTTTGAAGGTCCGTTCCTGGTTGTTGAAGCAAAGAAGGGAAATAGATTTGTTGTTCTGGATGAAAACACGGGTGTGTCTCGTTTGACACATATTTCTAAGATCAAAAAGACGGGTTAATGGATATTAGCATGGATGCATTCCTGGGTTGTATTGTTGTTATGGTGATGGGTAGTTACGGGTCTTTTTTTCCTTTCGGGTTTTAATGGGTTGTAAATGGGCATGACTTGCAGTTTGTTGTAATTCAGGAGGACGTTAGTCCATAGAGTTTTACGAACCTTTAATAATTCAGGTTCATTGTGATTTCTGATGTACGCTGCAATACTTAGTGTAAATTGTGTGCAGAATACCGTAGAGTTTTGTAGATATATGAATTTGAGTTGTCTTTTTTTTAATGGATCGCATCTGCGGTTAGGGACTTCATCGTTCACACTTGGCGATAGTAATGGGTTACTTTGAGTTAATGGTTTGTATTCATATGACTTTGGGAATTGTGACACGGGCTAATTTCATACGAGATTTGACCCGTGTGTTATTATATTAGAATGTTATGATGTGTTTTGGTTGTCTGACGCAATATCTTTGAATATAGAGTTACAGAATAAGGATTTGTGGTTTAGGATTTTGTTTTTGGGGAGGTATTTAGTATATCGGACCGAACGGGTCTGATCTTTTACAAGTTGGGATATGTCAGTTAGGATTTAGGAGAGGTTTAGGAAGGTTTTGATAGAGATATCGAATTCGAGTATTTGGGATTTTTCAGTTCTCTTTTAAAATCAAAGGGAGCTGTGTTATGAGTAATTGTAATTGTTAGGATCATAGGAGCGATTGCCATTAAGTCAATTGCTATTGTGTTGAGAATTAGTCAGGTGTTGCGAAATATTCGCTAACCGGAGTAGAACCTTGATGTTTTTTATGAGATATGATACCTTTCAGATGTTTAGGATTGCCTTTCGTGTATTCAGTGTATGGATAGGATTCTCGGGTAATTTTTTCTGTTGGATAGAATTTTTATGAATAGTTCCTTAGAGTTAGTGTACCTGATAGTGAGTTGACTGTGGAAATTCTGGGTACCAACTTGGAATTGTTTCACATTGAGAATATATGACCTTTGCACTAGTAGTCTTATTTGGTTCAGTAATAATATGGCATAGGGAATAGACAAGTTACTTTTTGATATGACTGTCTATATGACCGACTCACGAAAAATACCACTCCCTCGCAACGGAGATGTTGGAATAGCTTCACCGTCCTCAACATATGAGAAAGCTGTCAACGTTACTTCTGCACTTTGGTGAGATGATCCAGGGCTTTGGAGAGATGTCGGGCAGGATGTCTTCATCTTTGCCGTATTTTTGAGGAGACGTTGGGTTGGCGAAAAAGGAGACGCAAGAACACATTCAACATGGGCTTGTGCAGTTGCAAGCCATTCATCTTCGTCGGATCGCTGGTAGACGTAGGAACACTTTCAGCTTGGACTGGTGCAGTCGCAAGCCTTTTATCTTGGTTGGATCACCGTTGGCGTGCGCAGTCGCAGGCCCTTCAGCGTAAGGCAGTACCAGGAGTGAAATCGTCTGGAGTAATGCATTTCTTGAATGAACTGATTGTGCTATAATATCTGTGTTATAAGATATATATAAGTTTTGCACCTAGAACTTTTGAGGTGGGGTCCACCTCAGGTGCGTGGACCGAGCTACTGTAATTGCTCGCGAAGGTGACCTTTGAAAAGTTGGGTCAGCTATTTGCAGGGTCCATTTTTATTATACACAGCATATAGGAAAATGCTGAACCATTCGCAAACCACACGAAATCACAGAGCTCCTTGGTGACAGGACACGGGCAGTGAAAATGCGGTTTCAGCTTAAATTGTTCTAGAAGCTGAACCGGTTATAAAATCTGGTTTTGAAGAAAGCATTCAGTAATGTACGTGTGTGGGCGTGTACCTCATGACACCTTGAAGTACAGAGGGCGTGTCTTTGTCGAACATTGAACTTGGTGATGTCATGAGAGTGTGTTCATTTGTGCATTGCATAATGAATATAATGGGAGGGATCGTTGAACGATTGGGCATTGCGATCCGTTATTTGTATATTTGAACATGTGAACTGTGAAAATTCACATGGAGACTGTCCCAGAGGATTTTGTGAAGTGAGTACAACTCATAAACGTTTTAGACTTTATTTTCAGAACTATGAACACAGACGTTACCCCTGTGGCAGTGAAATTTTGTGTTTCTGCAATTTTTACATTTTCTGGTCTTTAATGTGACGTTTGTTCTTTCACAGGTATTCCATTCCATTCCATTCCATTTCTCCCTCCTTCAAGGAAGGACATTTTGAGATGACCTGATTTTATTAATTGACCTGTTTATGATTTAAAGGACAGATGAGTTATTTCCTGCAATTCCTTAAGTAATTGGGTGTTTATGATTTTGGACCTTATTTCCTTAGAAGAACTTTTGATAGTTATGATGAATCATTCGCTTTCATTCTTCGTAATTTTTAAGAAGTTATTTTCGTTGTTATTTTGTTAATAAAGGTTTAATTTTGTACTTAATATCTCATTCCAGTAGACCTTAGAATTTAGTTAGGGAAAGGTATAACTTATGATGTCGGCTCGCATTACACGCTATCACTCAAATATCTCGGAAAAGATATACCAACCTCTGTTCACAAAACAGAGACTTAAATCAAGTATAGGCTCAGGATTGGCCTTTACATATACATATATATATATATATATATATATATATATATATATATATATATATATATATATATATATATATATATATATATATTATATATATATATATATATAAATATGTATGTATATGATATATATATATATATGGCCAAATATATATATAATCAGTAATTTTTTATATCGTCCTTTAATATCAATTCGCTCTACCTGACCCGAAATAATATATTTTCATATATCCGTTACCAAGGGGACCACTTTATAGTTGATAATAAATTTGTCCACGGGACAACGAACTTATTATCAACTAAAAAAATTCCCTTCAGAAACATATATGAAAATATATTATTTTGAGGTAGAGCGAATATGATATTTAATCAACGTTTGTAGCTTACTGATTGTATATGAATCACAGTGATGTGATAAAAGTCATATATATATATATATATATATATATATATATATATATATATATATATATATATATATATATATATATATATATATATATATATATATATATATATATATATATATATATATAATATATATATATATATATATATATATATATATATATATATATATATATATATATATATATGTATAACTGAATCAATGAAAATATGGAACGTGATGAATATATAAATAAAGACAAAATCACGAAGGAAACGGAAACACTGGAGTGCTGCAGGCCCTTTCGACACTAGTCCTTTACTTAGCAGACTGAAGAAATATAAAAGTATGTTTACAAAGAAAGCTCATATAAATGACAGATGGGGATTATAAAGGAAACATATGTACCTGGAATCCAACACAATTGAAGAATTAGCAGAACTGCCAAAACAAGATTAAATATTTAAGAGGTTTTTACAAAGGATTAGGATCAACCGTTCAGGAGCAGGGACAGGACAATTAAAAGATTATACAGGTTCGTGACTGACCACCTAAAAATTTTTAGTACAACACAATAATTCTATTTTTTTTTTTTTGTAAACAATAATAACTTTTTGCAAGATGAACATTTTTACAAATAAAAAAAAATTATATTAAATATACGGATATATAGAAAATATATATCAAGTAGCTACCTTGTAATTAAGTCAGTGTTTCCGTTTTTGCCTTCTGTGGATTTTAACTTTATATATATTATATATATCATATATATATATATATATATATATATATATATATATATATATATATATATATATATATATATATATATATATAATTTCTATTAAAGTCAATGGTATTATTTTCAGAGACTTTTTTTTGTTGGGACTGAATCAGCCTACACTTGTTTTTCTCTTGAGGCAAGTTTCTCAGGAATAAGGAAAAATGATTCCCTGTAATGTTTTTATTATTTCTCTTTTTACGTCCTTCGTTATATGTTTGCATAGATTTTAGTCTTTCTCTTCTTACCTTGGTTTCTTTCGAGGTGTCCTTCAGATAAACTTATGGATGATGTGCTATCTTTGTATATTTATTCCTTTTAAATATTGATATCTCTCAGAAAGGCGTATAGAGACGAGATCAGTAATTTCTTCACTTTAATTAGTACTTAGTATTATAAAGATCAGTACAAAATTAACAAGTTACAATGATAGAAACGAATCCCTCTTGAATCAGTCTATATGGGGAACATAAGAGCGATTGGGAGAAGTACTCTCCCTTGAAGGACACAGTTCTGACTCTCATTTCCTCGTCGGTCTCTCACTCGTTGAACCCTCAGGAAACTTGCTATCTGTTAATCTCCACCTCCTTCTAGCCTTATTGGAAGGATTAATCAGCAAGGCCTCCCCCTTCAAGTAGCTGATTGGAAGGACTGTGTGGGTGTGATTCAAATCTCTCCTTAGAGGACTTGATAGGAGGTGATCTTAGGAGGGTGTGGAAAGACCCTCCCCAAACATAATTGATTGGAGGTTGAAGAAGTATATCACTTGGGTCAACCCCAAATTCCTGGAACTTCACGAAAACACCTTCCGGAGAAGGCGGGGCTATAGAATCAGCTGTTGCAAGCATTTAGACTGTGCTGACTCATGTTTTGGCTTGGCTTCAATCGCGAGGCCATTATTTCCCATTTTTACGACTGTTTTTATGGCTTAAACACGATATACTGCAATGTAAACATCTCATGTATTGATAACACGACCCAACAGCATTTGGCCGTTATCACTGTGTTCTTTGCCTCTCTTTTACTCTTATTTCTCTCTCTCTTTTCTATTTAATTTCCCTATCTATTCTACACCACAACATCACTCGGTCACGCTACCTCACACTGCCCTCAGTGTGACAAAAAGAATATATTTCAATGGATGATTGCAAAATCACAAATAAAATAAAGCATTTATATGATTGTCCATCAAGTCAATTCTCAAAAAAATATTTAAATTGCACAAACTGTGTCAATGCACTAATGCAAAAAAAATCAATTAAGAATATATGGTAGAAAATTCACATATATTATATCATGAATCAAAAGAGATACATATACATACATACATATATATATATATATATATATATATATATACATAATGAATTGTTATACTGTAAAAATGGTTAATTGTTTTAACACACAATGCAAACAATAATACATAAAGAATTCAGCAGCAAATTATGTGTATAAGATCATTTTACTCTTCATTGGTCCTCTTTATTTCTGTTATAATCTGCTCAACATTTGAAATTACCACACGTTTGACCAAAATTGCAAACACTATTATTACAATAATGATTATGACCAAATTGAACAGAGACAGAATTGGTGAAACATTTTCTTTGTAATAGAAAAATTCATCTACTAAAGCCAACTCATTTATTTGTTTTAACTCTAACTGAGACAGTTTAAATTCTTTTAACTTCACTAGAGTAGTTCATGTAGGGCTTATTTTTATGGATTGTGATTTCTGTGAAGACATGAGGTTCATAATATAATTTATTAGGAATAACTAACTTGCAAGTCTTATCAAAAGCATGGACATTATTGAAATTAATTTCAGTACTTACATTATGGCAATTAATAGTTGCTGTTACTGAACTTAGTGAAAACACAAAAACTGACTGTTCTACTATAATGGAAACAAAATCATGTTTGGATAATTGTGTACACAGTACTGTCTCTGATTCTTGTTTTCAATTATTTCTTGAACACAAGGATAGGCATTAGTAGTTTCATACAGGTTGTCAAGGTTGCAAATATACTCTTTATCTTTCAAAAGTATACAATCTCTTAATTGAGCATCAGTAATAAATGACATCATTAGTCCATGTTCTTCTAATGCAAAATTGATGTGGTTGACATTTGAGATAATTACGTTTTCCTTTATCAACATGGGAAAAGGATGTATGGACATCAGTACATCTGCCTCTTTTTGATTAAAAGGTAGAATTAGAAGGATCTTATTCTTAACTACCTTGGTGGTTATCAAATTATAATAGACCATTATATCCTTTACCATAGGGGTATAATGTCCTTCTACCAAAAATCACTAATTATGCCCTCTAATTCTCTTGGGTTTATTAATGTTGGACTTAATATTCCTTTATAGGCTAACAAAATGGCATTTAATACATCTTTATGGTCTTGCAATACAATTCTAACATTGTTCATAAATGTACTTAAATGTTGTTCATCTGTTATTATCTTAATCTCTTTGGTAATGTTTGTGTTCACTTGATTAATAAATTCCTTTATTTTTTTCAATTCATTACTGTTTAAGTTTTGAGAGTTTATAATCTTATTTAACACAATGCCTCTTGTTGCTGCCCATTTCTCCAGTTTGTCTATACGGGCACTTTCTTTTTCTACATTAGAGTCTGTCGCGACTCCAAATAATTGATTAAGTGCTGTTCCTATAAAAGGTAAGAGGATCGTTTGGATCTTGTATTTAACACACTTCCTATGTCATTATCTAGTTTTTCCAACAATGGTAAAACACTGTTATTTTCACTTTTCCTAATTAATGATTTTAATTCCCTTTGGACATCTTTCAATGTCATTTCATTGATAAGCACTGATGTAATGTTAATACTCACTATGCCCAAGTCCTTTATTAATTTCACAGATCCTTTTTTCTCTAGTAGTGCACCCTTCCGGATCACCACCTCAGATGACACATAAAGAAGTGTTATGATAACCAAGAAGAACCGCATGTTTGTATCTGTAAGAATAAGCCTTATCAGATATTCTGTATACATGAGGTATTTTAATGCCTACACATTGTTTATATCTAATAGTTCAACACTTTACATAAATTTATCTTTTTCTTAAATTGTATTTGTTATTTATTGGTTCCTGTTCAACTTCTTTCAATAATTCAACTATTCTCTTATTGGACCAAGAGTCTGTTTTTATTACCTTTACATGATTGGTATGAACAATTCTTTCCTTTAGATCACTCTCACTTATGATCTTTAGCTTATTTAACTTCAACACTTCTAATACCCTGTAAGGACCTTGGAACTTTGCGGATACTTTTACATTAGGACCTTCTGGAACATGATTCTGGACATATACCTGAGCACCTACTACAATTTTCGGTTTAGCTGTATTTTTGTCATAGTACTTTGCTTGGACACTCTGAGCTTCCTTAAGTCTAGTCCTCGTCTGTTTGATCGTTTCATATGTACGTCTAGTTTTCCAGGCAATATAGTCATCGTAGTTATAAGTATGTCGGGGTGGTGTTGCATCATCTAGTAAGGTATTTGGTAGTCTCTTCTCGTATCCGTATAACAAGTAGTGTGGTGATTCTCCTACTGTCTCATTTACAGTATTGTTTATAGTAAACTGTACGTCTTCCAAAGCTAAATCCCAGTCTTCTGTATTAGGTTTAACTAAAGTTTTCAGGATATCCTTTATCTTACGATTCGTTCTTTCTACTGCTCCATTTGAACTTGGTTTATATGCTGTGATTTGACACTTATTTATCTCATAAAATTCACATAATTTTCTTAAAAGTTCACTAGTAAATTCTGCTGCGTTATCAGAAAGAAGAACTTGGGGACATGAATGTCTCGTAATAATTCTAGATTTAAGAGCTTCTGCTACTGTAATTGCATCTCTATTTCTTACTGGTACAATCTCTACATATCTTGTTAGATAGTCTAAAAGACTAATATTTGTTTATTCCCCTAACAGTTGTAGGAAATGGACCTAAAAGTCCATAGATACGACCTGAAAATGGATTCAACTCTGATGGGTATTTTTCAAGTGGAGCTTTTGGATTTACGTTACCTTTATGTCGATTACAAACTACAAATTTTGTACAAAGTTCTTGGCATCCTCACTACAATGGGGCCAAAAATAGTTTCTGGTTAGGATTCTAGTTGTCTTTTTGATTCCTGGATGTCCTGCTAACTTGTATGAGTGTGTTAGTTCTAAAACTTCTCTGATTAGTGTTTTCGGGATGTATAGTCGAGAATAACCATTCTTCTCTGTTGGTCTCTTATACAATAATCCATTGATTAAAACAAAATCAGGTTTTAAGATTCATCTGTCATTAGTTCTCTATTATATGCCTGATTTCTGTATCCATTCCTTGCTGTATTTGTACTCTTTCCAAATCTAAATCTACCACTTGACAGCTAAAACAAAAGTATTAGTGGTAATACATTTCTCTGTTTCTTCTTGGGCTCTGGATAATGCATCTGCTAGTGTATTAAATTTTCCTGGGATATATCTGAATTCTGGTGCAAATTCTAACACACTAATGAACCATCTATTGAACTTCATGTTATTTGTAAAAGTTCTCTTCTAAACAAATCACAAATTGGTTTGTGATCAGTAAGTGCATTGACTTTATGTCCTAAAATTATGTGTCTAAATTTCCTTAGACCCCAGTATAATGCTAAACATTCTCTTTCTATTGTGCTATAATTTTTCTCTGCAGCATTCAAAACTCTACTGGCATAATATACTGCTCTCATTCTTGTTTTGTCCTTTTGTAATAATACAGCCCCTAGCCCGGTACTTGATGCATCACAGGCTAAGTAAAAGTCTTTGGAGAAATCTGGGTAGACTAGTACGGGATTCCTGGTCATTTTACTCTTTAGTGTTTGGAAAGCTGTCTCTTGTTCTTTATTCCATTCATATTTGACATCTTTCTTTGTTAATTCTGTTAATGGTTTGGCTATTGTAGCAAAGCCTTTAATGAAAGGTCTATAGTAGCCTACCATTCCTAGCAATCTTCTCAATGCTTTCAAATTGGTAGGAGCTGGATATTCAACTATTGCTTTTATCTTGCCTGCTTGCATTCATGCAGACCATCTTCACTAATTACATGTCCTAAGTATTCCAAAGATTTCATTAAGAATTGACATTTCTTTAATTTGATTTTTAATCCTGCTCTTCTTAATCTTTCCAAGACTATTTCTAATGTTTTGAGGTGACTTTCTAAATCTTTCCTAAAAATGATAACATCATCTAAGTAAACTGCAACATTTTCTATATCCCCTAATATTTGAAGCATTAATCTAACAAACATTAAAGGAGCCGAAGTGAGTCCAAATGGCATGACTTCAAATTGCAAGTGTTCCTTTGTGTGTGCTGAAGGCTGTGAATGGTTTCGACTCTTCGTCTACAGGTACTTGCCAGTATCCACTAAGTAAATCTAAAGATGAAAATATCCTTGCACCTCCTAACTGAGCTAACATATCTTGAATCACTGGCATTGGCATTCTATCGGGGATGGTGTTGGAATTTAACTTTCTATAGTCTATCACAAGTCTCAATTTCCATCTTTCTTTGGAACAAGTAGTAATGGAGAATTATATGGAGATTTAGAAGGAATGACTACCCCATCTTTCTTCATTTCTTCTATCAAATTATCAACTATGGGTCTTTGGCTTATTGGTAATCTGTAATTAGGAATAAAGAATGGTTTTGTTCCATCATCTAATACAATTTTATGCCTTAGGACATTTGTTCTACCTAATTTATCTCCTTCTATTGCTATTACATCTCTGTATTTTTCTAATACTTGAATTAATCTATCTTTGTTTTCTGAAAAATCTGTTTTATTCACTTCTTTGCTTAATTCAGATGTTTGACCAGTTACAGAGAAAAATGCTTCTTCTTCTAATGTTAGTAATGGATTGTTAATAGGTATTCCTTTACAAAAGATAATGCCTGCATAAAGTGTTAGTTTGTTATCTGAGTAGTTCTGGACATAAACTTCACAAGTATCACCCTTCATGTGGACTAAAGAATTATCCATTCTGACAAATTCTGGTAACTCTTCATTTAGTAAAAGAACATCTTTAACTCCTATCTCTTCTTTTCCCCTTAGATGTATTTTTTGTTAAACACGTTGGATGCAAAATTACCTGTCTGTTTAGTATTAATTGTACTTTATTATCATCAGCAGTGCTTACACAACATACTTCCTCATCTTTTGTTTCTGCAAAGTAACAATGTTCTGCATCTATACTAGTTTCTTCAGTTACTGCTATTATATCATTTATATCTACTTTATTTATTTTGTTTAACAACAGTACCTCATTTACTAATTTCCTTCATTATCATAGCTGATTACTACATTGCTATAATGTTCTGTATTTATCTCTGCATAATTATCCTCATAAATGTCTTGTTCCTTGTCATATTCAGAACACTGGAGATCACCTTTATTTATTTCTAGGTCACTTCTTTTGTTGGAGGGTATAATTTCTGGATGTGCACATCTTGACTTTCTAGTCTGTAATTGTGGAAATTCCTCCTTTCCGTTACCATTCATTTTAATTTGATTGTTCTCTTGATGATAGGTTATTTTCTGTATATCTTTGTCGCTTGTTGAAGTCGTCTCAGACAAATTGATCAGATTTGGGTGAAACTTTTCTTCTTCAAGCGTAAAGCATACGCTCTTTTTATTATCTTGTGTAAGGTTAATTCTTCCTTCTCGGCAATTCAGTATAATTCCACATTTCTTCATTAATTTATATGAGAACAACACCTGTGCGGGAAAGAACCTGTCTTCTAGAACTATAAAACTTTCAACAGTTTTATGTGACGAAAGGTCTATTTCTAAGTTCACATTGCCTAAACTTTTTATCTGTTTACCCGCTACTCCTTTTATTATCTTGCTTTGACCCTAAATTAGCGTTTCTTTAACGCCTAAGTAGCTTGTTAATGTGTGTTTATCAATTATGCTTACAGTACTACCTGAATCCATAAGGACAGTACATAATTTATTCTGTATTGGAATTTTAATGATAGGTAAAATCCTTTCTGATTATTTCTTCTTCATCCATGGAAAATACAACTTCTTTACTCTGCAATATGGATAGTGCGGATGAACCTTCACTTCTCCTATTTGCTAATTCTTCTCTTAATTTATCTTCTTGAAGGGACTTTCTTGTGGTATTCTGTGTAGGGATAAATTGTCATTGATTTGAAGACTTATTTGATGTTGAGCGGTTACTACTTAATTCAACTATTTCTTTATTTCCTTCTTGTGTTTTAAACCAGCAATTCTTTGTTAAATGTCCTATTTTCTTACAAACCGTGCAGATTCTAGGTTTTCTACACTCATTTGTAAAATGATTTGTATACCCGCAGTTTTCGCAGGCTGTCTTGGGTCTCGCCCCTTGAGCGAATAGTTCACTTGGGTTGAAGTGTTTGTGTTTGAGTTGTGACCATATCTATAAGGTTTGTGTGGTCCACTTTTGCTAGATTGTTTCTTCCCTTTGATCTGGATTCCATTTTCTTTTAGTATTTTGGGCATATTTCCCTTGGAAGGTATTTGGTCTATTTCCTGCTTGTCTGGAATTATCATAGAATTTATTATTCAGTTTAAAATTAGGATTATTATTTCTGACTTTCCTTTCATTTTGTGCTTCTGTTGTTCCCCATGAATTCCTTGGATAGATTTATCTCTTTCCTTTGGATTTCTTCTCTCATTGTCTTCAATGTTTGAAGGCTTGTTTTTCTGGGATCAAGTTTTATTTTTCTGAAAGCTTTCTTTCCTCTTCTCCAAGAATATTATATATGGTTCCAAATGACACGTAATTTAATACATGCCGTAGCTCAACTAATTTCTGGGCACTAGCCCCAAACTGATCCTTGTCTCCTATAGTAATACCTGTCTTCTCTAAATCTTCGCTTATTTTCTCTATTGCATTCTCCACGCTTGCGTACAAATTAGCAATTGTTTTATATTGTGGATTAAGAAATCTAGTTAGGTTATATAAACCGTCAGTCTGATTTACTGGTTCCCAGAGTGATAAACAAATTTCTTTAAATTCTACATAGTTATTAAGTTTGCTAAAACTTGTGGAATTCAAAGTTTTATGTGCGTCTCCATGTTCTGAGCTGACGAGCAACAAGGCTTCATTTATCTTAGCTCTTTCATCTGTTATTCCCCTGAAATTATACGACTATCTGCATCTGCTAGCCAATGATTTACAGTATAGGCTTCGAGTCTGCTTTTGTCAGGATTGGAATCATCCACCTGTCCACAGAAGCGTGTGGCGGTTATGACGGCCGCCTGGTTCATATTAAAAATTGTAATGTGCGAGTATTATTAGTATTATTAGTATTGTTACTATTATTATTATTGTTAGTAGTATTAGAATGATTAACACTATTTTGGTTCTGGTTATTTGTGTTATTATTGTTAGTATTTCCTTGCACTACAGCGGAGTGGGAATTTAGTCTTGAAATTCGACTTCGTCTAATTGTCGACGGTCTTAAATCGTAATGTGAATGTCTAACAGTGTTCAGTAATTCATCAAATACTCGTTGCATGTCCACACACAAAAAATTTTTCACTCAGAGTACATCAATCAAAAAAAAAAAAATTTGTTATATTGTACCGAGATTAAAAACAATTTGTCAAATTGTCATACAAAAAAATTAAATTCTATATTGAGTTCAAGTGCACAATTAAAACCTTTTCAATACTCAAAATAAATTCTTATATGAAATTGGGCATCATATCATTAAAATTCATTATAATAAGTACACAAAATTACATATATAACTTCTCAAATAATCATCACCAACCGAGTAAAAATAGCTAATTCCCTATCTAAATTATTTACTAAATAATTAATTTGTCATAGAGAGAGTAATGCTGGTATTTATGCAAAAAGAATTTTATTCACTAGAGAGAGTTTTTCTTAATTTTCAATCTTATAGCAAGATGCAAAAAAATATATCTTCACTTATTTATTAAGAGAGAGTGGACAGTAAATTCCTTACTGTGTTGTGTTGTTGATATCGTGATATCGCTAAATGTTGTTCATTCGGCGGTGAATGTTTCGCTGTCGGATCACTACGTCTGCGTTGTTTTTCCGCTGTGGTTTTCCGCTTTCGGAATCTTGTTGAAAGTTTGTACGTTGTTTTTCTTCAATCACTCGATGCAATGTCGCTAACACTGGGCTTATTATCGCTGTCGGCGTCTTGCTCAATTTGTTGACGGTAACAGTTCAAAATGTTTTTGGCTTCGGGACGCACTAAACTGTTTTATTCACACTCGACGTTCTTGTTGTAAGCTGCTATTCGCTGGAGTATTTTTATTTCTTCTGATATATTTTGTTCGTCGTCGTAAAAATCTAAGTTCGTTTTGTAGAATTTCGTTTCACTGTAACTTAAATAATTGCACTGATAATTTCATTAATGTTCGTTTGTTTCGTCTCGCCTTCTGGATCCACTTTAGCTGCCACCATTTGTAAGGTTTTTATTATTTCTCTTTTACGTCCTTCGTTATATGTTTGCATAGATTTTAGTCTTTCTCTTCTTACCTTGGTTTCTTTCGAGGTGTCCTTCAGATCGCTTCGCGGATGATGTGCTATCTTTGTATATTTATTCCTTTTAAATATTGATATCTCTCAGAAAGGCGTATAGAGACGAGATCGGTAATTTCTTCACTTTAATTAGTACTTAATATTATAAAGATCAGTACAAAATTAACAAGTTACAATGATAGAAACGAATCCCTCTTGAATCAGTCTATATGGGGAACACGGAAGCGATTGGGAGAAGTACTCTCCCTTGAAGGACACAGTTCTGACTCTCATTTCCTCGTCGGTCTCTCACTCGTTGAACCCTCAGGAAACTTGCTATCTGTAAATCTCCACCTCCTTCTAGCCTTATTGGAAGGATTAATCAGCAAGGCCTCCCCTTCAAGTAGCTGATTGGAAGGACTGTAGTGGGTGTGATTCAAATCTCTCCTTAGAGGACTTGATAGGAGGTGATCTTAGGAGGGTGTGGGAAAGACCCTCCCACACATAATTGATTGGAGGTTGAAGAAGTATATCACTTGGGTCAACCCCAAATTCCTGGAACTTCACGAAAACACCTTCCGGAGAAGGCGGGCTATAGAATCAGCTGTTGCAAGCATTTAGACTGTGCTGACTCATGTTTTGCTTGGCTTCAATCGCGAGGCCATTATTTCCCATTTTTACGACTGTTTTTATGGCTTAAACACGATATACTGCAATGTAAACATCTCGCGTATTGATAACACACGACCCAACAGCATTTGGCCGTTATCACTGTGTTCTTTGCCTCTCTCTTTACTCTTATTTCTCTCTCTCTTTTCTATTTAATTTCCCTATCTATTCTACACCACAACATCCCGTTTGATTCAGTTTACTTCTTATAGTTGACAGACTTTTTCCTCACCTATCGGTGGTGTCTTCAGGACTAAATTACAAATTGATATGAACAGTTTTTATTGCAACATGGGAATTTAACAGCTATATCCTTAGATGTAACATATGACATCACTGGAGTGATGAATTTCTAATGGTAAACCCATCAACCAATAGAAATTCATCATTCTAGTAACATCTTAGTTCACATCTAAGGATTAGCTGTTAAGCCTGCATGTTGTAATAAAAAGTGTTTACGTTAATTTGTAATTCACTCCTGAAGATGCTACTGATAGGTGAGGAAAGTCCATCAACTAAAGTAAATGGAAGCAAAGGTGAATAATTTTTCTTTATTCCTGAACAGCTTACCTGAAGAGAAAAAGAAGTAGGACTGATTCAAAGTCTCAACAAAAAGAAAATATCTGTAAATATGTCATTAATTTCAATAAGAGAGCATAATTTGCATAAGAGAGAAAATATGTCAAACCCATTAGACACAGGGGCATGTAGAATCTTTACTCTTCAACTTATTTGTTTAGAGTCACCAGTAAAAATAAATTCATTTGATGTGTACTTAGTGAATTTCAGTCACTTCTTACTTTCATTTTCCACTTATTTCTTTGGCACCTTCTCTGCAGAAACAGCATCGATGGGTTCCTTATTCTTTGCTTAGAATATTTCATGGGAAAACAATTTGCCATACATGTCCCTTGCTGTTGCACCAATAACAATTTAAGCTAGACTCCAGAGATTCTCTATGTCTACTACCACTGCCAAACTTATTACTGTCCATGTAGCTATGTGAAGCTATATTACCATTTCTACTGTTATTGACATGTACACTTGCATTTTTGTCAAAATAATTAGCCTTGTTTTATCAGGACCTTCCCTGCCGATTATTTTCATTTCGTGAAGTGAACTTTTCAGTGACACAGGCTTTCTTTACCGAGTCTTGTCTTTGTGCAAGGCGTACTCATCGGAGGCAATGGCCAGCTTTTGTAATGTATCTATTTTCAGTTCCTCCAAATAAATCTTTAGCTACTTAGACACAGATTTCTTAATTCTGCTGTTAGAATTAGTTCTATCTACTTTGGATTTTAACCAGTTGTCCAAGAATTGTTCTTTCTTCCATGCAAATTCCACAAAAGTCATGCCCAGACGCTTTTTAAAATTTCTAAATTTTTGTCTGTGCGCCTCCAGAACAAGATCATAAGCTTTCATGGTTGTTGCTTTCATGGAGTCATAATCTAAAGGCATGTATTGTTAAGTATATTGTATTCACGCTGAGATTTAACTTTTAAACGACATTGGACCCAAGTGGTCCACATGTCACAAGGTCAATTTAGCTTTTTGGCAATTTAGGGACGTTTTCTTCATTAAATAAGGGAACAAATTTAAGGGCACCTAATAGATTAAACTTATTTTTATCACTATGATTGTTACCATTATTAGCTAATAAACTTAGCTCAAAGAATTTAGCTAGGATCCATAGATGGTCACTTTTAAGATAATACAAGTTTCTTTCTCAATTGGAACCTTCCAAAAATCGAGCAGCAGTGGCCTCTTCCTCCTCTAAATAATGTATTGTTATTTATTGGGTGGGGTGGAACTGATAATAATCTACCTAAGCTTCTTCGCTGATCTAAAGACCTCTTTGAGTGCTCATGCAAATTACACTGTCAAAATGGTTGTTTTTAAATTTTTATGATCAATGCCACAAACGTTAATTAAAGGCCAGGGGTAAGGCCACTAACAACGTAAAAATCACTGAGAATAACACTTAAAGAGGTTAACGAAAAATACTAAACCAGAGTATTTCTTACAAACATCAATCTTGACCTAATAGCCCCACAAAAATAAACTTTCACTTGATAGAACAAGAGACAGTAATTACAAGGAGGAAGGAAAGGAATCTATTACTATAAAACCCTGAACTCAGTGGAAGATAACAAAGGGGAAAAGAGCCCTAATCATAAATTGTAAAAACACAAAATATTTACATGTATAATAAATTACTTATAAACACAGACAATTCTTAATTTTGGTTAACACCACATCAAGGTGATTCAATGCTGAGGTTATATAAGTGGTAGCAGCACACACACACACACACAAAACGGTTGTCCCAAAATGGTCATGGAGTCACCAGAGGTGGGACATTAAAGTTGATGTCAGTGACCAGGATATAATTGTGTTGGCTAAAAAGTTCAGAAGTCTTAATGCACTGGTGATAGAAAAACTCGCTGAAATGGCAAAGGAAGCAGGTTTTGAAGGTACAGAAATACTCAAGCATGTAACTGAATAACATAATCTAGACCATGCAGGGCAACAGAGAAGAAGCTGAAAAACAGAGGCAGGAAGATGAAAGATTGTGGTGGGAAAATGAACTTCAAATAATAAGGCTCAAGACTGAAGGACAGACAAGCAGCACTAGCACCCATATAGGCACTGGAGAGTCCAAATTACCAGTATTTGATGAAGGGCACACTTTTGTAGATTTGAAAGGTCTTAGAAGAGCCGAGGCTAGGATAGGAATGGGTGGCCAGTTTACTGAAGTGCATTACTAACAAGTAAGGGTCTGTAAATCTTTTCTAGTATGCCTTCTAATTAAGCCCTGCACTATGACAGCTTACACCAACAATTGTTAAATAGTTATGAGAAGCTGAGGAAGGGTTTGGGAAGACATTCCATGAGAATAGGCAAGATCAGGGTGAAACTGCATATCCCTGTATAGTTAGGATATAAAGATATATCAACAGCTGGACTGAAGTTGCTGAAAGCAGAAAAGAGTTTGATGATGTGGATGATTTTCTCATTAGGGAACAGTTTGTCAACACATGCTTGACAGAGATAACACTATTCCTCAGGGAAAGAGTACCAAGAGACACTGGTGAGATAGTGAATCTTGTGGAGCAGTACTTGGAGGCTAATGGCACAAGCTTTGTGGTGTGCCAGACGCCAATGAAGAAGTGTAGTGGGGATATCCAGAGACCCAAGACCTACAAGATGCTGAACAGAAGCAGACAGACAAAAGTAAAGGTAGGAGATTTGTGTGGCACAAAGCAGGACACCTAACCAGAGGAATAAGGCAGAGCAAAAGCAGACTAATGTTTTATATGTCATAAACCAGGGTGCTTAGTCAGACACTGTGTACTTGTAGAGAGCAAAAATTATGAAGCTGGTAGATGGAGGTGAACCAACTGTCAGTGTAGGAGCATGCAGAACTGAGGAGCAGAGGAAGGGGCACAGTAATTTACCCGTTAATGAAGGTTATCCAGGCAGAGAGAAGGTAACTTTCTATTAGATACAGATTGTGCAAGCTCAGTTGTACACAGAAGTTTGGTAGCTGAAGACCAAATGACATAAAAATGGGTTCACACACTCACAAATGAGAGTATCTGTAAATATCCATTTGCATAGATTTTTGTAAACATATACTATGAGAGAGAATTACATGCTATGTGCCTAGATAACCCAATGTATGACTGTATCCTTGGAAACATTTCAGACAAAGAACCGTGGACAAACAAATGAGCCAGAGGAGGGCAATTATAGAGTGGATTTGGAAAAGGCTAGCAGTGAAATAGTAGCAGTTGTAACCAGAGCCAAAGTATAACGAGAGAAGTGAAGCATCAGACCACTGGCCATAACTTCTATCATTTCACATATGGAAGCAGAGCAGATACAAGAAGCCCAGAAGAAGGATCTCAATTTAGCCAGCAGTGGATGAGAGCCAAAACTAAAGTTGAATGCAAGACCAAGGGTAAAGGAACTTCTAAGTTCAAGGATATGAGTGACATATTTAGTTTTCTTAGTGAAGGTGGTTGGCGAAGTGGAGCAAATCCTGGTGCTGGAAATACAGTGGGCCCAAGTGATGAAGTCAGCCCATGAGTTGATCATCAGTGGTTATCTTGGGGTGAAAAATATTATTGACTTTCCATTGGCCAGGAGCGGTTGCAGATATCACCAGAGTTTGCAAGTCCTGCAACATTTGCCAGAAGGCTTTACTAAGGGGCCATACTAGTAAGATACTGCTAGGGAAGATGCTGTTGATGGAAGAGACATTAACGGTAGCTGTAAACCTGATTGAACCTATATCACCAGTGTCAGAGAACATGTACATCCTGGTGATGGTGGACTTTGCTATAAGGTAACAAGAAGCAGTATCATTTCCTAAAATAGACACCAAGCAGGTAGGAGAGGCACTAGTCAAAGTTTCCAGCAGGGTTGTATTCGTTAAGGAACTGCTCAGCAGCCAAAGTACCCAATTTACTTGTGAAATGTTGAGGGAGGTGAGCTGTCTGGTGAGCACCAAACAGCTGTTTATGACTCCTCATAGCCTAAGATGCAATGGATTGTGTAAAAGGATCAAGGGTATGCTCAAACCTATGATGGTGTGCCAGGGAAGATCAAAGGATTAGGATTGGTATCTACCAGTGATCCTGTTTGCAAGCCAAGAGGTCAAGCACTGGATTTTCACCTCTTGCATTACCGTATGGAAGGACCATAATAGGACTGATGCAGATTTTCAAGGAATTATGCACTATAGACTGCAATGGTGAAGTGTGCAGCACCTATCAGTACATGTTGGAGTTG
Organism: Macrobrachium rosenbergii; assembly: GCF_040412425.1. Lineage (NCBI taxonomy): Eukaryota > Metazoa > Arthropoda > Malacostraca > Decapoda > Palaemonidae > Macrobrachium > Macrobrachium rosenbergii. The sequence continues at coordinate 51,528,750 of NC_089781.1, read as the reverse complement.
CATAATTGTCTAGAAGAGACCTGTCAACCAGCCAGAGAGAGTCTATATGAAGCACAGGCATGCCTCAAGCATCAATGTGACAAGGGGTAAACAAGCTGATGTTGCACTAAAGAGGACTTTATGAAGTCAAAGAGGTGACTAATCATATGAACTACAAGGATAATGTCAGCAGAAACTTGAAGACTTCTCATGCAAACATCCTGACCAGCTACTCCAAGAGGGAAGTGAATGAAACAGTCGCAGCATTTGCTGAGGAGTGATATCTGAGTATAATCATCATTGAGGAAGGAGGTGGTAGGGACCAAGTAATCCCAGATGAGGGCTGGTTAGAGCTTCAGCCAAAGAAATAAGAAGAGACATACTAAGATGTCACTGTTAGTGGTAACTTACGCATGCAGTAGAAGAAGCAGGTATTACAGTTGACTGAGGAATACCAGCAATCCAGGAGGGATTTTACTGGAAGAACACAGCACTGAGTTGACAACAAAGCAGCCAATCATAAGAAAGATGTCCTACATCATATGCACAAGAGAAATGATCTTGAGAGAATTTGAGAAGGGAATCATCAAAAGATCAACATCTACTTACTGTTTGCCAGTTGCAGTGGTGAGGAAGAAGGATGGACCAAACAGGTTCTGCATGGATTACTGTCAGCTTAACACCAAGTTTCGTGGTGAAACTATAAAAGGTCCCAAGGTTTTGGTGGCAGAACTTTTTAATGGCAAATTTTTCACCAAAATGGGCTTGAGCAAGGGATACTGGCAGATCCTGATGGAGGAAGCATCAGAGGAGAAGACAGCATTCAAAGTATCAAACAGATGTTACTAGTTCAGGAGGATGGTGTTTGAATTAATGAACTCATCAGTGACTTTCAACTAGGTGATAAGGAAGATGCTAGCTAGAGCCAAGAACACTAACCATTTTGTGGATGATGTGTTAGCTCATAAAGCATAATACGAGGAATGCACTGAGGGACTAAAGGACCTTTCCCAGAGAGTGAGGGAAGCAGGACTATCTGATCTTTCTAGAATTAAATCAGACACAGTGAGTTGGAGTTCCTCAGAACCAAGGTCAGATTTAATAGGATCAACATAGATGGAGTGAAGTGATGAAGATCCAGGATGAGGCACTACCAAAGACTAAGATGCAAGTGAGATCATTCCTGTAATAGAATAAAGAATAGAATATAGAATTAGGCCGAAAGCCAAGCGTAGGATCTACGAGGTCATTCAGTGCTGAAAAGGAAATTGACAGTAAAAAGGTTTGAAAGTTGCGACCGGAGAAAAACCTTACAGTTACACTATGATCAGTTGTTAGGAGAGGGTGGAAGTAAGATGGAAGAAAGAACATGAAAGGAGGTACAGTTAAAGGAATGAAAGCAGTTGTAGCTAGGAGCTGAAAGGACGCTGCAAAGAACCTTAACTAATGCCTACAGTGCACCACATGAGGTGCACTGACAGCACTACCGCCCTACAGGGATTCCAGTAGTGGGTTTGACACCCTACTACAGGAAGTTTTGTGAACAACTACCCAAATGTAGCAGCACCTTTGACTGACCTTGTAAAAGACGGACAATCAAAAAAGGTGGGATGGAAGGAACCTCAACACTAGGCATTTGACAAACTGAAGCAGACTTCAGTAGGACTTTCCTACTACTGCAAGAGTTTGCTTATGACGTATTTCCAATTGCTTGTGCAAGTGGGAAACTTAGGCAGAACAAGTGAAACAAATGTACCATCAATTAATATTTGCAGTAAAGAGATTCCATCTGTCCTTGGCATAAGGCACATTTTATCATACAGACAGACCACAAATCACTTGCATACATTCAATGTTGCAAGACTGAAAGTCCAAGGATTATGAGGTGGGCCATAGTGCTCCAGAACTAGTTTCAAGTGGAGAGCATTCCAGGAAAGCTCAGCACTGGACCAGATTACCTCAGCAGGCTAAATTAAAAAAAAAATCATGAGAATTTTTCATAAGTGAGGGTTTGAGTGTTGTCAAAGCATAAATCCGGAGATTTTCTTATTTTATAGTTCCCAGTAACATAATTTTATGATGTAGTGTCAAGAATAAAGATTAATTACTTTATTTTTTTCCTATGTTCCAGAACCAATAATGCAGTATAAGTCAATTTGATGCATATGTTTATTTTGAAGAAACATGTATTTAGGTATACTAGTGGAATCTTATTGATTTTTATTATGCTTAAAAGCACATTAGTTACGATTATCTTAGAGGTATTACATGACCTATTTATCCAAAATATTGTCAGACTGCCCAAATTAACCAAGATTATGTAATACCTAATTCTGGAATCATTGAAAATTGGAGCAAGTACAGTATATATAATGGCTAATCAGGGAGCAGAAAAGGCAGCCAGACAGAAGTTAGTAGGAAATCGTAGAAGCTCCTGGGCCATTTCGACCAGAAAGAACAACACATTACCATTTAAAGGAAATTGTTATAATGTTAGCTGGAAGCAAGGAGCCATTATAAGCAAAAGGCCTCCCTGTCAACTAGCATCAAGAGACATCTATGAGTTCCTGTCTCCTTAAAGCGAAAGTCGTCATGTATTAGTTTGTGAATAGATTTTATATCTTTGTCTTTTAATAAGTGTTCTAATCATGCCTTATTTTAGGGCCACAGGAACTACCACCATATGGCCTTCTTTTCAGACATTGTGTAACACCTTCTCACTTGGATACATTCATGGATTACTGTATAGCATACACTGTATTCCAAACCTTGTAACTAGAGTCAGCACTAGAACTAAGACATAACAGTAAACTCTGTTAATTTTTAAAAACTTTTCCATATTTCATAGATGCAAAACCTTTAATTACGGAACTGTTCCACTTTTGCAACATTACAAAAGTATATCTTGAGCACCCTGGACAATGGGTATGAGAGCATGGAAAACCCTAAGGCCAATGATAAGAGAAGCTACATAAAGGACACAATTCATTCAAAAAATTCACTAGGTGAAGAGCTCTTAGCTGTAACCAAATACTCTAGAGAGGCATAAAAAGAAGCATCTCCAAGAATGCCCAGCGAAGATCAGAGTATCTTAAACAGACCCAGCATCTCATGAGGATACTTCAGAGTCATCACATTACGAGCAGGGGAGGCAGAAACTGAAGGGATTATGGGGTTACAGAGACTACCATCTCTCCAGCCAGAAGATGAAATTTAGATACTCATGCAAAACCCAAACAAGATGATATACTTTCATGGACACCCAAACAAGAAGATATACTTCGATTTACACTGATTCATAAGAAGCTTAGGACTTACTTCTTGAGGCTTATAATATGATCATGTGACAAACGTCTTTGCCTTTTGAAATTCAGAAATTAATGTGGCAGGACTTTTATGCCATTAGGAAGAACAAAACCAAACAACTATGTGCAACTCAATAGGGCCACTCTCCTTAGTCCTGGTTTCAATCTCTCGCCCAGAGAAAATATAGTGTCTACAAGTATTTGGGTATATTTGGTGAATGTTGGTAGGCTTCCTTTCGTATTGTGACTAATAGTGTGCCATTCAGATAACCAGTAAACTTTAGAGGGTCCCTTCAGACTGTCACATTAAATTAGTAATGTCATCAATGGGCAAATAACACTGGATTAGACATGAGAATGGCGGGTATCAGCATATGGATGACCACTAAGGGAACTTGATGTGTATTCTGAACACAAAATCATCTGCCAACCATGTCAGACAAGGCTGCCAGACATTCCACTGGAAAAAACGCCAAGCTACTTCACCAGAGGTATCTACGGGGCTACTCACTGCTTTAGGTCAAAGGATATCCTTCATGGACTTTGGATGGTAGCACATGCCTTCAAAATTGTGTCCTGCTCAAGCTTCAGGGCACCTGGGAAGAGAAAGAGTCTAAACCATGAAATATTAGAGTGGAGATATTGGCTGGGTGGAGGTGAAAAGATGTTACTGAAGATTACTTGTGGAGTAATTAGTCCTAATTTAATTTGGAACCAGTGGGTGGAAATGTAGCATATGAAGTTCAAACTGTAATGGAAAGAAGATTAACAGTGCTCTGAAATATAACCTGGCTTTTTCCCCCTTTCTCTGAAACTGAGGTGCTGGACATTTTCTTTACTTAACTTTAAACTAAACAGCCTTTAGTAATATTAAAATGTTAGATGTGAAACAATAAATTCAGAAATGCAAAAGTAAGATACACACACACATGTATATATATATATATATATATATATATATATATATATATATATATATATATATATATATATATATATATATATATATATATTTTTATATACACACACACACACACACACACACATATATATATATATATATATATATATATATATATATATATATATATATATATATATATATATATATATATATATGTATATAGTGGTAAATGAAATGTGTGGATGTGGCGTGCATTTATATGTGAGTCAGTGTATTTGTACACGTGTAATAGTTCATTTGTGACTGGCACTATAATGTAAGCTATAATTTGTTTATAAACTTGTGACAGTATTAATTTTGTTGGTGAAAAAGATGTTTGCATTTTCTGTTGCTTGAAATGTGATTATGAAGACCCAGGTAAGCGTCCATCACTTACTCTCTTTTCTTTGCATGCAGGCTTTTTGTCGTTTGTGAATTGCGTCAACGTGAAATGGGTGGCTTCACTGCAGAACATATTCACAGCAACGAAGCTCTTGGCACTGATAGTGGTGATCGTGTCTGGGATACTCCATATCCTTTGGGGACACACTGAGAATTATCGATACCCTTTCGTCAACAGTAACTGGAGCAGTGGGGCCATTGCAACTGCATTCTATCAGTCTCTCTTCTCATATTCAGGATGGTAGGTATGTTCTTTTCTCCTTCCGTGACTCATATTGTGGATGTGGTTCATCCATCAACAGTCAAAAGCATGAATGCAGCAAAGAACTAAACATTTGCTTGATTTTTCTCTAAAATCACCCAAAATTGTGCGCAATTTCTGTGTGCGTGTGTGCGTGCGTTTGAATTCTGTATGAGACATGGAAATGAAAGCACTGAACTCCAGCTCTCAAGCAGAATTTGAAATGTCTTCTGAGTGGCAAGCACATACAGTAGCTTCACCCAGAACCCCAATACAGAAGTAACGAGTTCAGAAAGATGACAAGATGCACGATATCCATTTATATAACACATTATTATGTTGTTCGATTCTGTTTTTCCATGAATTTCCAGCGTGGCCAAAATATAAATTGTCACAAGGCTTACAGGGCGTTTGAGATATAGACACATCATTTGGTATTGTCAGTGTAGGTCTTTATCAGTGAGTTTTTCATATTAGTTATTGCTATGAAATGCCACATTAACTCTAGAATTTTAAACATTTGGCACTGAGAAGGAGATTCATGGTGTGAATTTCTAGTTCTCAGCAAAGTCTAAAGTGAGGAGGTTGGTACAACCTTGGCTGTGGCCCACTAAGATCGAAGCACCATTAAGCATATCATTTTCTGTCCAACTCGACAGGGCAAGAATGAAAAGGACTTTTCAGGAAACATGGCTATTCAACTCTTAGCCCCTTGTGGGATTAACGTCATGTGTATTGCTGGTGAGGAAAGGATGGTACCTGTTGAATCACCGGACCATGATATATATATATATATATATATATATATATATATATATATATATATATATATATATATATATATATATATATATATATATATATATATATATAAAATATATATATATATATATATATATATATATATATATATATATATATATATATATATAGAGAGAGAGAGAGAGAGAGAGAGAGAGAGAGAGAGAATTGCATTACAGTAGTCTTAACTCATGACTAAGCGTGATTTCTGTTTTGCAGGGAGAGTCTTTACTACGTGGTGGAAGAGCTGAAAAACCCTGAGAGGTGAGTCAATGAAAGCGAGTCTGATTACCGTCGAAATTCTTCTCATTTCCTTCAAACGCAGAACGAACTCTCACAGGGTCAAAACGTGTGCCATGTCAGGTCTGAGCGGTCATTTATAATCTTGTCTCGTACTACAGTCTTCATATAACAATGCATTAATAACATGAGCATTTTATATCACCAAAGTTTTCCAAAACTAAATATTCAATATATTTGCGGGCAAATATATGACTTTTCCATGACCTATACAATACACAAAACTATCTTGCATAATCTATGAGACTTTAGGTTACAGTTGTTCAAAGATATCGTTTCTGAAAATAAAATATCTTTTTCCTTATCAATATTCGCGATAAAGCTGATGCATATGAAGTTTAGTAAAATACTTTAGACAAAATCAATAGTGAGACCTCAAAGGTATAAATTTTAAATTTCATAAAAGTTGATTGCAAGAAGTACTTTTTTGGTCTTATTCTTTCCAGCGTAAGAATGAAAATTGAATGAAATCTCTCAAAAGTATGTTAGGACCGAGGCTCACATAGCTAAGGTATTTCTGCCAAGTAAGTCAATCAACGTAGCAGGCAACGGCTGATGTTATTCGATCTGTCAGAGACAATTCTAACTTTTCGGTTCATCATAGTCTTCCCCACAAAGCTGCCTTAGATTCTGTCACTTTTACACCCATCCTGTATGTATAACTAAATGTGATTATGAGCCCATCAACAAGTTTGTTTATCCGTTATGATGAGATGCATGATTCCCAAAAGGCAGCACGACAACCCCTTCCTCAACTTGTCTTGGTTATGTACAAAACAAAATGATAAGACAAGGGAATTAGTGAAAGCGCAGTTTGCAGACAACTGCATTAATAAAGATAGAAAAATACAACAAAAATATTCATTAATGTGCTATAATGTAACACAATAATGGAGGATGGTAATGATATATGGTGAATGCTGCAGAATGCAACTTGCAAAACAACAGTCAGTGTTGCGCCAAAAGGCTGGCGCCTGGCGGGCACAACAGTAGTGCGTGGCTGATACTCGTGTTCCATCGAGCAATTACATAAGCAGCGCCATATCTTACATCCCCCCAAAAGCCAAACACTACCATAAAACAAAAGATTACATAAACTTAACATAAGCTTAACAGTTTTTGTACATAAAGCAGGTATAAAATATGTGCGTTGGCTAAGAATAAAAAATTAAAAAATGATAATGACATAATATACAATTTTGTCATGAGTCATATGTGTACAAGTCCCATTATTAAGGGGTATAGCTCTCATAATCATTCATCCATACTGGGCACCTGGAGGGTCAGAGATGCTGGGCGGCTGGCATCAGGACCGTCAGGAATGTGTCCCACATTAGGATTAGGGGTGGCATGCTGGCATGGTGCTGGTATGTGATTCAGGTGACAGCGATTCCTTTTAGTCATTCTGCCTCTACCATCTACCTTAATAAGGTATAACCCCTGATCGATACCATCTTTTGCTTACTGCATCCTGTATAAGAACCTTATTTCCTAACCGTAAATACAGTAGCTTCTTAGAGTGCAGATCATACAACTGTTTGTCTCTTTCCGTGCTTTTGACCATTGCTTTCTACTTTTCTCTTAATGTCATCATCCAATGGCCATCCAGCAGATAGTATTCCTTTGCCATGGGGACAGAATCCCGCAGTTGTCTCCCTAAGGCTAACTGTGCTGGCGATTTGTCAACTTCTGTAAGAGGTGTGTTCCTGTACTGCATGAGAGCTCTGGCTGCTGCATCTGTATCAAGACTGCCATCTCCTTTTACATTACCCCTGATTATACGTTTGGCAGAGCAAACAGCTCCCTCTGCTCACCCATTTGATTGAGGGTAATGCGCAGATGAGATATGAAGTTTCACCCCCCTCTTCTGTGAAAATATGTCATCTCAGCACTCGCTAAGTTCGTACCCTTATTGGTGGATATTTCCTCTGGACTGCCCCACCGGCAAAACATTTTTCTCATCACAGGGATAAGTTTCAATGATGTCACGCCACTGGGAAAGTGTTGCACCTCCAGCCAGCCAGTCAACCTGTCAGTGCAAGCTAAATAAGATCTTTTTTTCTAATTGAAAAAGTCACCCACAGTCTTTTGAAAAGGATATTCTGGCAGCTGGGCGGGCAAAACAGGTTCTTGTTGTTGGGAGGGTGCATGTTCATTACATATTTCACATTTATGCCTTTGAAACTTGATGTCCCCTTCCATCCCAGGCCAATACACAGACTGCCGTGCCCTACATAACATTGAATCTACACCTTTGTGGCCTCTGTGCAGACTGCTCGCCACTTTACTTCTTAAGTTGCTCGGCATCACCAGGCAAATATGTCCTTCATCAAACGAATATGTTACTAACCCACCAATGTGGCCGAGTCTCTCTCGTATCTGAAAAACTGGTTTCAGTGCTGACTCTACTAAATTTCTACTTCTAGGTTAGTCATCTTCTCGAAGTCTTTTCAGCAATAGCTGGTAATCTGCATCCTCACTTGCACATCTCTTGACAACCTGACTGTCAAGAACAATGACGTCATTCTCTATGCCTTGCAATGAAGCAATTACTACGGCAGACACCCTAACATCCACATCTTCAGCATCCATGATATCTACATTGTCTGGGGTAGCCTTAAGACTCAGGTATCGAGATCAAGTGTCAGCAGCTGTATTTTTCTTGCCAGCAGTATATTTCACTGTAAATCTGAACTACAGTGTTTTCTCTTTCAACAGGAAAAGCCTTTGATTGTCAGTGTGCTTTAACTCACGATCACCAAACAGTTTAACTAAAAGACAGTGGTCTGTCAAAAGCAATAAATTTGGGCACCCCAGCAAAAGGAGGTGTGCCTTTTTCAAGCACCAGACAACAGCCGCTGCCTCACCCTCAAAAGGAGCATAATTCATTTCCTCGTTAGAGAGATGCCTACTGCCACAAAATGCTAAAAGGGTACATCTTAAGATACACAAAAACAATATTGCTGTAAAATTACAAAACTCATTCCTTCCTTACTCCTGTCAGTTAACACTGCAGTTGGGTGGGATTTGTCATAATAAGTCAATCCTTCTGATACCAATTTACATAGTTCTTTCTTTGCTTGCTCAAACTTTGCCATCAAATTATCATCCAAGTATACCTTTTCACTCGTTCCCTTTTTCAACAATTCTCGAAAAGGTGCCATGATTGGTGCTGTAGCTACAAATGGTGCAAACTGATTTACCAGTCCAAACCATGCATAAATATCCGATATAATGGGGTGCTCAGACATAGGAAATTTCTTTACAGCAGCAAGTTTATCCTCTGATGGCACATACATATCCCAGCCAAGATTATAGCCAACAAATTCAACATTTCTCTGACAAAATTGGAGCTTATTAGGATTTAATGTTACCCCATTCTGTTTGCAAGCAAAAAGTAAATCATAAGTGTGCCAAAAGGCCTCTTCAACGTTAGAATCGTGCAATAGTGTGTCATCTACACATTTAAACTTCCTTGGTATATCTGCAATAATGTCATCAAACCGTTTAGTGTATGCATGAGGGGCAGCGCAGTGCCCCATGGGGGTGTGACAGGATTGGTACCTCCCCCAAGGTGTTATAAAAGTTGTGAGCTTTCGGCTCTCCTCATCCAACACAACTTGATGGAACCCCCCATGGGCATCCACTGTCATCTTGAATGTGTGAACAGGTACACTCGATACCACACTGAATTGGGCAAAATATGATGTGTTTCCCTCTTACAACATGCATTTAATTTCTGGAAGTCTACTGTCCTCCTGGTGGTGCCAGCCTTCTTACCAACTACTACCATGCAAGAACACCAATCTGTCACCTCTCCCGTAGGCACCATTTGCAAAATACCTGCTAATACATCTTCATCAATTTGTCTTTTAACCTCATCTTCCCAATGTTTGGGGACAGTGATGGGTGTGTGACAAGCATGCGGTATAGCATCGCCCAACAAATGAATATGATGAGGTTTACCATTCATTATTGGGAAAGGCCGCCTATTTACGTTAAAGGTAGTGCCAGAAAAGCGTTCTAGCAGCCATTGCTTAAGTAATGACACATTATCGTAGGTGGGGGGACATGGTATTTTCTGAGGTGGCTTACTCTCCACTACTCATTCAATGTAAGAACAATTTCTGTTGCCCTCAACAAAGTATATAGTTTTGTCTGTTGACTTACCCCCACACTGGATAATGACCTGACAACTCCTGCACACCTTCATCAATCCCCCTGCTGCGTGCTGCATTCATACACCCTACTTACGTAACTTGTTTACATCAATACCCAGGTCTTTATCCTGCCATGCCCCAGCAATACGTACTTCTGCCCCAATGTCTGCAATGGCCTCCAATGCACCAGATTTATTCCCATTACTACATAACACATGAACTTTTAACACTGGCTGCGTACATGATGCAGTTCCAACATAAAGCATCCATTTCCGGCCATCTACCACCTCAGGTAGGGCAGGTTGTACCCATCTTGAATTTTTACTAGTAACACCGTCACATATTCTGACATGCCCTATTGTAGTATCCAGCGCCCTTTTGCCATACGCATGATTTGATTTAATATTTTCTCTGTTGACATAACCTTTGCAGCAGCTGGCAAAGTGACCGATTTTCCCACAATTATGACATTCAACATTACCTGCTGGGCAAATCTGTCTGCCTTTAATGTGCATGAGACCACAGAAATAATACCTTTGCTTCATCTTTCTGTTTCTTGTATGAGGTTTTCACTGCTGACACATCATCGAGTTTGGCACCAGCATAGGCCCACTTGCCCCTGTATCATCAGCTATCCCTGCCTTGTTGAAAATATTTTGCTCCCTCGCCTATGGGATGAGGGCAAGCCTACCACACACTCATGCTCTATCTCCTTGAATGACTGGCGCTTCACCATAAGCTTGCAAATCTTATCATATTTTTCAAAGTTCTGTAGAATGTCTTTTTTCAACCTGGCACTGTGTAGGTCACTCATTAATTCATGTAGTAATATATACCCACTGAAATCTTCTTCACAAGTAGGACAAACGAACCCACAGTCTATTGCATCTTGCTGGCACAGGTGAATGTATTCCTTTGCTGATTCATCTGCACCTTGCTTCTTACTAAAGAATCTGTCCCATAAGACAGCCTCGTTCCCAGTCTTCATAGTTATATTCAAAATAGCCTCAAATGCATCTCTTACGTTGAGAGATGCCCATCGGTCTCTGGAGAACTGGGCATCAGTGCACTTCCTAACTTTTCTTCAGAGTTTAATCTAATGTTCAGCACCGCCTCGCCCCGAGGTATCCCGCTGAGCTTCGGCCAATCCTCCATCGATCTCCTCCATTCTCTGAAGGCACCTGTCGTCATGACATGCTTTCATTTCTTGGGAGAAATAGGTTCGCCATGTGTTCGTCTGGGCGCTGTGTTTCCCACGTTGGGCAGGATGGCTCATCCAGTTGCCTCTGTTATTGCCCTGAAGCCAGTTCCAAGTCCTTCAAGAGTGCCACACCTGGGTTGGGCCGCCCTTGCTGTTCTCGGAGGAACCCCAGGTGATGGCCTTGCAAATCTACTCATTGTGTCGTAGGTCAGTCCGGATCACCGCACCATGTAGGATGGTAATGCACTATATACAGGGCTTCATCTGCAAGACAGTTTATCAACTAAGACCAATTTTGTTGACAGCTACGCGTTGAATGCTGCAGAATGCGGCTTGCAAGACAACAGTCAGTGTCACGGCAAAATGCTGGCGCCTGGTGGGCACATCGGTAGTGCACGGCTGATACACATGCTCCATCGAGCAATTGCGTTAGCAGCCCCATACAGTTAATAACGTATCTTACAAATAGCAAAATTATACCACCAATAAGAATCACAGCCTCTCTTGAAATTAGTCGTGAACATCGGTCACACTAAAAGATAATCCTCCCTTTTTTTACAGTCAGTGTCACAATCGGTTTATAATAAGGTGAGATTAAAACACTGAATAAAATATTAGAAAATTGTAAGTTTATTCACAAGATGAACAAAATACGTTCACTTTAATCTGCACGTCTCTCGTGGATGTGGTCTGGTTTAGGTGCTGTTTACACTTCTTCGCCTGGAACAGCACTTCACTCTCGGCTGCCACTAAAATAAATTCCTTTAAACGAAACTCTGAGTTCTTGTTTTCTACGTGAAATAATAGGAGGGAATGTGAAGTAGGCTGCTTTCTGTCTGTCTGTCTGCATTGCTGTGGTCGTCTGTCTCTTTTCCTCCTTAGCCACTATACCTGTAGATGCTTGTGTTACTGCAGGTGGAAAACAGTATCCTTGGCAACTCAGTTTTAAGTATCTTGGAAAAAACAGATGACGTACATTCATGATACACAATACTGCATCACTTTACAAAATATATCGCTCGGATCCTATTTATTTTCTTTTAGTCCGTATTTAATTAGTTTGAGATTTTTTTATGATGTGAAAATCAGAATCAGCTAAAAGAAGTACAGAGTAAAACTGCAAGAAAATTCTTTGTTTTATGCAGGTTTTTAAGTATTTTATCTGAATCATTATGAAATATTTCATTTTTTTAGATATGAACAGTTTTACCAACCGCGTTATCAGAGTATCAGCAGCATAAAGAGATTTCTGTTAAGGGGGTTAAAAGAATATTTTACACAAATAAAACATAATTGGGTAAAGTTTGGCATCTCTAATATTATCAGATTGCCATCTGTTTAAAAATCTTTCTGGTAAAAGAAAGAATGTTATTTTGAGTTAGCAAATAAGATATAATTATAAACAAAATATAATTTATAACTTCCTTTCTTTAACTAGATACAGTTCACTTCACTGAGGGGGTGGGGGGTTGAAGTGCTCCGGTGGGTGAGGTTCTGTTGGCATGCCTGCTTGAAGCCAAATGTTTAGGAGAATAGTTTGGATGCACGATAACATCTAAATCTTACATATGCCAATTTTTCTCTTTAATATCATCAAAAACGTCAAATTAAAAACGTATTTTTACATATATGACGGAGAATTCAAAGATATACCAGATAAGGAGATTGCGAATATTATTTTTACAAATGAATGGTTTAATGGAGGTCACATAGGCCTAGAGTGCAATGATATATGTGAACGGAGTTATCATCTCTTTTGGGGGTTACACCACAGAGCGTCAACAGTAAGGAGTGGCGATCTCCCCCCCAAGTGTGTGACCTCGGGCGGCCATATTATTATTATTATTATTATTATTATTATTATTATTATTATTATTATTATTATTACTTGATCCAATTTCACAGAGAAATATTGAAAGGTCTTGGTCCAGCTATAGTACTATACTTCATTACTATTATTATTTTCACTATTATTATTTCTATCTTTTTTACCATTATTATTATCTTATTATTAATATTATTATTATTACTTGACCTAATTTCACGGAGAAAAATTACCTTATAAAAACAGGTTGGCCTAAGCACCCCAACCATTGTGGTCAAGGCGTAAGCATCTGCTCTTGGATCTAGGCAATGTCTAGCACAAATGCTATTGAGAATTTTTACATTCTGGTTCACTGCCCGCTGTTCTGGGCTAAGATACCAAGTCAACAGACTGTGGCTTCAAACCAGCACAGCAAGGTGGTGACTACACAAAACACGAGTCCATTTTCTGATTTTACTACAAAAATAAACTACAGTACAAAAAATACACCCAAACTATGCAATACTACGTTAATATGAAAAAAATATATCCAAGATTACAATAACTTTGCATTACTTCAAATTATAGCTGGGTTTACAAAAAATTTACTGACGGCAAAGTCATGAAGCAAGTACAGAAATCAGAGATGAGGACATGCAATGCACTGAGATACTCAGCAATTTCGCTTTACAATGAAATAATGTAGGCTTCGGCTACTGACAGCTTACGTTAAATCTGATACATGTGAACTAAATCAAGAATACATTCTAGAACAATCAAGAGCGAGCTGAACAAGGAACAGAGGATTAATTCTGGAGCAAGTTGGGAGCGGTAATCAAGATGCAAAAAGTTACGTTAATTTTGTTACAAAATCACAGAAATCGCAATTTAACCGAGCCTAAGGTTAACCCATCAGGCTGAGATAGGCGTCATTTAAACTGGATTAAAATAACTACTATTACCTAAGGCTTTATGGTCAATTCTAGCCGGACGGTCGCCCACGACACAAAAAAAACTCACCGATCCTACTCCGTGTCTTATCTAGAGGATGAGTGAGGAGGGCACTTCAGTTTGGCTTCGCCAAAGAGCGCCCTCTTCAGAAATTTCAAGGTTTTAACAAAGTTACTGTAAACAAATTTCTTCGCTTCATAACTCTAATTGACTAAATGTGCAACATGCAGTATATTCCCCAATAATAAAGGACATGTAATAAAGGAAACAGTAACGTCATTTCAAAACAGAATCATCACGTAAATCCTCCACATCAGTCATTAGGCTACTCACGTCTGCCGTTTCCACTGATCTCTGCGCCTGACTACAGTATGATAGATGGACGGTTTTGTTGATAAATAGTTCCTGAAAATTACAGGACTTTCTTTGCATACAGTTCCTAAACACTAACTAAACAATAAGGTACAATCACTAAGCACTAATGCTCACTATACACTTACACTCACTAAACACTCACACTTCTGTACACTCACACTCACTAAACACTTGCACTTACTATACTGTACACTCACACTCAATAACACTAAACACTCAATGAATATTCAACACTCACTAGGCACTCACTATATTAAATGCTCACTAAACAGTCATGAAACACTAAACACTCACTAAATACCCGCTGTACCCTAAACACGCAGTAAACATTCACTAAACACTCACTTAATCCTAAACATTCATTAAATACTAAACACCCACTAAACATTAACTAAGCACTCACTATACACTAAACATTCACTAAGTACTCACTATACATTAAATACTCACTAAACATTCACTAAGCACTTACTATACACTAACCACTCACTAAACCCTAAACACTCATTAAACACTTATTACTCACTAACCCCTAAACACTCATTAAACACTAAACAGTCACTGAACAATCGCTAATCACTCATTAACCCTTTAACCATTTAGTACGTATATATACGTAGCGCACCAGCGCTGCCCGAGCCGTTTAGTACGTATATATATGGGGAGCATATGTTTTGACCGTGGCGTTTAGTACGTATATATACGATCGATTTTTCCTGCCTTCCTTTCAAGGTTAATCCACTAAAATATATTTTCCCTAGGTCCCAGGAAGTCTTGTTGACCATATCCAAACAAAAACACTTCCTCCCGAACCCCCTTTATCCTAATTTTCCTGATTTTCTATATCTAATGCGGGAATTCGCCAGTCACTTGGTGGCATCGCTATGTAACGAGACAACACTTTGCTGAGCTGGTTCGTTCTCTCACACGGAATTTTCGACGCATGGGGTAGAAGGGCTATAATCCTATCTAATCCAATTTCTCTGTTTTTCTTTTCCAGCTCTAGCGCAAATTAAAAACGATAAGTAATTGTACAGTAGTTTATTGACATTATTCCAACTGAAATACGAAAAATGTGCTCACTTGACTGTTTTATTATTATACGATATGTTCAGTGCATGTGACTGAACTCCAGATGCGCTTCATTCTGAATAACGACCGAAAGATGTTTTGTTGATTTTTTATTCTAAATTGTTAAAGTTGGCAATAACTGTAATTTATTTCATTACTTTAACATTAGCATTTCATAAAAATTACTCCAGAAGCTGTGTATATTATCTTATGTCGCTATATACATACGCATATATATATATATATATATATATATATATATATATATATATATATATATATATATATATGTATATATATATATATATATATATATATATATATATATAAAACATTCGAATAACTAATTGTCATTACTTATGAATAAATTCTGGAACGTCACAGGTCACAGGGTTAGATCCAGAACGAACAAACTTTCAAACATGAAACAATACACAAAGACCATAATCTAAATGAAAGTTAAGTACAAAATTGTTGCACAAGAGACAATGCTGAAAATTCATCCGGCAGTGAGAATGCTGAAAACGACAATAGAGGGCTAACAAGGTAAAGACAGTAAAGTGAGGCCTGTATTTGATGATTGTGAACGGGTTGCCAAAATTTCTTTCGTACAACAGTGGTAGTTTCATTACATCGATGAAAAATCTTTACAACCTGATGATGAAAGAGAGAGAGAGAGAGAGAGAGAGAGAGAGAGAGAGAGAGAGAGAGAGATAACTGTTTTCTTTGTATTGTTCTTACCCTCCTTTGAACACTGGATGTCATGTACAGTAATTCAAACCTAACAATTTTGTCATTGATAATTCATAACGTTCGAGAATTGTAAGAACTATAAAAAGAACAATTAGCATATGCATCAATGAACAGAGACAACATGATGCTATATATATATATATATATATATATATATATATATATATATATATATATATATATATATATATATATATATATATATATATATATATATATATATATATATATATATATATATATATATATATATATATATATATATATATATATATATATATATATATATGTATATGTATATATATATATATATATATATATATATATATATATATATATATATATATGCGTGTGTGTGTGTAGGTTTATAGTGCACAATATGGGTGTCATTAGCAACGTTTCCAAACTTCTTGCTGACTTATAATCCGACTACAGTTAATCTGCATTCCTCAGTTCGGGGTTCTTTAATCCAGTCATAAAATCCTAATTATCCCTCCCCGGGGCTGTCCAGAAGAAAGAGGCCGTTCCGGGACAAGGCCGAGTTAATTTACAAATCTGCCATCACTGGAGCAGTCAATAATAGTATTTTTTTTTTATTTCGTGTTGTAGCATTTATTTTCATCAGTGAGTCTGGCCTAGATATTGGGCATTAGTATAATTTATTTAGGTGATTAGAAACTAGATCATCCTCACCCTACTTTTGTTCAAAGCAGTTTAATGTATGACTTCAATTCTTCAGATTTCAATTCATTTTACGTCTTCACGGTTAGTATGGAAAGGCGTGGCGATGTACCTGCCATATCTGCCTGATATCCAAACTTTGGTCGTTTTATGAATCAAATCTGGGAAAAGTGACAACGTCTAAAACGTACTACATGTTCGTGGTCATTTTGGTTTGACTATGAAACTGATAACTGGTGATTATAGAAATTTGTAAGGTAGCGAACGCAGGTGGTATTGACTGAAATGATCGGCTGTTGTTTACAGCTCTAGTTACCTCACACCCGCGGCGAATTTGATGGGCTTGATATTAGGGTCTGGAATTATAATGAGCCCTTTTGAAAGGAATTCCCTTGTCGACAGTCAAAATTCATGGGGAAAGTAAAAGTCGTTTAACTTGCCTGTACAAAAGGGAGATCACTAAATCCGCCATTGTCCATGAAACAAGGAATTGGATTCAGTCAAAAGGACTGGGGATAATCCAAGGCATCATTCTCAAACTAATGTTCGAGTGGTTCCACCCACCAAACTCGATGCAGGTGGAAGGAAGGGAAGGAGATATGAAAACAACAACTGATCATTACCTTCCAAGGATACCTGAATATGCCTTTGATATACTGTATATATATATATATATATATATATATATATATATATATATATATATATATATATATATATATATATATATAATGTATGTATGTATGTATGTATGTATGAATGAATGTATGTATGTATATATGACTCAGAAATTCTATACAGTTTACTTTTATTTAATATTTTTATTTAGAAAACAGACATGCATCATGGATGATGTAGAATTCATAACAGGAGCCTAGGTTTAGCCCAAAGATTGGATTATACAGACTATGAAATGCAAAATCTTTTGGAAACAGCTCGAATATATAGGCTACCATTTTATGGCCTGTCAAATGAAAATCTGATGATTAGTAACAACTATAATTCGAATGACTAATTGTTGTAACCTGTTATTTATAAATACTAGCACGTCAAAAAGAAAGAGTTTCATATACAACAAATAAACTTCCATACATGAAACAATGCACGCCTGTCGGTCCTAAGAGAATGTTATTTTCCAAATGTCACCACGCTGATAATCCTATAGCCAAGGGAAAAATTGCTGTTATCATCATGGCTGGAAAGAGCAGACGTATAAATACGTGACAGTGGTGAAAGGGAAACGGCCGTATATACGTTAATAATCTTATATGGGTTAAACTATATGGAGTAAGATACGGAAACTGATAAAAAAAAGCAAATGTAGCCCCCCCCCCAGCGCTCAAAAGATAGCGCGGCAGGGGGAGTAGTTGCCATGTTACGTTTTTTTTACTTTTTGGTGACAGTCTGGGTAGCGTAAATTTTTGCTGACCGCACTCATAGCTGACAGTGGGGTCACCAAAGCTGCTTCCCATAGCAAAAACGGTTATTGGGTTAAACACTCACTAAACACTTACACACTAAACATTCACTAAACACTAACATTCACAAAACATTCACCAAACCCTGCACACTTACTAAACATTCACTGAATACTTACACACTAAACATTCACTACACACTGACATTCACAGCACCCTAAACATTCACTAAACACTAACATTCATTACACCCTAAACACTCACTAAACATTCATTGAATGCATACACATTAAACATTCACTGAAAACTTAAACACTAAACATTCACTAAACACTAACATTCACTAAAACACTAAACACTGAATAAAAACTTACACACTAAATATTCACTAAACCCTAAACACTCACTAAATATTCAGTGAATACTTACACTTTAAACATTCACAAAACATTCACTAACCCTAAACACTCACTAAACACACAATAAACCTTCACTAAACACTAACATTCCCTAAACTCTAAACACTCACTAAAAACACACTAAACATTCACTAAGCACTTGCTCATTAAAATTCAGGATAAAAATTTACAATTGTACTAAGCCCTGTTCAGTTTGCGTAGTTACCATACCTTTAAATATGGTCGCAAGGCTCTGCAGCGCCGCCCTGGTGGAAGACCACTGAACTACATAGTACTTCTATACAGATAGCATCTCCATATATTCACCCTCTATGGGTTACACTGAATATCAGGATGTGAAGAGCATTTGTGAACTGAAACTGACTAGAGACACTTTTGTTGAAAATATGGGAAGAACAGTTTACTGTAGTTCTTTAATTACGTTCAGAAAGATCTACTGACTTATCTTTTGATGTTGTTGTTCTGTAATGTATTCAAAGCATTTATTGAAGTTTTACTTCTAATTTTTCTTTTTCACTGCATGAAATTCTTTAATGATACGTTTCAGATCGACTTCTTATTCACTATCAGTATTATACACCAATCATCATTAATGGTAATTATCTGTGGAAATACATTATTTTTGTTTTCCTGGTTTACCTCACTGTCAGGAATAGAATCTCAAGTGTTGAATGGGCTCGCAATACCATTCAGTACTCTAATGATCAATTATATATTTGCATAAGTCCTGTAAAAGAATACATCATTGATTATGAAAATCTAATAGCACTCAAATACTTATTAGCAAAAATCATAATGCATATCATATGAAACCTTGTCTTCACAGATCAGGAAAGGATCAACAGACCTAGACAAACATTTATTGGTTAATATTTAGTATCCTATATTTTGACTATGATAAAACAAAGTGTAATGAAAGTTTTGTTTTTTAATGCTTTATACGTAAAACATATAGACCTACAAATTTTGATTGCTAAGATAAAACCCTCTTCAGACCGAAAAAAAAAAATGTCTAGCCCAAGTCAAAAGAAAAACTTAAAAACATAGTTCTTAAAAAGAATAAGAAACGACAAAACGATAATAATTTTTATTTCCTTTAAACCGAATGTTATCTAGATCGGCTACCAGGATACTTATTGCCCACATAATATCCATTAGCGAGTGCCTCATTCATCTGTTTTAGATCAAGCCAGCCTTGTGCAGGAACGGGCTCTTGCTCTAGGGCAACCCGTAACCAAGTAACAGAAATGGTTATAGCAAAATCCATGGCTCTTTGCAGCTAAGCCCCGCCTTCCTTGAAGCTGATTGGTTGGCAATGGTTTAGGAAAGTTACTTAATCTGTGGTTCTGTTCATCTTCATTAATTTAGCAATGACTGTTTTACTGAACTAAAATAAGTTCTGCAGATTATCAAAAGGCAACGTTACATTATCTCCTGAAATAAAATCATAATATGCATCTCCCTAAAGATGGTAAAAAAAAAATAGGAAAATATGAATGATTTCAGCAGCGTTCCGCGATGCTGCAATGTAGTTTATCGTAAATGAGGCTCATCTGACTACTACGGAAGTGACACAAGGAATGTCTGCATTCGAATCGGGGCACTAGAATTACAGGGCAATGGTGATTACTGTCTGATATTGTCAAGCATGTTCAACCATTCAAAATTTAAACACAAAGGCTATCGTAGAGCTATGCAGAATGATATTTCATATTGATTTCAGGATATTTGACATTTTGATAGTCATACATTGATTTCACTGAAATCGTGTACACATTCCGTGGGATGACAAGCAGTGCCTGCGCTCTACAAAACCAGAGTACGCCTATGTTTAGTAAAAGTTACAGTATGATAGGCTATACGAGTCCTACTGGATATAATTTGCTGAGAATTTTCTTAAGGACATTATTTCATTTCGAAATAACAGGATCGTAAAAAATGATGTAGACCTAGTTCAATGTCTTTTTGTCAGTTGACGCAGCTTACGACGTTTGGATCATAGGCCTGCCTTATATTCAGCCATTTTATTAAGGTTTTTTGATGTTGTGGTTAATCTTGTTTTTGTTGTTGTTGTTATGGTTCTTGTTGTGTCTTCGGAAACTTTTCACATGGTTAGCTAACACTGCAGAATAAACTTAAAAGAATAAAGAACTATCTGCTTACCATACCATTGTCAACTCAAATTTAGTCATTTAGGCTATTATATAATTAAAGTAATTGAGATCTGTATGAATACAGTCTACGCTAGAATATTCTCCTAACAACAGAGAGAGATAGAGAGAGAATTTACTGACTCTTATGTAATCCCCCTCCATGTGGAACCACCTTGACGTGATGAGGGGGCTCTTGAACCCCATGAATTTGTTCCCGGGTTTGAGTCCAAGAGTCTCATGTATTATTATATATTTCTTTGGATTAATTTTGTGGAATTTTCCACCTTTTGTAAAATTTATTGGACTTGATAAATAGGAAAAGATATCATGGCTGGGACTGGGTTTATATCCGAAGCTAAATAGTGGGAACTATGGTAGGACCATCAACTGCACAATGATGTTCAGACCTGGGAGTTATCAGATTGATACCTCAAAGGCGGAACTATTCCTTAGGGCTGGACCACGGACTCCAAGGGTGTCTGGTTCTGGGGATAGGACTCTCGGTATTCTATCCAGTTTGGCCATAACATGATTAGGGTGCGGATGAGTGTATTCTTGTAATACTCTCAGTCCTAGCAAGCGAGTTTGGCTTACACTTTGGCCACTCTAATCATGTTGTGCCATCCCCTGTGGGGTAAGGGTAGGGACGCGGACATTTGGGAGTTGGTTCTTCCTTGTGCCATTCATGGAAGAATAAACCACATGAAAGGCTGATAATATCTTTTCAAGGTTTTCAGTTTTATTATTTTTTTTTTTTACCCCTCTCAAATCTTTACGCCTAGCATCTATAAGGATTCGAGTACCCCTGGACCCTCTGAAGGTGCTGTTCTGGCGCAGATGATGACCTCTGCACCCACCTTGGAGATTGAAAATTCTCCAAATATTGATGACTTCTCGAAAAATAAATTGACATAAAGCAGCAGTAACAAATATACTGATCCCCCTCCTGACTTCCCCTCCCCTGGACCCCCTAGCCATGCTTCATTAATGACAACTTCAGGCAAGGACACGGACTTCTCTAAGAAATCTTCATCCAAAACTAAATCTTCAACACAGCCAGGTTGTGTGAAAAATTTGAGAATGCTCCATATCGAAGACTTACCAGTCTGTTGTGATTATGAAATGATCTCGACAGCTCTGAAATCATTTGGAACTGATGTAGAAATCAGGATGAACTTTATTGATATTGAATTTAAATGGGAAGCGTGGGTTACTTTTAGTAGCCATGATGAGGCCCTAAAGGCTAGTGCCACACAAATAGGTCAAGCTACAGTACGAGGAGCCTTAACAGACAAAGTTCCCAAAGACATGGACGTTTATGTGCTATCTAAATGGGTTCAGGATAAACCAGAGAGAAAGCAGAATGCAGAAGTAGGGACTCATGAACCTCCTATGTGGCTGGTAGATTCAGCCAAGGAGGAAAATTATAACTACTATAGATTTTGCAGGTTTCCTCAGAAAAAAGTGGGAGGAAACTAAGCTTGGAAGCACACAATATAATCCTGGGTTAAATTACAGCATATATAATTCTCCACCACCAATCGGAGATAGAGCTAAGGGAGGTGCAGCAATTATTGTGCATAAGTCGTTGCAACTCTCCTTGCTATCAATTAATACTCATCTCCAAGCTGTAGCAGTAACTTTCATTTTAGACAAGCAAATTACAGTTTGCTCCATCTATCTTCCTCCTGATTTGGATTTCACTTACAATGATATTCATTTACTGATCAGTCAACTTCATACTCCTTTCCTCCTCCTTGGTGATTTTAATGCTCTCAACCCCATATGAGGTGGGAACGCGACAGATGCCAAGGGTAGGATGTTGGAGGATATTATGGATGGTCATAATATCACTATACTTAATAATGGAGCCATGACTTACCATAACATCTACTCCAATATTTTTCGGCTGAAGCAGGCTGGAGCAATTACCTCTATTCCAACAACAAAAGGGAAGCCCTCTAGACCAGCAGTTCCTTGGTGGAACAAAACCTGCAGTAGTATGAGAAAAATCACTAGAAAATGCTACAAAAAGTATAAGAGGAGTGGAATTGCCCAAGCCAAAGTTATTTACGAACATGCTATGGCCAAGCAAAATAAATATTTTAAAAAAGCCAAAAGAGACTCATGGATGTACTACATTAATGGCATTAGCTCAAAAATACCATCCAAAATTATTTGGAAGAAAATTAAAAAACTAAATGGCAAGTTTGTCCCTGAACCTCTGCCTACCCTTAAGATAAATGGTGACCTAATCACCCAACCAGAGCAGATCGCAGAAAAATTAGAAGATTTATCGAGAATATCGAGAATTCCAAGACATTAGAAATACCCAGATTTCTCTTGATTTAAGTGAAAATAATTTTGAACCATATAATGCAAAATTTACACTGCAGGAACTCAAAGTTGCTTTGCAGAATACCAGTCCATCAGCCCCTGGTGAAGATAAAATATTCTATGAAATGCTGAAACATCTCCCAGAAAAGTCAAAGAAATTTTTTTAGATATAATAAATGAAATCTGGGAATCTGGTATTATTCTTAAGAGCTGGAAATTATCATTAATCTTCCCTCTGAAGAAACCAAACAAGGATCCTGCTTTACCTAGCAGCTACAGACCAATAGCTCTCACCAATTGTGTTTGTAAGCTGATGGAAAAGATGATTAACACCAGACTTGTATGGAACTTAGAAACAAATAAATTGCTTTCTCCATTTCAGTTTGGCTTTAGGAAAACTAAATCCACTTCAGATCCCTTGCTCAGGCTCTCAAACCAAACACAACAAGGCTTTGCTAAACAGAGCCAAACAATAGGAGTTTTCTTTGACTTGAAAAAGGCATATGACACCACATGGCGTTTTGGTATTATAAACAAGGTGTATAAGATGGGAATTAAAGGGAAAATGATCAGATTTATAAATCCGTTTTTATCAGAAAGATATATAAACGTAAGAGTTAGGAATCATGTATCACGACCTTTCTTATAAGAAGAGGAAGTTTCTCCGGGTAGTGTCCTTAGTGTCACCCTCTTTGCTATTGCCATTAATGAAGTATTAGAAAAGATATCTCCACCAGCAAAAGGGTCTTTATTTGTAGACGATTTGGCTCTGTACTGCACAGGATATGATGCAGTATCTACTAGCAGGTTCATCGATAAAGTAAGCAAGTGGGCTAATGAGCAAGGATCTCAATATTCTGAATCAAAAACTGTCGCTGTTCGGTTCTGCAGACGTCGAACTAAAGAAACCATTCCAACTCTTACCTTAAATTGAATTATTTTACCTTACTCTACTCAAGTAAAATTTTTAGGAATGGTCTTTGATGAAAAGCTCACTTAAAAGTGAAAGTGAAGAGATCACTAAATATTTAAGAAATTTAAATCCACAGTAATATATATAATGACTGAAGGAGTGTTTTAGAATTCAGAAGGCTCAGGAATGGCTTTTTTATCTTTCTGTTCTCCACAAATAAGATAAGTTTTGTTGAATTCCTGGGCACACTGGTCTAGAAGGGAACGAACTGGCTGATAGTAACGTAAAGGATGATGCGATATGTGATTTCTTAACTAATAAGGTGCCACATTTGGATATGCATACAGTCATTAGGGGATATATTCGTAAGAAATGGCAGCAGAGGTGGACTTCCTCCATTTTATCCACAAATAGGAAGTACAGAAATATTAGAGAAAGTGTCGATTTTTGGAGTTCGGGTTTTAATCATAACAGAAGATTCGACATCATCCTAACACGGCTCAGGAGTGGCCATACCTGCTTCACCCATAGTTATATTTTAGAGGGAGCCAGTGCCGCAGTTTGTGCTCACTGTGGTGATCAGCTATCCGTTGAGCACATGCTGGTGCACTGTCCTATGCTTAATCGCCTTAGAACAAGGTACTTACTAGCAGGGAAGACTGTTTTAGAAATTTTAAATGATGATGTTGAGGTAGATATCCTTCTGGGTTATCCGAGAGAATCTGATCTTTTTAATGAGATATAATTTAGTATATTTATTAAAGATTTGTCATATTTATTTTACATATTAAGTATATATTTTAAATATAAAATTTTAATGTTTATTTTTTATGGTTTTTATCTAATATCATTCATATTTTAACACTGAATTTTACTAGTACAGTATGATGGGTTCCGGCGCTTGGTCTTCAAGACTTAAATTTCATAATCAATCAATTCAGAGAGGGGAATTTTAGATAAACCCTTAGGATAACTAGAATCACATATATTTACAATAACACAAATCAGATGGGAATAATTAGGACAGGTAAACGGATCCTGTCAGAGCACCAAACTAAGGTGAACAGATGATAACTGGTTGCCAGGGATTTCACTTCAAGGGCACCGTGAATCAAACTGCAGTGGTTTTACCACGGCAGTGAAAGCGCAATCGAAACAGAAGGATCCACAGTGAGAAAACTCCATCTGCAATGGAGAATGCATGCGATTAACTGACGAAATTAGCACAATTAAGGGTTCAGGGATGCACTGATGGTGCCAACGGATCCTTGGGTATAACATTGTTGAATTCACTTATGAACACAAATAATAACAAAGTCAGGTGGTCTGTATGAGAATTGCTTT
The DNA here is from genome assembly GCF_040412425.1 of Macrobrachium rosenbergii. Classification (NCBI taxonomy): domain Eukaryota; kingdom Metazoa; phylum Arthropoda; class Malacostraca; order Decapoda; family Palaemonidae; genus Macrobrachium; species Macrobrachium rosenbergii. The sequence continues at coordinate 51,503,199 of NC_089781.1, read as the reverse complement.
AGAAACACAGAATATGGAAGAGCAAAGAAAAAGGAACTACGTGACAGGCAAAACTCGAATTCCTGGCACTGTACCTTGTGTCAGAGAGATGGGTCCTCGTAGATGCACTGATGATGGGGGAGGGTGTTTATTAAGGGAATTGCCACAGGAAATATACTGGACCGGAAGTCAGCCACATGGTTTGGGAAATAGCTGTTAGGGAGCAGAGTTCAAAGTGTAGTAGGTGTTAGGACTGCATCCGGTGTGTCCCTGACAAGAGGCGTTGTGTGTTGGTCCTCTTATCCCTTCGCCCGGATTAATTTCCCATTCTTGCAGGAGTCATCCATTTTCCATTGTGCCGCCATGACCTCGTATTTCACTTTGTTGACCAAATGCTAAAATGCCAGGCCCTCAGTCACGACAGTAATGCCTGGGTAAAAGGGACAGACAGCACAGTAATACCTGGATAAAAGGGACAGACAGCGCAGTAATACCTGGATAAAAGGGACAGTCACAACAGCAATACCTGGATAAAAGGGACAGTCACAACAGCAATACCTTTGATAAGAGGGACAGACAGCACAGTAATACCTGGATAAAAGGGACAGATAGCACAGTAATATCTGGATAAAAGTGACACTCGCAACAGTAATACCTGGATAAAAGGGACAGACAGCACAGCAATACCTGGTTAATGGTGGCAGACAGCACAGTAATACCTGGATAAAAGGGACAGTCACCACAGTAACAGTAGATAAAATGGTCAGCCAGCACGTTAATACCTTAATAAAGGGGACAGACAGCACAGCAGTAACTGGATAAAAGGGACAGTCATGACAGCAATACCTGGATAAAAGGGACAGTCACCACAGTAATGCCAGATAAAAACAGTAATGTCTGGATAAAAGTGACACTCGCGACAGTAATACCTGGATAAAAGGGACAGACAGCACAGCAATACCTGGTTAAAGGTGGCAGACAGCAAAGTAATAGCTGGATAAAAGGGACAGTCACCACAGTAACACACAGATAAAATGATCAGCCAGCACGTTAATACCTTAATAAAGGGGACAGACAGCACAGTAATAACTGGATAAAAGGGACAGTCACCACAGTATTACCTGGATAAAAGGGTCAGTCGCCACAGTAATCCTTAGATAAACATGGGCAGATAGCACAGTAATCCCTGGTTAAAGGGACAAACAGCACAGTAATATCTGGTTTGAGGAGACAGTCAAGACAGCAATACCTAGATAAAAGGGATAGCCAGCACAGTAATCCCTGGTTAAAGGGGACAAACAGCACAGTAATAATTGGATAAAAGGGACAGTCACCACAGTAATTCCTGGATAACAGGGACAGACAGCACAGTAATCCCTGGTTAAAGGGGACAGACAGCACAGTAATACCTGGATAACAGGAACAGACAGCACAGTAATACCTGGTTAAAGGGGACAGACATAACAGTAATACCTGGTTAAAGGGGACAGACAGGACAGTAATACCTGGTTAAAGGGGACAGACAGCACAGTAATCCCTGGATAACAGGAACAGACAGGACAGTAATCCCTGGTTAAAGGGGACAGACAGCACAGTAATGCCTGGATAACAGGGACAGACAGGACAGTAATACCTGGTTAAAGGGGACAGACATTACAGTAATACCTGGTTAAAGGGGACAGACAGCACAGTAATCCCTGGTTAAAGGGGACAGACAGCACAGTAATACCTGGTTAAAGGGGACAGACAGCACAGTAATACCTGGATAACAGGGACAGACAGGACAGTAATACCTGGTTAAAGGGGACAAACAGCACAGTAATCCCTGGTTAAAGGGGACAGACAGCACAGTAATACCTGGATAACAGGGACAGACAGAACAGTAATACCTGGTTAAACTGGACAGACATTACAGTAATACCTGGTTAAAGGGGACAAACAGCACAGTAATCCCTGGTTAAAGGGACGGTGAGCACAGTAATGCCTGGATAACAGGGACAGACAGGACAGTAATACCTGGTTAAAAGGACAGAGCACATTAATGCCTGGATAACAGGGACAGACAGGACAGTAATACCTGGTTAATGGGGACAGACAACACAGTAGTCCCTAGTTAAAGGGGACAGCAGCACAGTAATACCTGGATAACAGGGACAGACAGGATAGTAATACCTAGTTAAATTGGACAGACATTACAGTAATACCTGGTGAAAGGGGACAGACAGCACAGTAATCCCTGGTTAAAGGGGACAGACAGCACAGAAATACCTAGATAACAGGGACAGACAGGACAGTAATACCTGGTGAAAGGGGACAGACAGCACAGTAATCCCTGGTTAAAGGGGACAGACAGCACAGAAATACCTAGATAACAGGGACAGACAGGACAGTAATACCTGGTTAAAGGGGACAGACAGCATAGTAATACCTGAATAAAATGGACAGTCACCACAGTAATACCTGGGTAAAAGGGACAGACAGCAAAGTAATCCCTGGTTACAGGTGATGGACAGCACAGTGATACCTGGTTTAAGATGTCAGACAGCACAGTAATACCTAGATAAAAGGGAAAGTCACCACAGTAACTCCTGTCATTTCACCCACGTCTGTTCGAGTGAACATTCGCATGAAAAAAGTAGAACTGTCTGTCAGAGCATCAGCACCAACCTTTCCCCTCTCCCTTCTCTCCCTTCACTCTTCCCCCTTCCCTTCCCTCTTCTCTCCCCTAGCCTTCCCTTCCCTTTCCCTTTTCTCTCACCCCTAAATGTAGACTGTCATCCAAAGTTTTCTTGGGCAGAGCCGGGTTGGTCAGCTAGTGTGTGTATGTATACATATATATATATATATATATATATATATATATATATATATATATATATATATATATATATATATATATATATATATATATATATATATATATATCAGAAAAATATGGCTGCTACAATTTTAAAGGACACATATATGCATTTCATAGCTTCAATGCTTTAAGATGTGATGGAAGAATTTTTGGAGTCAGATGGAACTAGGTCGAGAGACTCGATGTAAAATCTTTGTGTTCAGCAAATAGTTTGATTCCTCAGCTATCTGCGTGAGAGCCTCAGCAATATTGGCAGTCAGGTGATCTCCGAAGTGTTATGTATATTCGTGAGTACGTGCGTTAATTTGATCTAGATTATGCCAAAATCTGCCCTAAAAGTGAGTTTGATCGTTGATTAACGTGATAGAACTGCAGTTGTCTAGACGTAGCTTTGGAGAGGATCCAGGCTTTGAATCGGCAGATAAGATGTCTGTGGACAGTGTGGACTGGTTCGAATAACATGTGGTAGACTGTTTTTTTTTTTTACATGACTTTAGTTATTGATTTGGGGAGTATGTGTGAGTTTGGATATTTTCAGGCTATTAGCCATAGTGAGACTTCTTTAATCAGAAGTGTTTTACAGTTCAGAGTTTAGTTATCTGACTCGATAATTCATTTATTATGCATTTTAATCTTTGCTTTGTTTTATTCATTTCTTGTTGGGTTATTTGAATAATAAACCTATTTTTGTAGAAACTATTGCGTTTCTTTAAATAGTCCATTTAATTGCTTTGGTGAGAATGAGTGAGATTCGGGTGGGTGAACTTCGGAAAACGATGAGAGAGAGAGAGAGAGGCGATACACGGTGAGAGAGAGAGAGAGAGAGAGAGAGAGAGAGAGAAAAAAAGGATGCAAGTGTTATCATGAGCGAACCTTCATACGCCTTTTTCCTGAAGAAAGATCGTTAGAGCACATTACGTACACTTTCAAAAAAGTGATTAATTCTGTTCTTGTAACAGAGTTAAATGGTGGCAGCAAGTACCTCATGAATTTTAATGTCTTTAATGATGGCGAAAGAGGGAGATTACTAATAGACTAATTGGTAACGTTGATACCCAAAGCGGCTGGGCCGTGAGCGTCATGAGTGTGACCACTCAGTCTTAAGAGATCGAGTTTCATAGGGGGTCGTGATTACATGTGAAATATGGGGAACCTTTTTTTTTCCGTCTCCATTCGAGTACTGGGAGTGGGGAGTTGTGAAATAGATCTGGATGATCTCTAGAGCAATTTTGGGGTTAACAAAATACCCAAATAAGTGTGAATAGTAGCGATTGTGAGTTAATTACGCAAAGTGATGATTCAACAAGAAACGCGCTGGGTGTTTTTTTTTTTGCTTCGTCTTCAAGTGGGTGACGTCACAGGTTAGCAAGTAGAGTGATAGGTGCTCCATTTTCTGTTTCAAATTGGTAAGCACCCCATTCTCGTAAGTTGCGCAGAACGCCGTTTCCTGTTCTTCTTTTAGAGGGGGTAACTTGTGCCTTTCTCTAGTGTTCTTTTTGGTTTCTTTTTTATGTTGTTACGCTCAGGGCGTGTGATCACTCACAAAATGACGGACGATGCAGCAAGCACATCCCAATCAGTTGTGGTGCATAAAGTGACGAGCGTTAGCGCGGGAATTAGTAATTTTAAAGGGTTAGTTGATGGGAAGCCAACCCAAAATATAGAAACTTTCATTGAGTCAGTGAACAATTATCTGAATTCCAAGAAAATTACGAATGGCGCTGAAGCTTTAACAGAGGCTAAATCATTTCTGGACTTAGATAAAGGAGATATTGGGAAACGAGCACGCAGTTTCGGGTTCAGAAGGTGTAAAACCTGGAATGAACTGCAGAAATTTCTACGAGCTACTTATGGCGGAGTTCAACGTGAATGTGCAGTTCGGAATTTGCGAGAGTTTCTCAAAATAAAGAAGGGCAATGATTCACTAGTCACATACAGTGCGAATTTATTTGATGCAGTAGTTGAGTTAAAGAAATCTATAATAGGCTCTCCATGGGTAACTGGAAATAATATATCCTTAGATAATTTTGAAAGATTGTTACACTTTGCTTGCCTTTTAACGTCGGTCCCAGATGTAATTGTAGATAGTTTTGATAAGAGAATTGATCAGGATACAGACGAATCCTTTTGTTTGCACAGATTAACAAAAATCTAGCAAAATGCCCGACACTGGACAGTAGTTTTGTACAGGGAGGTGCAAGATGTCAGCTGCGGTTTCCAAACCACAGAATAATGATAGTCGCTCGCATTCGGGAAATGATACAACAGCGAAGACATGTGCACGAGTAGAATCGAAGAAAATTCCAGAGAGATCAGTCACAACGATACGTTGTTTTAATTGTGATAAACTAGGACATAGTAAATCAAATTGCAGAGTGAGATATTGTTCAGTTTGCAAATCTTCAGATCATGGATGGAGATTTTGCCCAGCCACAAAGAGTAGAGATTATTCAGGGAAGTCACGGGGAGGTTTTTCTAGATATGACAGGAGAATTCCACATGATGCAAGTTCTAGATACACAAAGGAACAGCAGAATTTTCACAAGATAAGTTCGAAAACGGACACAGGATAATGAGCAATCAGGTCTTAGAGTCACTAGAACCTAGGCCGATTGTACGTGGATTCTCTAATGGCAATGAAATTTTTATTTTCATTGATTCTGGTAGCTCAGTTAACTTAGTAAATGCTGACCTTTTTCACTCGAGGTTTCCAGAGTGCAAATTAGTCCCTTCTAGTGAGACAGTGTGTGATGTACAAGCGAGAAAACTGAATATTTTAGGTTCGTCATTTCTTAAGCTTTGTATCGGTGGAAAGACAATAGTAGAATCATTTTTGGTCATAGAAGGATTAGCCTTAGGTGAAATGGTTTTGCTAGGACACCCTTCTTGTATGCGACATAACATCAACATTCTTACGGGAGTTCAGGGGATTACAATAGGTGAGTCAGGTTGTTTTGTTCCATATATACACAGGAAAAAAACTTGTGAGAAACCTAAGACACAGTCTGAGACATGTGTAACACAGTCATTAGAGAGTGAAGATATTCCGCAAAGATCTTTCAAAGGATTTTTGTTGGAAGATATTGAATTGCAACCACGAGTTCCTACATTGGTTAAAGTGTCGCTGAAAGAGAAAAAGTTTCCTTCTCAAGTGTGCGTTGTTGAGGGAACCGAGAAATACAAAGACGTTGTGAGTACGGTGTCAGTGAATGAAATTTCAGTAGAATTAGTTAGCTATCAAGACTCAGTAAAAAAATATCACAAGGGTACTTATGTAATTGATTTTGAAGAGTTTAATGAAGAGCATAAATTAGTGAGTTTTTGTGGAGACGGGAATATGTTTCCTAACGAGGAGCAACAGTTCCGAAGTCAGGTTCTGCATGAACATTTGGCTAAAGTTGATTATCCTGAGTATTCAGATAAAGTAGAGAAAGTGTTGAAAGAATATCTAGATATCATTGCTTTGAAGGGAGATAAATTAGGAGTTACAGATGTTTTAGAACATTCAATCCGCCTAGAAAAGGGTACAAATCCCATATATATTCCAGCATATCGAATTCCTTTTAAGATCAGAGAAGAAGTAGAAAAGAAGTTCAGAGGTGGGAGTCGGAAGGCATTATTAGACCGTCCAATTCTCCGTTTAATTTTCCTTTGCTTGCAGTTCCTAAGAAAGACGGTAGTATCAGAGTTTGTGTAGATTTTCGTAAATTGAATGAAAAAACATGCCCAGATAGATATCCGGTAGCTTGTTTGCCTGATTTGTTTGTTGAGATCGGTGGCAAGAATATATATTCATCTATAGATCTTATGCAAGGGTTTTTACAGGTTCCCCTTTGTGAGTAGCCGTAAATATACAGCATTTTCGGTACCAAAGGGACATTACGAGTTTAATAGGATGCCTTTTGGATTACAAGGGTCCCCAATAACATTTACTAGACTGGTTAACACAGTACTTCATGGCTTGTTAGGAAAGTCGGTGTTTGTGTACATGGATGACATTCTCATATGCACAGATACAATTGAAGAACATCTAAAGGTGTTAAAAGAAGTCCTTAAGCGATTACGATTCGCTGGGTTAAAGGTCAAATTGGCCAAATGTGAGTTTCTGAAGAGAAAAATTGTCTATTTAGGACATGTTATCTCTAAAGAGGGAGTTAGAGTGAATGATGAGAAAGTTAAAGCCATTGTGAATTTTCCAGTTCCCAAAACCAGGAAACAGATTCGTTCGTTCCTAGGTATGTCGGGTTTCTTTTCGCCGTTTTGTGCGGAATTTTTCTACAATAGCGTCTCCATTGACAGATTTGTTACGAGAAGACGTTAAGTTTGTTTGGGGTGATAGTCAACAATTAGCTTTTTGAGAAGCTTAAGAACGCTTTGGTGAACCCACCAGTTTTGAAGTTTCCAGATTTTAGTCAACCGTTCACCTTAGTGACTGACGCGAGTCAGGAAGGTATAGGTGCGTGTTTGATGCAGAAATTTGAGGGGAAATTACACCCAATTGCTTTTTATAGCAGAAAGTTCAAAACGCGTGGTAGTAACGAAAGGCTGATGTCAGTTGTGGACAAGGAGGCTTTCGCAGTCGTCTCTAGCCTTGTTCATTTTAAGATGTTGTTGTTGGGAAATAAAGTTGAGATTTTTACAGATCATCAACCGTTGTTAGAGCTTTTTAATAAGCCAAATTTGTCGCCCAAGAGAGCACGTTGGTTCCTAACATTGAGAGATTTTGATGCAAACCTCAAATACATTGAAGGTAAGCATAATGTAGTTGCAGATGCATTGAGCAGATATTTTCCGTCCGGTCGAGGATGAGGAAATACACACCGAATCCTGTGTGGGAGAAGAGAGTAAATATTTGGTGTCTAATGTCTCTGATATTAGTGGTTCTGAGAGATCGCATGTAGAGGACATACACGTTTCTACAGTGCATACTTCGGGGAGAAATAGTGAGTCGGCAGTCTCGGGAGAGATTGTTATTCGTGATAGTGAGAGTAACGCAGTGTGTTATATTACGGGTGAAAATGTCACTTGGGACATAGGCTTGCTTGAACAAAAGCAAGATGAAGATAAATTGTTGTCAGATGCTAAGGCATTTCTTAGGGGAGTTTCACCGAAGAAAGGGTATAAGTTGCCTTTTTCTGGTCTAGAGTTGGAGAATAATTTATTGGTGAGGAAAGTTAAGTATAACTTATGAAGTACTCGAAGCATGGGTGAGATTACACAAATCATCGTGCCAGAGAGTCTAGTACCACAAGTTCTAGACATAGTACATTGTAAATTTGGTTCTCCTCATTTGGGTGTAGACAAGACGTATGAAAACGTCAGGTCAAAGTTTTTTGGAAAAATATGTTTTCCGCAGTAGAAGCCTTTGTGAAGAAGTGCGCTATTTGCAATGCGAATAAGCCAGCGACGACAGTGTCGTGTCGTTTGGGTTCATATCCCATACCACATAGGCCGTTTCAGAGAGTGCATATGGATATTCTGGGTAACTTCTCAGAGTCCGCTTATGGTTATAGACATTTATTAGTAGTTGTTGATGAGTTGACTCGCTTTGTCGAGATTTTCCACTGAAGTACAAATCAGCTGAGGAAGTTGCTATAGCGTTCTTTAAGGGGATAATTTGTCGATATGGTGTTCCTGAGTGTCTGATCACAGACAATGGTAGGGAGTTTATTAATAAGACTTTAGACGGTCTTGCTAATTTACTGGGAATAAAGAAAGTATCTATAATCCCGTATAGACCTGAAGCGAATGGGTTATGTGAGAGGGCGAATCGAAAGTAATCGAAGCTTTTATGCATGACGGTGGTGGTTCCGATACACATTGGGACAGATCTTTGGATGAAGTGCGATATAGTATCAATACTATGATGAATGACACAATTAAGATATCTCCAGCAGAAGCTTTGTATGGATACAAGTTGAAAGGACCTTTTGATTTGTTACCAGAGCAAGTTCAGGGTGATGTTACGGTCACTTCATTGATAAATACAGCGAGAGAAAGATTTGCACGTATCAGTAAAGAACTTGAACTTAGTTTGCGTGCAATGGTAGAGAAAAGTAACGCGAAATCGAGGGGAGTAGCTTTTTCGATGGGTGATAGAGTGTTTGTTAAAGTGAATGTTCGGAATGATCTGAATTATAAAGTAAGTCCGAAGTTCCACGGACCTTTTGAGATTGTAGAGATCAAAAGAGGGAATAGATTTGTAGTTAAAGATGTAAGCACTGGAGTGACGAAATTGACCCATATTTCGAAGTTAAAGAAAGTTGGGATGTAATGGAACGTTTGTATATAGTTAGAGGGATAAATGAGTTGATATTTGTATATATATGATATTTTTTTATTTTTTTTTGTCTCTTGTTCATTTTAGATGTTGAAGTTCTTAATCATTTGTTTTCGAATGATTTTGGGAATTGAGACATGGGCTAATTTCATACGAGATTTGACCCGTGTGTTAGTGTGTTAGTGTGTTATTGTGTTATGATGTGTTTTATCATCTGACGCAATATGTGTGTTGTTTAGGATATTTTTTTGGGGAGAGGTACTTAGTATATCGAACCGAACAAGTCTGATCTTTTTTTCGGGTTGGGAGATCGTATTTGAGTATTTGGATTCTTTTTTCAGTTTTTTTTTTTTTTTTAAATGAAGGGAGCTGTATTGTGAGTGGTTGTAATTGTTAAGATCGTGGGAGCGATTGCCATTACGTCAATTGCTATTTTGTTGAGAGTTAGTCAGGTGTTGCGAAATATTTGCTAACCGGAGTAGAACTTTCATGTCTTTTACGAGATATGATACCTTTTAGTGTTTGGATAGGATTCTCGAGAATTTTTTTTCTGTTGGATAGAATTTTTTTTATGAGTGAGTTCCGTAGAGTTATTGTGCTTAATAGTGAGTTGACTGTGATTATTCTGAGATACACACTTGGAATTAGTTCACATTGTGAGTGTTTGACTTTTGCATTAGTAGTTTTGTTTGGTTCAGTAACATGAAACCTTTTTGTTGTTAGACCTTTTTTGAGTGCTTTTTGGAGACTCAGTAGTGACATGGGATGGATTAGAGACCATGTTCATTTTGGGAGATCAATATCAAGGTTCGGGAGTTGATTATAAGACAAGTTGTGCTTTAGTTAGAGAGAAGTATGTGTGTGACAGTAGTATTTTCCAGTTGCGAGTTGTGTCTGTGGGTGGTTGTGAGTTATCATTAGTTCATGGACAGACTCTGACAGAATGTGACTTTAGACAGTTCCTGCGAGATTACCACATCGAGTCCACCAGTACTCTAACTGCCGCGTTCTGCAAAGAGTGCAGTTACAATGATGTGCCGGAAAAACAAGTCGACGACATTCCTTCATCGAGGGTCCAAGCAGTTCGATTCATCCTGCAGAATCCTGTCTATGGACTTTCTCGTACTTAGCCGTGCTGTATTCAACAGTTCCGAGAAGATAATTATGCGTCATACGCATAACGAGCATTTGCAGTGTGCGGTACCTACAACCAAGGTGCCAATAACGGTTCCACCGTTGGAAGACATTGACGATTCCATGATGTTCCAGTATCAGGATTATATTATGCCGACAATTTTAATTGTCTTAATAGCTATTTTACTGATAATTCTTGTTGTGGGAGTAGTAAAGCTTATTCGTGTTTGTAAGGTTACATGTAAAGGCTCTAAGAACACAACACCAGTGACTTTGGAAGTGCGTCATGAGAGCAGTCCTTAAAGCTGCAGTGCAGTAGACATTGCTAATTGAGCATAGCTCTATTTTGTTATGTTTTATACATATGCTTTTGTTTTAGTTTGCCGTTAAGAGAGCGAGACACTCTTATGTGGTGGCCGAGCTCTATTTCAGAAAATATGGCTGCTACAATTTTAAAGGACATATATGCATTTCATAGCTTCAATGCTTTAAGATGTGATGGAAGAATTTTTGGAGTCAGATGGAACTAGGTCGAGAGACTCGATGTAAAATCTTTGTGTTCAGCAAATAGTTTGATTCCTCAGCTATCTGCGTGAGAGCCTCAGCAATATTGGCAGTCAGGTGATCTCCGAAGTGTAATGTATATTCGTGAGTACGTGCGTTAATTTGATCTAGATTATGCCAAAATCTGCCTAAAAGTGTTTGATCGTTGATTAACGTGATAGAACTGCAGTTGTCTAGACGTAGCTTTGGAGAGGATCCAGGCTTTGAATCGGCAGATAAGATGTCGGTGGACAGTGTGGACTGGTTCGAATAACATGTGGTAGACTGTTTTTTGACATGACTAGTTATTGATTTGGGGAGTATGTGTGAGTTTGGATATTTTCAGGCTATTAGCCATAGTGAGACTTCTTTAATCAGAAGTGTTTTACAGTTCAGAGTTTAGTTATCTGACTCGATAATTCATTTATTATGCATTTTAATCTTTGCTTTGTTTTATTCATTTCTTGTTGGGTTATTTGAATAATAAACCTATTTTTGTAGAAACTATTGCGTTTCTTTAAATAGTCCATTTAATTGCTTTGGTGAGAATGAGTGAGATTCGGGTGGGTGAACTTCGGAAAACGATGAGAGAGAGAGAGAGAGGCGATACACGAGAGAGAGAGAGAGAGAGAGAGAGAGAAAAAAAAAAGGATGCAAGTGTTATCATGAGCGAACCTTCATACGCCTTTTTCCTGAAGAAAGATCGTTAGAGCACGTTACGTACACTTTCAAAAAAGTGATTAATTCTGTTCTTGTAACATATATATAAATATATATATATATATATATATATATATATATATATATATATATATATATATATATATATATATATATATATATATTTTTATAAATATTTACGCTGTTAAACCTCGAACATTTAGGGATAGAAATATCAGCCTGACTGAGACAGGGAAATTGCTTTGTCCCACGCTAGAAGCGTCTTCAGTTCAAACTTTAACATCCGTTGGAGAAAGGAATAGGTAGCATTTAGGCATTTAACCCCATAGGAGAAATTTCCATATTCAACTTTAAAAATAGGTGGTCCTAAGGTCCTTTTTTCCTTTTTACCTGTCTCTCGTGGCGAATGTTTTAACAAAGCGTAGACGCCTAAGGCATGACTGTAGGCAAGTTTTGACCCAGGCCGGTCAGGGAATTCAGAGAGATCCCAGCGGTCACGGAACCAGGGTGACGCTGCGTGCGTGCCCGAACGATATTCTTTGTTCTTTATTACTTTCTCTCCTACGTCTATCTTAATTAGTGAATTGGGAAGACTGCCAGAATACGACTCCTGAGGTCCCTCGTTTGCGCAGCGACTCGACATTCACAGTAAGTCCGATTCTTGTTGAAGCTTCGTCGATTGACTAGTACTTTTCTGTATTTCACATTATTTCTTTGTTTTCTTCCTTCAGCCACCACTTAGGGTATATGTGTTTATGAAGTCTAGATTAAGCCTAATTATTATATTGTGAGCTTCAACCCCGTTATTCCAGTAAAATACCTAGGATTTAGGTAAGCAAAATCAGGTTAAATCTCGATGCTTTGTATGCCTCGCGTCGAATGTTTGGAAGAACTGCTATGCGTTAAAATCAAATTCATCTCAAATATTCTTTGTGAAGGTTAATAACCCTTAACTGGCGACCTTTGGCTAATTAACGTCTGTCTTTGAGGTTAACTTTTGGCTTCAAGTGGCAGGTTACGTGTAATCTTGGTTTGCAGGGCCGTAAAAATTACGTAAATTGAATAATACATGATCAACCAAGACCTCACACGTAACAATATATATATATATATATATATATATATATATATATATATATATATATATATATATATATATATATATATATATATATGTGTGTGTGTGTGTGTGTGTGTGTGTGTGTGTGTGTGTGTGTATGTATATGTATATATATTTACACACATATTATATACGTGTATATATACTAGCAAATGCTCACTATCGCTCACATTTGCTTGTTCCCATATCCGTACCATACCATACCCATATCTGTATCACATCCATACCCATACCCATACTCATATCCATTCCATACCCATTCCATACCCATACCCATATCGAGCTATCACAGCCTGACTAGTCTCAAAATGGTGCTCAACCCTTCATCTTTCAAGCCTGCCTCGTATTTCTCAAGAATTCTGAACCTCAGGATAGCCTACTCTTTTGTAGTATAAATGTATGTAATTTAATTTTAATACTTATTGTCAGATTTTGAATAAATAGGGTATTGTTTTTATTACTAGAGTTTTTTCTCCTACACCAGTAGAAAGAAGAGTACTTGCTCAGTAGTTTAAAAAAAAAAAAAAAAATTGGTCTCATACGACCAGTGTGTAGTCGACGACCAAAGTTCGTGTGTCTAAAAGTACACTACCCTACCTGTCGTGTGACAGGTTTCGTGGCTACCTGTCCAGGGTTAAGTTAGTCCTTTGTGACGGCTATGAAAAACCACACCTTGCTACTGTATTAGCTGTAGCGAGATGCTACTCTGCCGGGCTGGTTTGCCCTCTTACTCAGTTCCTTGTTGGACGGGTCGGTATAGTTCTTGGCTAGCACTCTGCTGGGCCCGTGTTCGATTCTCCGGCCGGCCAATAAAGAATTAGAGGAATTTATTTCTGGTGATAGAAATTCATTTCTCGGTATAATGTGGTTCGGATTCCACAATAAGCTGTAGGTCCCGTTGCTAGGTAACCAATTGGTTCTTAGCCACGTAAAATAAGTCTAATCCTTCGGGCCAGCCCTCTCTAGGAGAGCTGTTAATCAGCTCAGTGGTCTGGTTAAATTAAGGTATACTTTATTTTCGTCCTCTTACTCGGAACTTTGGACTCTGGACGCAGGGGGTGGAAGGGCTATAATCCTCTGTAATTCAGCTTAGTACCAGTTGTGTGTTACTTTCATCTTCTGTTATACTTTTCCAGCTCTAGTGCAAATGAAAAACGATAACTGTAATTGTAATGTCAATATTGACATTTATTCTGACTGAAATACAAAGAATATACTCACTTGACAAATTCTATTATTTTGCGACATGTTCGGTGCACGTGACTGAACTCCAGATACACTTCATTCTGAATAGCAATAGCAAATTGTTTTGTTTGTTTATTCTAAAATTGCTAAAATTGTCAATAATTGTAATTTATTTCATCACTTCAATTTTATCATTTCATTAAAATTACTTCAAAAGCTGTGTATATTATGCTTATGTAGCTATACACACGCGTATATATACAGCATATATATATATATATATATATATATATATATATATATATATATATATATATATATATATATATATATATATATATATATATATATATATATATATATATATATAATTCGAATAACTAATTGTCGCCACTTACAAATAAATTATGGAAGGGCACAGAACAAAGGGTAGGATACAGAACGAACAAACTTATACATGAAACAATGCACATGTGCAATGATCTGAATGAAAGTTATGTACAAAATTCTTTCAAAAGAGGCAATGGTGAAAATTCATCCGACAACGACAATGATGAAAACGTGTCGCCTACAAATGAAACCAGAGGGACAGCCAACAAGGCCAAGACAGCAAAGTGACGTATATAATTATGTCTATGATGACTGTGAACGGGTTGCCAGTGATTTCCGGGACAAAGATTTCGTAATTGACTACAGTGGTACTGGCATTGCATCGATACAAGAAAATTTTCAAAAATAAATATTGAAATTTATCTGTATCGCCACTTTCTTCATTGAATTATGCCTTTAATCGCGTAAAGAGAGAGAGAGAGAGAGAGAGAGAGAGAGAGAGAGAGAGAGAGAGAGAGAGAGAGAGAGATATATAACTGTTTTCTTTGTATTGTTCTTTATCTTCCTTTGAACACTGGACGTCATATACAGTGATACAAACCTAAAAGATATAGCAGTGATAATTCATAATGTTAGAGAATTCCGACAACGCTATAAAAAGTACAATTAGCATACGGATCAGTGAACGGAGACAATATGATGTTTACACGCACACACACACACACACATACACACACACACACACACACACACATATATATATATATATATATATATATATATATATATGCATGTGTGTATTTATGTATAGATTTACAGCACACATAAAAACTGTACATGCAACATGGCTATCATTAGCTACGTTACCAAACGTCTTCCTGACTTGCTATCTGACTGAAGTTAATCTGCATTCCTCAATTCGGGGTTAATGTGGCCCTAAAATCCGACTTGTCACGCCTTCCCTACCCACGGGCTGTCCACAAGAACGACCATTCCGGGACAAGGTCGAGGTAATTTACAAACTGTCATCACCTGAAGAGTCAATAAATGTATTTTTTTATCGCATTTGCATCATTTACTTTCATCTGCGAGTCTAGGCTAGATATTAGACATTTTTACAATATTGAAAACTGGCGAATATGAAAATTTGCAAGGTGGCGACTAGATGGTATTTTAGATTTGGGTATCCTTTGACTGAAATTATCGGTCGCTGTTTACAGCTCTAGTTACCTCCCAACCGAGATGAATTTGGTGGGCTTGACATTAGGGCCCGGAATTATACGGAGTCCTTTTGAAAGATTCCAGTTCTTTGTTTCTTTGATGTCCAGTTTGGAATTCCCTTGTCGATGGCCAGAAGTAAGGGGGAAACTGGAAGTTATTTTAACTGCCTGTACAAAGGGAAGATTACTAAACACGCCCTTGCCCATGAAACAAGGAGTTGGAATCTGTCAAAAGAACTGGAGATAATCCGAGGCACCATTCTCAAACTAATGTTCGAGTGGTTCCGCCCACCAAACTTAACATAGGTGGAGAGAAAGGAGAGGTGAAAACAACAACTGATCCAGGATACCATCGTCAGTTACACCAGAATATACCTTTGATATATATATATATATATATATATATATATATATATATATATATATATATAAAAAAATATATATATATATATATATATATATATATATATATATATATATATATAAATATATATATATATATATATATATATATATATATATATATATATATATATATATATATATATATACATATATATATTATACAGTGTATATATATTATAATGTGTGTTAATGTGGGTGTTTGGGTGTTATCTACTGAGGCTTTTTACTTTATCATATATTTTATAACTGCTCCTATAAAGAAACTGAATCGATATCCTTCGTGTAGAAGAAAAGGGATTTGGCGCGAGCGAACAAGAAAAGAATAGGTGGGGTCGCGTCAAAATTCTCTGACTATGACTATGTAGCCTCCACGCAGGGTACAGGTGACTAATTCTGGAACTTCTGCTGATTCAGGCATCTACTATGATGAAAAGTTTAATACTTTCCAACGCTTGTTTGTAGGCCCCAAGAGATCTTGATAATAACACCCAAACAATAACAATTCAATTTTCAGTAACTATAAAGACCTAAGGCAAAAGAGTGGAGGGGCTACAATCCGATATAATCCAGCCAAGTGTCTTCATGTTAAAAGCAATAATCAATTATAGCTTACTGACGCCCATTCTGAGTGAAATTAATAAAAATGGACTCACTTGACTGATTAACAATTTTACTATTTAATCAGTGCATGTGACCTTAATGTGGCTTCATCCTAAATAATGACCATTGGTTTTTATTTATATTTTTAAATTCATTGAATATATATATATACATATATATATATATATATATATATATATATATATATATATATATATATATATATATATATATATATATATATATATATATATATATATATATATATATATATATATATACATATACATATACACACAGTATATATATATATATATATATATATATATATATATATATATATATATATATATATATATATATATATATATATATATATATATATATATAATCAGAAAGCTACAAACGTCCTTTAATATCAATTCACTCTACCTCGGAAATAATATATTTTCATATATGTTACCAAGGGGAATTTTTAGTTGATAATAAGTCCACCGTCACGTGGGGATCGAACCAGCGACGGACGAGGAATCAGGACTACAGTGATGCACTAACGAAATCGGCCACAAGAAAACTGCAAAATCTGGAAAGAGGAGAAATATATGTACATTTTTTTAAATCAATAGAAAACTTTGCATAACAAAATATTTTTTTCTACCACTAAATCTTTATGGATTTGGATGAAATTTTTATAAGTATTTTGCAAGCATCTAAAATCATGGGAAAAATAAAATAAAATAATTTGACAGCTATAAATGGGTCAAAACAGGTACATTTGGATGGCACCACACACTTCCATCCAGTGCCAAAATATTTTTCATGTAAAAATGAGCATGACATGGCTTAAAAGGTTTTATTTTTATGTTAAATGTTTTTTAAATGTAATATATAATAAAAAATAAACAATAGACAATAATAATAATAATTTGGGAACACTTACCAGGAATTGGAGCACTTTTCACAGGTGTACTTCAGGTGGTGGGCACAGGTTGTCTTCCTGCAGTTGCTACACAAAATTTTTGATCTCGCATTAGAGGAGGAAGGGCAAAGATGGCATCTCTGCCGCTTTTCAGAGCGTCCCTGGCCTTCATTTGTGGCAACGGTGATGTCTTCCACCTCAAATACAGAACAAATCAGGGATGAGACATCCCTTGGAAGATATCTCTTCTGCTGCAGGCGGTTGAATGCCCAGGGACGACAAAGTTCAAGTGCCAAATCCATAGCAAATTTTCCTGCTTCGTAACTCAGAGGGGCTAAGGGGAAGGGCAAAAGCTGTTGCAGCCCTCGACGTAGAAGGCTCATCCTCCTGGGGTGCAAGGCATTCCAACTCGTCTTCCAAGTCTTCATGAGTGACTTCTACTTCCTCATCCTCCCACGTGTGGGCGTCGTGCAGGTCATCAGACACCCTGTCTGCTTCGATAACAATCTCAGAGGGGTCCTCCACATCACTGGTGTCATCCTCAGAAAAAAGCAGCTTATTGTAGTCCTCGTCCTTCACGAAATTTCTTCTCGACATGGCAAAACCTGAAAACATGAAAAATGGAAAATTAGAAAGTACCAAAAAACCATCTTGGCCATGAGCAATCTCCAAAATGGCAGTTGGTCTATGTAGAGCAACCATCCGTTAATATTTCCACCGAAAATTATCACTATAGTCCAAATAACAATGATGCAGCAATAAATTTTACAAAAAGTATTGAAAACCACTTTTACTTACGTACAAGGTAAGGTAGTGCTGAAATACACACAAAAGAAACTTTCGGCGCCGAAAATACTGTGTTCGCGGTGGACTTCAAGTGCGGCACGTCTACTCTCCATGTCAGCTCGACAAAGACTAGCTATTCCAGAAAAATGAGTCCACCTACTTGAAGGGGACGCTGCGCACAACGAAAAAATGGGTTTTGCGCAACCTGCGTGTGTCTAAAATGGCACAAGGCTACCTGTCCAGGGTTAACAAGATAGTTCACAAGAAAATGATAAAGAAGTCACTGAGCGTGAAGGAAATAAAATAGCAATGATTAACCCATTACAACAATAATTATAAAATAATAATATGTGGCAATACCAAATAAGTGGAACATATTGTTCTGAACATATCAAGAGGGCGATGTGTGTAACACATAATGAATTGACAACGACGTTAGGAGGTTCCATATGCTTTAGGGCCCCCATACACACAACGATAATTGCAATGATCATGGTTATCGCCAGTGTGTACGGGCCAATGCCAAAAGTGGGCGGGGCCAGGTGATCGGACGATTTTACCCGCAGGTGACCTGACAGAACCAGGGGTTTATTTAGCGATACTCTTCAGTATGTCAGCAAAGCTTGAACCGAACGCATCTTGAAGGTTATCGGCCATATATAACATACTGCCCTCAAGTAGTACAGAATTTTGGACTGATTTTATTGAACTATATTATTAAGAACACCTGTGTCTTTAGAAAATGAAGTCCAAAGATTGTAGTGAAAAGGGGAAGAGAAATAACACCTACATAATTCGACTCCAAAAGTTGAAGAAGAAGGATGAGTCAGAACTAGAGATTTGGTTGTGAATAAAAGGTCAATCTCAAGACAGCCTACCACAAGGATATGAACGAAAAAGTCCAAGAAATCAGGAGCTGCAGCTGAAGATATACCTACAGTACATAGGCTACTCCCCCGACCCCTCACTACTACGATTTCACCCATTTCAAAATGGACCAAGAAATGACAAAGCCTCCTTGCTCCAACTTAAGCATACATGAGACATTATGTACACTAAATTATTTACTCCTTGACATTTTTTTTCATTTTCATCTCTAAATAATACAGAACATAATTATTCCTAAATTACACGTCTAAAAAAATTAGCATTTAACATACGGTGATAATAGTGGGCTTACAGCTTAATCCTTTCTCTCATTTTGTCAAGAATTTCCTCGACAGACGTCACTGATTTTCGCTGTGCTGATAGACTGCACGATCAACCCACGATCTACGATAGTGACTTAGCCCCGATGCAAGGACAAACGAGACACGTACCAGTTTTTTTACAATTTATTTGCAAAAATAAAACCCAACCATCACCCTCACACAACGAACACATAAAACCTCCAACAAAAGCGCAACAACGAACTCACAATCCACGTGCCCGCAACACGAAACATGTGGGCCACACGTCTGCCTTCAGCCTCAAGAAATCACTGAAATTTAAATTACAATCAACACAACACCACCGCAGCACACAATGCCCAAACAGTTTTTCTCATCCAATCATTCACATTACAAGCTACAAGTATGTAGGAGCAATCACAGTTTCAGATTTACACAAAACTTTGGGAGCCCAAAAACTCACGTCTGTTCCTAATGGGATCTATGGACGACAAGAGAGAAATAATGGCGCAAGAGTCTCACCTCCCTGTCCAGGTGGTTGCTAATTGGGATAATTTACTTTTAGCTACCGGGGCTTAAAGACCCCAAACTCACAACAAATCACTCGAACAAACAAGACGAAACATGACGTTGCATACTGCGGCAGTACATGCATTTCAACAAAATATGCAATCACAGTCGTGTTTACTACGTGCCTTGACCAGAAAGTTCCCGCCATTCTGTGAAACCCTATAGAATCAGCAGGAGTTTGAAGCGAAAAAATCCTGTGCAATGAATTCTTTCGTGACATTCTATACCCCCAAAAAGGGAGGAAGATTGTGGTGGAATGTACTAGTCAAGCAAACTCTAATCGGACCATCCGCCAGAATTAGTCATGGGCTGAACTCGTCTGCAGCGCTACTAGACGAGGTCAGCTCTCGACTACAGTACAATGACATGCAGAGTGATCACTCAAATAAAATTCAACATATATGATCAAGGAAAAATTCAATAGCAGACACGTGCGTTACAATACACTGTGCATAGCAATAGCAATTATGAACACAATGGGTGTCACTAGCAATGTATATCAATGGAACAGGAATCAATTCACTCATCTAAGCAAGCAATCCAAGTAATAAACAATAGAACATGTAATTTTGCTACAATGCAATCAACACAAGGCAATGCTCTCATCAAGGCATTGTCGACATCAATAAATAAGCATGAGGCATCAAAAAGCATCAGTAATAAGCATAAGACGTATCAAAGGCATCAATAATAAGCATAAGACATATCAAAAGCATCAAAAATAAGCATAAGACATATCAAAAGCATCAGTAATAAACATAAGACATATCAAAGGCAAGGCCTCGGTATAAATGGCTACATCAGTAGTAATCAGTGATGTAATACATGCAAGTTCAAATGAGTATAGTATCTCAATGGCCTAATGCACCTCATGCAGTGGCAAGACGCACAGCTATCAAATGCAAAACATTAATTGTTTACCACTCTACCTTTGTATTTTGTCGTCTGTCATACAATTAAGGGATTTACTGCTCTGACTAGCACCAAACAGGTCGTGGTTTGTGCGGCTTCGCACACTTCATTCTCGTTCCTCTGGGTGATGTTGAGATACAATCAAATAATCACACTTCCTTCACTACTGTGGATGCCCCTAGCAACCGCTCCTGTCGCATACTGAAGGACACCCACCTACGACACTATGCCTTCAAATCCCTTCCTGACTACCACACTTTACAGTTCGCCTCTGGCTATGATGCCAACTATTACACAGTTCCATCTCGAATCCACTCAGACATTCTCACTCTCTGCTCAGTAGCAGCTCTTCTTCTCGGCCTCGACGCAGTCTGTTCCAACACTTCATTCTGATCCTGCCTATCATCACCTTCATCCCTATCACAAGCTACCTCTCGATCATCAATCTCAAGTCTATCAGTCTGGTGCGTGATATTACCTATCTCACTGCCATTATCACTATCATCACTCTGCTCTCTTACCTGCATTCCAGTACCTTCTTCTTCATAGGCCTCGTGCTCACTCAGCTCGAGAGGCACGAGGTGTTAGATTGACCTCAAGTGCTCTCCTCCTTCAAAAAGAACTTTCACAGAACGTATCACCCCTTTTTCATCAGGATAAATCTCCACTATTTGTCCCAGGGGCCACTGACTTCTCTTGCTGTTGTCGGCCTTCACCAGCACAATGACTGCGACGTGCAGCAGAGTTGGCATTCCTTCTTTGCAATCATGTCTCTCTTGAAGAGACTTCAAATACCCATCCCTCCAGAGGGTCTTGACCCTCTCCAGAGTCTCTGTTAGATGGCAGTATTTGTGACGAAGCTGTCGGGTGGTTAATGTGGCATACATTTCTTCGTGAGGCACTACGGGGGACAACAGGTGAATCATGTCTCCCCGGATGAGATGGGAAGGTATCAGAACCTCGTTTTCCCTGGTGTCACCAGCATACATCAGCAGTCTGTTATTAATCACCGCCTCGGCTTCCTTGATGAGGGTCCTCAGCTGCTCCTCTGAGAAGATGGCACGTAGCAACATCGTGGCAAGGTCCTCTTGCCTACTCCCACCATCCTCTCAAAGAAACCCCCCTTCCAAGGAGATCGCGGGGTCTGAAACGTGCATCGAATCCTGGGCTCACGCAGGAATTGTTGAGTGACGTCCTCCTCATATACCTCATGCAGGAACATGCTGGCTGCTCTGAACACCATGGCATTGTCGCCGTATATCTTTGATGGAGCGCCATGGGTTGCAGCAAATCTTCGAAGTAAGAGTACAAAGGTGTCTGCATCCAGCCAGCTGCAGTAGTCAATTTATACTGCACGGCTGGCCAGACAGGTGATGATGAGGAGGTGTCCTACACTCCTGTAACCTTCAAAGGGCCTGTGTTGTCAACTCCCACTTTCTCAAATGGGCGAAGTAGTCGAACACGGTCGGGTGGGAGTGGAGGAGGCGACGGTCGTCGTAGAAGAGGCTTGAAGGCAATATTACAAGCTCTGCACCTTCGTACTACGCCCTTGGCCAATGATCTCAAACTTGGCGTCCAACATTCCTGCCGGTAAAGGGTCATTAGTATATTTACACCACAGTGCATGTGTGTTACG
Organism: Macrobrachium rosenbergii; assembly: GCF_040412425.1. NCBI lineage: Eukaryota > Metazoa > Arthropoda > Malacostraca > Decapoda > Palaemonidae > Macrobrachium > Macrobrachium rosenbergii. The sequence goes on along the minus strand of NC_089781.1, from coordinate 51,480,870 downwards.
TGAAGGTGTTCTAGATAAAGCACAGCTAGTCTTCTTTTATGGGGCAATAACACCAGCTGGCTTTTACACGACTCATTGTTCAACAATCGATTACTGGAATGAATGATACCTTCTCTCAAAGTTAAATTCAACTGACAAATGAAATTATCTATGCGTTTAGGCACACACACACCATTTTCCAAGTGATCACACATGGCTGGGAAATGGTGCCTTTGCTCAAGGTAAACTAATTTTAAAAATGGATCAGTGCCACTATGCATGAACTTTAATACGTATTGCATTACTCTCATCATATACATGAAATCTACCCTACCTCCCTCTAGGTTCCAGAGTTCGGCAGGTTCGGACAGGCTTCCTTCTCCACGCAATTCTCTAAGGGCGGCAGTTATGGAGATGTTGCTTAGGTCAGTTACAGCAGCCTTGCTTACAGGTGGGACTAGTTCTCCAGGCTGGCGTAGATAGTCAGGGCCTTCCTTCCAAAGGCGACTCCATTCCAATTCCTCAGGGCTCCCCCCCGGGTCAAGATGACCACCGGGTTGCAGTTGGTGGAGACATACTGGAGACGAAATCCACACTCCTGCTAAATAGAGTTAATCTCCCCAACCATATTCGAAATTAATGTATTCTTATTTCCCTCTATGCTGTCTACCCAGGCCATGGCAACTTTGCTGTCTGCCCACACAGGTACATTCTGAATGTCTAATAGTTTGCTTAAATGCTTGCCTAACCTGAACCCCAAAGTTAAGGCTAGCAATTCTAGTTTGGGAATTGTTAATTTAGCCTGCTTCCTAGGAGTCACCCTCATTTTAGACGTCAAGATGTTACTTTCCCCTTCTTCCCTTCATATGTATGTTACAGCTCCATACGCTTTGCTAGAGGCATCAGTAAACGCAGCTCACAATTCCCCACTTTGACTCCCCGCTTAAACTTTAGATCATGAATAGATCTGAACTGTTCTAATATCTTCTTAGCTTTCTCTTGGTTCCTTTTACTCAATACACCATCCCAACCTACTTTCTCTTCCCACAAATCTTGCAAAAACATCTTGCCCTTTACAAACCAACCCCAGAGAATCAAAATTAGACACTAGGAAGGGCAGTACCCGACGTTTCGTGAGCTCCTGCCTCCCTCCCAACTCTAATCCCCTGCAAAGTTTTAGACTTAACAAATCTTCCCTTCTGTCCCAACGCATCCCTAGAATGGATATCTGTTCTGGCTCATTCCCTCCAATCCTTCTATCAAATTCTGCAGTGTTACTTGCCCACCCAGTCAGTGGCATGTTAGCTTCACCTAGCAAGGTTTTTACTTCGACATAGTTCTTCTCCATCGCCAAGGTTGTATAGGTACCGAAAAAATTGTCTACATCAAAGAATCTAATTAATTCTTCTCTACCCCTCTCTTCTAAATGGGTTTTAAGTACCTCATGCAGTAGCTAAGGACTCGTTGTGACCCCAAAAACAACTACTTTAAATTCATATGTTACAATCTGCTCATTTACTATTTCTACAAAAAACGTGCGTATTTTACATCTCGAGGGTCTAAAATTACTTGGTGGAAAGCTTTGGAGATATCTGAGGTGAGAGCGTACGGCTTCTTTCTGAAATGAATCAACAAATAGTACAATAGCTCGACCCTGTTTGGCCCTGAATACAAACAATCATTAAGCAAAAGTTCACCCTTAGCCTTGTAGGAGGTGCTGAAAACTATGCGGAGAGGTGTTGTAAGACTTTCCTTTTTAACTCCAAAATTGGGGGGATAATAGCTCTCTACCTTTGTGCTCTGGACTTCCTCTATGAAGCCAGCTTCTAAGTAAATCTGAAGGACTTTTTCATAATCCCTACAGTAACTCTCATCTTTTGTGAAATGTTGCTCTAACGAATGCAAGTGGGCAAGGGCTATGTTATAGCTGTTACTCAGTCTGTCTGACCCACGGAAAGGTAGACTAACTTGGTAACCTTGCTCGGTTTTTACTAACTTGGTAACCTTGCTCGGCTTTCTGTATACTTTCGGTAACTTTGTCAACAGCAGCATGTTCTGAGATCATAAACTGTTCATGTGGCGTGATTCCTATCGTGTCCAACCTCCACCAGACGTCTATATCAAGTTCAGATTCTACGATTCTACATATCCTCAAGGTACAAACTTTAGCTACGTTAACTCCCAGCAAAGCCCACCTAGGTACCCTCCCATAAGGCATGATCCCATCATGTGTGACAAAAACACTCACCCCATCAATTTTATCCATACCAATTACAAAGTAATTCAAATAATCTGCCCCAATTAACAAGTTTACATTCTTCAACACATCCCCTTTAATTTTGACATCAGCCATTTCCCATCCCTTGTTTTGCAAATGATTCTTTACATTGATGAGTCCGATGTTGTGGATTGGAGTGTTCATGTTATCGTGCACTACTAACTTTGTGCGGACCACTCTCTTTCCCAGATGGATACTACATGCAACTGCATCAAACTCTCCCTTTACTACCTGAGACCCAAATGGTGCAATGTTCAGTGCCACGAGCTTGATGACAGGTAACTTTAATTTGCGTGCCAGCCAACTGCAAATAAAGCTGCGTTGACTGCCAGTATCTAAAAACATGCGCAGTGTGTGAGGTACCTCTTTCGAGTACAAAGTTGCCGTAGCAGTAGGCAACAAGGTTACTGACAACTAGGCTGAAGGCTGATTCTTTACAGTTTTGGCATTTACACACGGTTTCTCAATTTTTATTTTACTGGGTGTCTCCAATCTACGTTAGCGTTGTTCCCCAAGCATTCTTGCCCTTAATTAGGTACTGGTTGTGACAATACATGAGGTGGCAACTGTCTGGTGGTAGGTTGGTTGGATGAACTCGTGCCGTGTCTCGTATCACTACTTTGACCTTCACAAACGAGACCGTGGTGTCTGGCATTACACAATTTATAATTTACTTTACTGCTACATGTCTTACTGCTATGGCCTTTAGCGAAACAATTAAAACAATGGTGCGATATGACTAGTTGTCGTTTCTTCACGGTGGCATTAGGATACTTGGTACAACTAAAGGGTGAATGACTTCCATTACAAAACGGACATACTTTGTTACATGAAGCGTTTGAGCCTAACACGGGATCCTGACTTTCGTTATCTAGACTTTCCCCCCTCTGAAATGCATAGTCTTCCATGCTACGAATAAGGAAATCAAGTGCAGTGAACAATTCATATAGATCAAAATCACACTTTGGCAAATACGCAACAACTTCCTGATAAACTTGCCCCTAAGACAATTTTTGACAAATTAGGCTCAATAGCATTCCTTGGTTTAATTTAATATGGTTAACTCAATACAGAAGGCTTTTAATTCCTTACAATTACATTTCGGCACAAAAAGATCAGCTAACCGCCGATGCAAGATTACCAAGGTCTGATGGTCATTCCCATAATATTTTTTCAGCAACTCGCTCGCTACTTCGTAATTTCCTGCCATTACACTTAGAGATTGTACCACTCTAAGTGGCTAGCCATCCAGAGATGCTAACAGATACATGAACTTCACCACGTCATCAATGTCCGTGCGTTTATGGACATGTATGTCAAAACAATTCTTGGAAGTTACAGAACTCGCTCTTCTCTCCCTTGAACGTGGGCAGAGGCAATTCCTTCAATTTAAGCAATTGGGTTGTGGGTTGGTTTGTGGGTGTAAGTCTCAATTCAACTCCCGCTGCTCGACTGAATGACTGCAGCACTTGATTATGCTTTAATGTTTCTAATTTGCTCGGGTTAGATATATACAAAGTTCTCAACTACTGTTCGTCAGCTTGAATTCTGTTCAACAAGTTCTGATACACAGTGACATGATGTGACTCGAGGAGTATCCCTTGACCACATACTAGATTGTCATCTAGGAGGCCCAAGATGGCTTCCATTTGGGCTTCGTTGCTGGCTGCCATTTTGTGAATATGTGGGAGGGTGACTATTTATTTACGTTAACTTAATCTGTAGGTGAAAGAAGGAGTGTGCTTGGCAAACAATTCAAAGGGGTGAGAAGGAAATGACGCCAGCCTAAGTTATGTTATGTTACTCTCACCCAAATGGTTAAAGCAATACACAGCCACCAGTCCTCCTAGTTAACTCTGGCGTACTCGCCCGCCTTGGATGAGTCTCATTATTCAGTTTACACAACAGTTAAATTATACCACCTGTTCCAGAAGGGAAGCTTGCTAAATTCTAGGCTAGCTATCAGGCCTCTGGGACTACGATAAATTTCAGTTTCTACGCCCTCATTCTCGGGCAAATGGGCTGGCAACTGTGAGTGCCCTACCAGCAAAACTCTAAATACCATGACTCGCCTAACTTCCCATGGGGACTAGCACTTGGGTTGATCCGGTTCGAAGGACCACTAAAATGTTGTGAATTTCCTCGACAGATGTCACTGATTTTCGCTGTGCTGATAGACTGCACAATCAACCCACGATCTACGACAGTGGCTTAGCCCCCATGCAGGGACAAATGAGACATGTACCAGGATTTTTACGATTTATTTACAAAAATAAAACCCAGCCATCACCCTCACACAACAAACACACAAAACCTCCAACAAAAGCGCAACAATGAACTCACAATCCACGTGCCCGCAACATGAAACACGTGGGCGACATGTCTGCCTTCAGCCTCAAGAAATCACTGAAATTTAAATTACAATCAACACAACGCCACAGCAGCACACAATGCCCAAACAATTTTTCTCATCCAATCATTCACATTACAAGCTACAAGTATGTAGGAGCAATCACAGTTTCAGACTTTGCACCAAACTTTGGGAGCCCAAAAACTCACGTCTGTTCCTAATGAGATCTCTGGACGACAAGAGCGAAATAATGGTGCGAGTGTCTCACCTGCCTGTCCAGGTGGTTGCTAATTGGGATAATTTACTTTTAGCTACCCGGGCTTAAAGACCCCAAACTCACAACAAATCACTCGAACAAACAACAAGACGAGACATGACGTTGCATACTGCGGCAGTACGTGCATTTCAACAAAATATGCAATAACAGTCGTTTTGGAGGGAAGTTTATGGGAAATCAAAATAATAATTAAAAATTTTAAACACAAAGCACCAGGAAAGAGTGGAATTAACAACATCATAATTCAAAATTTACCAGACATTGCATTCGAAAAATTAAGAGAAATATACAACTGGGCTCTCTCAATGGGATATTTTCCAGTTATATTCAAGAATGCAATAATGATTTTGATACCCAAACCAGGAAAAGATACTAGTCAGGTAGAGAATTATAGACCAATATCATTACTAGAAATACCTGGCAAAATATTTGAAAAAATAATTAACAACAGATTGGTGTTGTTCCTAGAAGGTAATCAGCTACACAATAATAATCAATATGGATTTAGAAAAGGAAGAGGGACCCAGATTGCAATAGCAACAATATATGAGAGTATTGCACTATCACAAAGAAGAAGGTACCTATGTAACCTAGTATGTAGAGATATAACCAAGGCATTTGACAAAGTATGGATACAAGGGCTTCAATACAAAATATTACATCTCAACCTTCCAGACATTTTTGAGAAAATACTATGCAACTTCATCAAAGATCAAACAGCAGCAATCAAGTCACAAAATTACATAGGGAATCCATTCCCGTTACTGAGTGGAGTCCCACAAGGATCTGTACTCAGTCCAACACTATTCATATTATATACATCAGATATGACTTCACCACCAGAGTACTGTACTGATGTCTGCTTTGCAGATGATATAACTCAAATAATTATACACCCATAAAAATGCACCCGAAGAAGGGATCTAACTTTGAAAAGACAAGTAGCACAAAAAACAATGAACCAAACTGAAAGAATAAATCAATTTGAAAAGAAGTGGAAGATAAAGACAAATAAATCTAAATTCCAACTAGTATCAGATTCTGCTTACAAACCTGCACAAATAATGTTAGACCAACAACCGATGAATTTTACTAAAAGCACAAGAATACTAGGAATGCAATTCGGACAAAGAGGAATATCAAGACACGTGAGAGAAAGGCTAAGAATAGCAAGAACACAAAATACAAAGCTAAAACGATTTAGGAATATGAACACAAATATCAAAATCCATTTCTACAAAAGTCTAATCAGACCAATAATGGAATATCCACCAATACCCACGTGTTTAGCATCGACTTCCAATATAAGTGCATTACAAAAATTCCAAAATAAGATACTAAGGTCCGCAGTGAGAAACAATCAAGAAGATGACGATCTGAATATAGAACAAATACACAAAAAATACAAAGTAGAACCAATTAATCAAAGATTATACAGACTGGCAACCAACATATGGAGCAAACTAGATCAATACAACAGTGAATTAACAGAAGAATCCATAGCAGAAGAGAGAAACCACCCAAACAACACAGACCACAGATGGTGAAGAAGAGTATCTTCATATATTCACCGTGATGAACCTCAACCATTATATTATTAAGAAATACCTTGTGAAAAAGTAATGTTTAGAATTTATTATGTAGGCATCATGCAAAATCATTATAACAGTTAACATCAATGTTGAAATGAGGAAATTGGAACTTATTTTTTATTTTATTTTATGTTTTAAATAAGATTATACTAATAAGAAATAAAATTCAAAATATTCAATATGTACAATTCACCATGTTATTATAATGTAAAATTATTATTGTATTATGTTAATATTAGAAAAATTGTACCCTTACCTAAATAAAATTGTGGATAAACCACACTTGACATTACTCTTACTAATATTTCACTTTCTGAACTATTCCCTACCATAGTTAGCTAGCTAACTGCCCTCACTCTTCTTTCAACCATCTTACCTATCAGCTAAAAAAAAATAATAATAATAACAGTCGTGTTTACTACGTGCCTTGACCAGCAAGTTTCCGCAATTCTGTGAAACCCCGTAGAATCGGCGGAAGTTTGAAGCGAAAAAATTCTGTGCACTGAATTCTTTCACGACATATTTTGTGGTTAATTAACAACATTAAGAAAAAAAATATGTATAAAATCCTACAGCGAGGTTTCCGAAATATGAACGTTTTCAAGTGGTTTCTGGAAACAATGACATCTCTGACTCGAAATCCTTAGTCTGTGATGTCTGCAATCATATGCCAGGACGTAAACAGAGGTTCTGGGTCAGGTTGAAAGTCTCCTTATTTATGACTCATTTTGTCTTATTAGTATCTCATTTATGGGATTTTAAAAAATACCCTCTTTGAAATAAAGATATTTTTAAAGTATTTGCATTGTTATCTGATGGGCATAACATGTTCCATTGGAATGAAAAACTCTTATTCAAGTGTTGTTGGCGAACTACATCTGAAGTCATGGTCAAGGGGATTCTGGTCTGAGCGTTGTCTAAGAACACCTCATGAAACATCGGTCGTGGTTTCTGAGCTCTTCTTTACCCTGCGACTCTCTCTCTCTCTCTCTCTCTCTCTCTCTCTCTCTCTCTCTCTCTCTCTCTCTCACTAGTTTGCATTTCACGTACACCACCATCATAAACAGGTCTCATATAGTGGGTGACGCCTGCTGTTTGTAGTTCACGGACAACAGTGTGCAAGAACAGTCCTGTGTTACTGACACTGACTAAATTGAAAGACCATATTTACGTTCAGAACAATAGACACCACATTTTTATATTTAGAAAAGACGACAAATTAGAATATATCCTACTTATGGCATTACAGAAACACTATATCTCCTGGAGAAGAACTTATGGCATTACAGGAACACTACATCTCCTAGAGAAGAACTTATGGCATTACAGAAACACTAGGCTATATCTCCTGGCTGACATATCAGATATTTCTGATGATGATGATGATGATTTTGCAGATGAAACAAATGATATCAACCAGTAAAATCATGATCTCATAAGTACATGATAGTGTAGTGGGGGTGGTACAAGAGAGAGAGAGAGAGAGAGAGAGAGAGAGAGAGAGAGAGAGAGAGAGAGAGAGAGAGAGAGAGAGAGACAGAGACAGAGAGAGAGAGTGAGTATTGGCTACTAGCTGCTGAAAATTTGCCTAAATATATACAGTACTTGTAAGGACGGAATGGAGAGACGTACTGGCTGGGTGTTGACTGGTTTATTGGTAGTTCCTTACTGAATGAATGTACAGAATCTTCGAAGATGTTATTGGCCTGTGCAAGCCGCAAAGTAGCGTCTACACATAGACAGCAAAACAGAGGTAATGTTTCAGACATCTGTGTTTGTCGGCAGACAAACAAATGGCGATTGTGAGAGACATAATAAACATACAGTGATAAAACATATATCAATGGAAAGGCCAGGAAATTCTACATATGGCCAGTTACATGATATTCGAGACAGATTAATGAACACAATGCAGTAGCATAATATATGTGAAATGGCGAGACGTTTGGCATCTTCAAAAACAGAAACATACAAACAGTTTGATACAGAAGATTCGGTGGAACATTATGAGTACATGATTGGAATGATTGCATGGCAATGCAAGTAGTGTGGTTGTACATAAATTGAGACAACAATGGTTAGGGAGAAACAGACGGAAATATTGTATGGTAGAAGTTGCGTTCCTTGAGTGAGACAAAATGGGATGCTTTTGTTTTTCTCTTTGTCTGGGTCCCTCCAAAGATGTGACGCATGAACGCACACACGCGTGTGCTCGAAAGAGACTGCCATCGGTGCGATGGATGGGTCTCTTACATACTCATGTATTAACTTCTGCAAACAATACACATATATATATATATATATATATATATATATATATATATATATATATATATATATATATATTTTTACTCTGACCTACTTACTTCTTACTTTATGCCTGGCTCAGGGATCCACTTCTAGGATCCAGCTGATGGACAGGGGATTACCATGACAATTATAGGTTCTGACTGCAATTGCTAGGTCAGGTAGAAACTTACAAAGAAAATAGTTGGGCTGAAGGCCTTACTTCAACAAAGAAATGTTGCAGATAAACACTTGGGTTCACATTAACTGGAATATATTTACAATAAAACACTTAGATCAGAAGACTGGGGAATAATAAGCAGGTAAAACAAAGTTCTGCCGAATGATCAAATACTGTACTACAGCAATTTAAAAAATACTGAAGATCTAGTGGGTAATCCTCTTGAAAAGGACACTGTAGAGTAGCTTGCAGTGGCTATGCCATGGCACAATACAAGCAGTTGTTTCCACAGCTAACAACACTGTCTGCAATTGAGAACGCAAGCGGTTATGTAGGGAAAAGTAACGATATCGGGCGAGTTGAGTGTCACACAGATGGTGCCAAGATAACTCAATTCTTGTGCGAGATGCTTATGTTAATGTTACACACTGCACTAACTAAATCAGGTCTTGTGAGAAATTGCACTTAAAAAAAGAAAATGGAATTCAGTAAAAGATCAAAAGATACGTGACTGTTGAAATAACCTCAAATGAAGACATTACCTTAGACGGAGCGATGGAGGGGCCTCGTCGAATTTCACCAGGCATAGAGGGAAGATTTTATGGGGATGCACTGGTGAGTGACTGGGGGGGTGGGGTGGCCAAAGATGGCCGTAAGGGACAAGCTCAAGAAGGAGCAGTCTAGGGGTAAGTGTGAAGGGTCTACTACCAAGAGGGTTTCTGAGAGCGATGCTGTTGGTACCCCTCTTCTTATGACCTTAGTGGATTATTTTTGTTTTCCTCTCAGATGGCACTCGGAATGCTGGTGTCTGCCCTTGGGGGTCAAGATGACGGGCAAGTCACATGGGCCGTGACCTTCCGTTTTTTATGTCAAGGCCTCGTGTGGGCCTTCCAATCCAGGTGACCCTGACAACCATGTGTTCGCTGGTTGCCATATAGGGCTCAACTTTTACCCCAATCTTCATTCCAAAGCTGGTGCACCTGTGAGGCAGGATTTTCATCTCCATTTGGCTTCACCTGAAAGAGGTTTTTCAAGCAGTCACCAGGTCTAGGAAGATTACAAATTTACCAAAGGGGGAAGCATGGAGAGAATTAAGATGGGGCTGGTTTCTCATACCCTTCCTCAGCTAGTTATCAGTATGAACAACACTATATTTTATGTTATTGCAAGCTTGGAGGCTGAGTTGACTTACTAAGAGGTCTCCCTTGCTGCAACTCCCCTACTAAGTTGACTATTGCACCTTGAATTGGGTGGAAAAGTCAACAACTAAGATAACTCCCTTGCTGCAACTCCCTACTAAGTTGACTATTGCACCTTGAATTGGGCGGAAAAGTCAACAACTAAGATAACTCCCTTGCTGCAACTCCCTTAAGTTGGCTGCAATTGGGTGGAAAAGTCAACAACTAAGATAACTCCCTTGAAGTCTACTAAGTTGACTATTGCACCTTGAATTGGGCAGAAAAGTCAACAACTAAGATAACTCCCTTGCTGCAACTCCCTACTAAGTTGACTATTGCACCTTGAATTGGGTGGAAAAGTCAACAACTAAGATAACTCCCTTGCTGCAAGTCCCTACTAAGTTGACCATTGCACCTTGAATTGGGCGGAAAAGTCAACAACTAAGATAACTCCCTTGCTGCAACTCCCTACTAAGTTGACTATTGCACCTTGAATTAACTCCCTTGGAAAAGTCATTGCACCTTGAATTAGGCGGAAAAGTCAACAACTAAGATAACTCCCTTGCTGCAACTCCCTACTAAGTTGACTATTGCACCTTGAATTGGGCGGAAAAGTCAACAACTAAGATAACTCCCTTGCTGCAACTCCCCTACTAAGTTGACTATTGCACCTTGAATTGGGCGGAAAAGTCAACAACTAAGATAACTCCCTTGCTGCAACTCCCCTACTAAGTTGACTATTGCACCTTGAATTGGGCAGAAAAGTCAACAACTAAGATAACTCCCTTGCTGCAACTCCCCTACTAAGTTGACTATTGCACCTTGAATTGGGCGGAAAAGTCAACAACTAAGATAACTCGACTGAACAAGCTGATATCTCTCTTCACTTCCCTTTCTGGTAATATTAAATTCTAAAAATCATTAATTCAGCAAGTCAATCAATTGCAAAATATATCTCACTGATTTTTAATCTTTACATTAACGTGGATATGCTATGCTGCAAGTTAATTTCTTACATCTCTCAAGTTATTACTTTAAAGTAGCATTATAGTGAATTCAGAATTAGAGTATTCTGTGGATTAATATTTCATGAATTTAGGTAACAATGCAGAAAATAATAACAGGGTTAGTATGGCATTAAATCCTAATGTTAGTCATGCACTTCTTGCGCTTCCAGGGGTTCTTATAGTACTACCCAGTATGTGACTTACTGTATGCCGCGGAGGGAAAAGTGGGCTCACACGGAAAAGTTTCTTTGTAAAAATCGATACATCCAAACTATTTTGCCGTTCAGCATGATAAAGTACAAAGAATAGCCATTTGAATGATATATAATACATGCACATTGAAGTTATTTACAGATGCACAAAGAGGCGTACGAAAAATTATTCATGCACTCGTAAACCCCAGGCCATTGTTCTTTACTATTTATGTTATTGAAAAACACTTGAAATATTATTCAAAGTAACAAACAACAAACACTTTTATAACAATAACAAAAGTGAAAGCACTTCACAAACGCAGATAAATGACGATGTAGCAAAAAACGTGAGAGCTTTAAAAAGACATGCTGAACTCAGTCAAAACAGGAGGTGAACTGCTTGAGTTGGGGGGGGGACTGTGGCAGATGAGCGATACTTATCAGTTTCCTGCTTATGTTTTCTTGTAGGTCCAAGATCTGCCCACACAATGGTGCAGTCCTCGTGCTCTTCGGATGACTTTTTTTTTTAGTGAATTTCCCTCAAAAATAACATGGATGACGCAGAAATCGCTTCATCGGAGCACTTATGGCAAAAAATTTATTGACGCTTCGCATCATCAGATCACCAGACGGTTAATTAATAAGGTTAACTTTGACAGTCCAAAATCATGCTGTTAGGGCACCTTGAGGAGGCATTATAACGAAGTATTCGTGGGCTTATGTTACGTGATGCCACAATACTTGTACACAGCAGCACTGTGCCCAACATGGCACTAACAATACAGGTGTCTTGCGACACAAACCTAAGTATATGATATACAACTAGGCGTGTAATTGCACAGGTTTTGCAAGTCATGGACTCGGGATTTATTTTACAAGGAAAATAAATGACAGATGCAAGAGTAAGTAATGACTGTTAAGGAAAAATTATGATCAGTATACCAGAATTATATTCCTTAACCTATGAAAAACAGCTAGAATTGTTCTTCAGCCCAAAGGGCCTCTAAAGCTAGTCAGAGAGCACAACTCCTCTGGCAGGAGCATCTGCCAGTATCTATGGTAATGGCACTGTGCCAGGTATGGCACTCAATGGTAAGAGCCTAAACGGCTCTGCTTTATACAGTTTCAAATTTACCATGTAAGTAATTGCATGAAAGGGAAGTCAAAGGACTTACAGTAGAGTACACAAGGGTCTGGTAATTTGCACTCTGCATTGGCAGAGTTGGAAGCAAGGTAAAAAGGTGAGTCTTGATAAAGCATAAAATAAGGTGAGAAATGATGAAAGAAAAAGGAAATATTACAGGGAAAAGGTGAGAAATGATGAAAGAAAAAGGAAATATTACAGGGAAAGAATAAATTACAAAGTCATAAGGAATATAAATAGGGGAAGAAACCTGGCACTCTCTTCTGGACAGAGGCGCCAGAATCCTTTGTAAGATCAAGTAAGGCACTGTGCCAAATTGGTACTAGTGTGAAGAAAGCTTCTCAGCTCTCTCAGGTTACCTGGGTGCTCTACACCGGTTACCCTTCTTCCTTGGCCCTCTTTTAGGTGGCTGGTTCGATGTCCCATTCGGAGTCGGGGAAACCAAGTCTGAGGAAGGCATTGGAGTGCCACCTGGTCCGGCTGCTGTGGCACTCAGAGCAGGGGCAGTGCCTACAAGTGCCAGCACTAGCTGCCGCAGTTCCTTGAGTTCTTAGGCCAATTTAGTTTTGGTAGAGTTACTCAGGGACCGGTTTCCTGCAGACAGCAAAAGAGAGGAAGAAGCTTTGGTGGGCATGAGACTCACAGATTATGGTGACCAACTCAGGCACGGGTTGCGAGGCCGCGCCGCTTGATGAGCTTCTTCTGTGGTCAAGGGAATCCATCTCTCTTACCGACACTGGTAGCAGAGCCAGCTACCTGGGTGTTCTACGCCAGTTACCCTTCTTTCTTGGCCCTCTTTTGGGTGGCTGGTTTGATGTTCCATTCAGAGTCCGGGGAACCAAGTCTGAAGAAGATGTTGGAGTGTCACCTGGTCCGACTGCTGCGGCACTACTGTAGGAGCAGGGGCAGTTCCTAAAAGTGCCAACACTAGCTGTCACAGTTCCTTGAGTTCTTCGGCTAATTTAGATATGGCAGAGTTACTCGGACTGGTCTCCTGCGGATGGCGAAAGAGGGGAAGAAGTTTTGGTGGGCGTGAGAGACACAGGTTATGGTGACTGACTCAGGCATGGGTTGCAAAGCCATGCCGCTTGATGAGCTTCCGCTGTGGTCATGGGAATCTGTCTCTTACCGACACTGGTAGCAGAGCCAAGCTGGGAGGAGAGAGGGGATCCGCACTGGGATCTTATGAAAGAAGATCTATGTCGTGCTCTGGCAGTGGCACTAAGGCAGGACCAGGCACTGGTATTGAATTTGGAATGGGCTCAGCATCCATGCTGGATGGCACTGCCCAGGATACTTGAGAGGTTCTGGCAGAGATTTCAAGTCAAGTTTCGGATCTCCAAGAGGGAGATCTATGGTGTGCTCTGGCACTGGCACTAGGGCAGGGCCAGACACAGGAATTAGAGTGGTTAAGGGTGCCACGTTCGGAATGGGTGGAGCCTGGCACTGCTCAGGGCACATGAGTGACACTGGCAGTGAATTTAAAGTGAGTTTCGGATTCCTGGGAGGGAAGATCTAGGGAGTGCCTTGTCACTGGCATCGAGGCATGGCCTGGCACTGGAATTAGATTCGAAATTGGCTCAACATTTGGGACGAATGGAGAGGGGCACTGCTCAGGGCACTCAAATGGTACTGGCAGTGGAGGTAAGGCAGGTCTATGAGGCTTATTTAAGCCTGATTGAATCTTTGAGGGTTTAGGGCCCCTGGATCGTCTCAGATTAGGTGGGGACTGGAATTCCTGTCCCAGGAGGATGTCAAAGCCTCCAGGAATATATGTTGCTACTGCAAGTCTGCAGATTTTGGACCTATGAGTTTTGTGACCGTCAACTGAACAGAAGGGGAGTATCAATTTTAGGTGATTGATACTTTCAGTCGTGACAAGGTTACGTTGATCAATGATAGCCCCATGAGGGACTTTGCCTTCCCTTATGAGGGAGATTTGTGCCCCAGTGTCATCGAATGCTGTGACCTGGCATGCAGGGTAACTACCTCGAGGAGGTGCCTCAGATATGGGAACCTCGGCTGGAGGGCCTAAAGATGAAGGATTCATAACCTCCAAGGCCATGGCTGGTGTAGCTGCTTTGTTGGGGCATTTTGCATTTAGGGCGGAATGCCCATAGACCTTAAAGGCGGTGCAATAATTCTTATTGTAATCTTTGCTTGGCACTGTCCCAGTGGAGGGAGCAGGCCTGTTGTTGTTTGCCCAAGGGCCAGACATAGCTCTCCTTGGCACAGTCCCGTTTGGGGACTTAGAGGGAGTTTCTGGCTGATTCTCAGCCTGCAGGAGTCACTGTTCCGTGGAGTTCCCTGTCTTTTACAATGGCCGCACAGGGGTTCTTGTGAGGGTGCCCATTCTTGGGTGGAGGCTGACCAGGAACTGGTAGCAGGGTAGTGAGTGTCTCGGTGGTCTGCCAAACAGCAGCACTCATCTAGCGTACGAGGGTTCTTGTCACAGAGATGGGTGGCTAGGGCTAGGTGGGCATAATGTAGGAAGTTCTCAAGCTGGAAACTTTCTACTATTTCCTCTGCAGAGTTGACATTGCGGGCATCCGGCCACTGCCTGAGAGCTCAGGACTCATGGCACACCCATTCAGCCCAGGTTTGACCCACCTCCTTCGGCTGCCCTCTCCAACATTGTCTCCATCTTTTTGGGGTAAGCTCGTAGGCCTTAATTATGGCCTTTTGGACCTCCGCAAGGCTTCCACAGTCTGCTACAGGAACTGAGCAGAAGGTGGTAGTGCCTTTTCCCTCCAGGAGTTTCGCTAAGAGCAAAGAAATTTCTGCAGGCAGGGCCTTGAAGTTCTTGAAGACCTCTTCTACTTGGTCAAGCCAGGCTCAGGCTCTGAGTCATTCCATTTTGGCATCATGGAGCTGGCAGAGGCGAGAGTGGACTGGAGAGAAAAGGTTACAGGGCTAAGGCCCGATCCTTCCCTCCTTAGCTATTCTTTCCTGCCGGTCTCATTCTTCCTTAGTAAGTCTTTCTTGCCTGTCTCGCTCTTCCTTTGCTTCTCTTTCCTTTCTCTCTCATTCCTCCTTCACTCCCCTTCCTTTCTCTCCTCCTTCTCCTTGGCTTCTCTTTTTTGCTTTCTCCTTTCTCTCAGCCGCAACCCAATCTAGCGACTCTTGGTCCTTGTACCCCAGGGCTTTCCAAGCAACAACCAAGCTTTTGATTTTGTTGGCGAAAGATGCCATGTTGCTGAGGCATAGGGGAGGCTTTAATAGGAAGAATGGTGTGCCTTGTAGGACTCAGGTTTTGGTTTGGGATGAACAAACGTGGGTGTTCTTGAACGGGATTAGAAACAGAGGATGTTCTGAACAGCTGTAGGTTGTTCGTAGAATTTAGGATTGTTCTTAACTGAACAGATTTAGGTTGTTCATAGAATGTGAGAGCTCTTAAATGAACAGATTTAGGTTGTCCGTAGAACATGAGGGTTCTTAAATGAACGGATTTAGGTTGTTTGTAGAACGTGAGGGTTCTTAAATGAATGAGTTTCGGTTGTTCGTAGAACGTGAAAGTTTTTAAATGAACGGATTTAGGTTGTTTGTAGAATGTGAGGGTTTTTAAATGAATGGATTTAAGTTTTCATGGAACGTGAGGTTCTTAAGTGAATGGATTTAGGTTGTTTGCAGAATGTGAGGGCTCTGAAACGAACGAATTTAGGTTGTTCATAGAATGTAAGGGTTCTTAAATGAATGGATTTATTATGCTGAGAAACACCAAGGATTGGCGCAGATGAATTAAAGCTTTGAAACAGGAGTTTTGGGGAATACACTTACTTAACCGGGTATAGATAACCGAGCTGTTCGCAGTAGAAGGTAACCAATGCAAGAATATGCTGCTGTTGTGTCTCAGCGCTGAGACGAGGTAATTAAATGCTCCAAAATACGACAATTACAAATGCTTAAGTCTATCATACACAGTTTAAATAATTTGCCTAGGATCACGTACTCTGATTGGGACCTGACGGGCACGTGACCAGATAATATGCTCATTGATGCTGCTACATAATGCTTGCATACTAACGTGTTTTTCCCAACTTCCCGACTCAGCAATGTCCCAGTTGACAGCATTTCATTCTAATTATCCCTTCTGAGTGAATAAGATAGAAATAATCAACACACAATCACGTGTGGAACGGAAATAAATTTCTGACTCCCATCGGGATTGAACAATTGAAAGACTTGGGTTTGATCCTGATGTGAGTCAGAAATTTATTTCTTTTCCAAATGTGATTGTGTTTTGATTATGCCTATCTTATTCACTCAGATGGGATAATTCGAATGAATTGCTGTCAATTGGGTCATTGCCGAGTTGGGAAGTTGGGGAAAACACGCTGGTATGCAAGCAGTTAGCTTGCCCAGGTAATTCCTTGGGTGCAGTTGCCCTCAGGTTCCAACTTATTTTATGACTTGTATGGCCTAGTGGGCAGCACCCTTGCCTTTCAATTGAAAGACCTGGGTCCGATCCTGATGTAAGCCAGAAATTTATTTCTGTTCCACACTTGATTGTGTGTTGATTACATCTGTCTTATTCACTCAGAAGGGATAATTCAAATGAAATGCTGTCAACTGGGTCATTGCTGATTCGGGAAGTTGGGGAAAACATGCTGGTATGCAAGCAGTTAGCTTGCCTAGGTAATTCCTTGGGTACAGTTGCCCTCAGGTTCCAACTTCTTTTTATGACTTGTACGGCCTAGTGAGCAACACTCTTGCCATTCAATTGAAAGACCTGGGTTCGATCCTGATGAGAGTCAGAAATTTATTTCTGTTCCACACGTGATCGTGTGTTGATTATATATATATATATATATATATATATATATATATATATATATATATATATATATATATATATATATATATATATATATATATATATATATATATATATACAATATATATATATATATATATATATATATATATATATATATATATATATATATATATATATATATATATATATATATATATATATACAATTGCAAAAAAATCTTAGTACTACCAAGATATCTGAAAATCTTAGGACTCTTAAGTGGAGAAAAACAAAAAATTGAAAATAAAATATAAAGGTTGAAATAAAACACATATATCTACTCAAAACTCTTTATTCAATATTTAGCCATATCCCCTTATGCTTTTATTCAATATTAGATATATCTCCCTTATGCTTTAAAATATACTCAATTCTTCTCTTCATTGAATTAGACAGTTCCTTAAAATAATTATCATCCAGCTCATTACACCACACATTTTCTACGGCAGTAATCAGTTTTGGGACAGAGGACGTATCCATAGAGCGTAGCTTCCTCTTCATAAAGCTCCAAGCTTTTCTATTAGATTAAGGTCAGGGGAATTTCCTGGCCAATCCAGAAGCTCAGTTCCATTATCCTCAAATAACTTTTTTGCTTTCTTCCCCTGTGGCACAGTGCCCCATCTTGCATAAAAACACGCATGTGCAGATTTTCATTGAAGGGCAACAAGTGGTCTTTCAGCACATCTACATACCGATCCCCATTCATTGTTGTACTTTTCTGTAAAATATACAACCCCCACTCCCTCCCTTCCTCCTAAAACTACCCCACACCATGAGGTAGGTGGCATGCTTCTCGATCTTGAGACTATACTTAGAGTCAAATCGACTCGACCCTTTAGGTCTCCTGACTTTCCCGGCACTTCTGGTTACAAAGAAACATCAGTCATTGCCGAATACCACTGTAAAACAGTCTTCCTCAGTCCAGCCTTCGTACTTCTTGCAAAAATTCAGCCTCTTCTTCTTCACTGCCACAGTTAGCAAAGGCTTCTTAGCAGCCGTATGACAGGGGAGATTGAGATCCTTCCTAAGGCGATGTTGTATGGTGCGTTCTGACACCTCTCCCAACAGTTCAGGGTTCCAATGCTTCAATTCTTTGCTGGTAATACTTGGATTTACCATTAAAACACTCTTTAGCAATGTATCAGTCTTCTTATATGTTTTCCACAGACGTCCAGGCCCCTTCTTCCTTTGCACTGCCACCTCGATTCCCTCCCCTCAGCTCTGTTACACCTTGTGGAGACCTTATTTTTAGACTCCTAACTCCTTCTCTATTGCCATCATTGACTTGCCCTCTTCATACATTGTCACAATTTGTGTCCTCTTGATGATGGAAAGTGATTTTTCTGGCATACCAGGTGGTAGGGCACGCCCGAGTGCTCGATATGCAGGTGCAAAATTAGTCATCAGGTGCCTGACAGAGGGTCAGCACAACGCCCCCTTCTCTGGTTCATGGGTACCTGAGTGGATTTCAGTAGGCGGGAAGATTGCTGCCTCTAGCTGCATTGCCTGACGTACGATATTTATGTTTTACCTGCTTTGAAGGACTGCTATTCAGTCCCTATAGGATAAGTGTGTATCATGTTACTGATATCAGTAATACTACTGAACAGAATGTTGTTATGTCTATGGCTAGCAATGCATTACCTACCTCCGTCCGCACCAAGATTTTGGCACGAACGTCAGTTGCCCTGTACCCACCATAGGATTAAGATGCTCCTGTAATAAACCATCAACACGGGAATAGTGCCTCTTACTTACCCTGCCCATAGAGTATCCTATAGGGCGCAGTGAGAGTATTACCAATGCAGAATGCCGGGGTTTTGTAGAGGATCGCTGAAAAGCACCCCTAGATTAATAAGACCTAGAGACACCAGAAGCAACATCGGCGATGGTGCAACAGTGGATCTAAACACATTAGTTCAGGCATTAGGTATGGCCATACGAACAGGTGGGAATAATTCAGCATTAGGCAGGAGGAACAGCGAGCATATTTCCCCAAAAAATTGCATGTATGTGATGTCAGCGGAGGATTTTAGGCGCTGGAAGCGATCTATGGAAGACTGGATAAAAATCAGCAAGTTTTCCCATGATGAGGCAGTAATGAATGTCAGGCTACTATGCGAAGACAAATTGCAAAGTGCAATAGATGCCCAATTCTCTTCAGCTATTTGGAATGCCCTAGGGGTAGTGGATGCCTTTGATGCCCTGAGAAAAATAACCACAAAGACAACAAACAGAGCGGTTGTGTGGGATAAGTTTTTCACAGGAAGACAGACAGAAGGAGAAACGGCAAAGGAATACATCCACAGGTGCCAGCAGGAGGCCCTCGAGTGTGCATTTGCATGCCCTAAGTGCAGAGAGGATTTATGTGAATATGTGCTAGCAGGTAAAATTGTGAGCAGCATATGGAATCAAAAGTTAAAACAGTATATTTCAGAAAACTTTGAGAAGTACAATTCTATTAGTGCAACCATGGCAAAGTGCAAGGCATCCGAGGAGGCAGTATGGAAATATGGGGGGCCCACACAAAGAGGGGAGCGAAGACAGTTCAATGAGGTGGGCATCGAGAGGGAGGAGGAATCGGCATTGCCACTGGAAGAAGTAGCAGCAATGAAGACAAATTACCAGAAAAAGAAGGAAGATGTGGCGAAATCGAGCTCCAAGGCAAGAGTGAAATGTGAGTTTTGCAGGATTGCGTACCCAAGGGGCCGTGCCAATTGCACTGCTAGCACTGCGGAATGTTTTCACTGCGGAAAAACAGGACACTTTGCTTATCGTTGCTATGGGAGCAAGAGTTGTTTGCCTATCAAGGGCGCATTGGATGGTGAGATAGGCACCAATGCTGCAAACAGAATCGACAGCGGACGACAGACTATGTGGAAGACGATGTCAGTGGCTGGGAGGTCCGATTGAGAAGTGTTAAGTGTTGGCGCTGCGTCATGCACGCAACCGACCGGAATGTCATGGTCTCGTGTGTCAAAGATAATAAAAGTTGCATATTAGAAGCTGTAGCTGATACTGGTGCTGAGGTATGCATTGCTGGGTCAGTCCAGGCACGGAATCTGGGAATTGATGTAAAAAATCTAAATAAAGCGGAAGTAAAGTTACAACATGCAGCAGGAGGTCTAATGAGTGCAATGGGGTATTCTCAGGTTAACATTAAGTGTGGCAGCATGTCAACAAGTGAGTGTATGTATTTTGTCAATGGGACACGTAAATTGTTTCTGTCATTAAGTGCATGCAAATCATTAGGGTTGGTGGATCCTAATTTCCTGAATCACACAGTTTTTAATATCATGGGAATGAAGTTTTGGGCACAGGGGGGTTAATGAGAGACCCAATTAGCTGCCATACTCTCCCACAGAGGATAACGTTCCCCTACTCAAGCAGTGGCTGCTGGAACGTTTCTCAGGTACAACATTCAATGTAAATAGAAGACCCTTTCCCATAATGAGCGGCAAACCGCACCACATTCACCTGCTGCCAGGTGCGGTGCCACACGCTTACCATACACCAATTACTATCCCTAAGCATTGGGAAAAAGAGGTTAAAAAGCAGATAGATGAGGACGTTCTGGCGGGTATCTTGCAACCTGTGCCTACTGGGGAAGTAACTGAGTGGTGTGCCCGCATGGTGGTGGTAGGCAAAAAGGACGGCACTACAAGGAGGACCGTAGACTATCAAAAACTCAATGCATGCTGTAAAATGGAAATGCATCACACATTTGCACCGTTTGATATGGTGTCAAGTGTCCCGGTGCATACTTTTAAGACTACGGGTGGTGCACACTGGGGATTCCATCAGGTAGTCTTGGATGAAGAAAGTAGAAAGCTTGGGGGAGGTATCGGTAATGTCGCACACCCATGGGGCACTGCCTGCCCTGGAAGCATACACCAAAAGATTTGATGATGTAATTATGGATATCCCGAGGAAGTTTAAATGTATTGATGATGTACTGCTGCATGATTCTAGCATAGAAGAAGCTTTCTGGC
This sequence comes from Macrobrachium rosenbergii, assembly GCF_040412425.1. Lineage (NCBI taxonomy): Eukaryota > Metazoa > Arthropoda > Malacostraca > Decapoda > Palaemonidae > Macrobrachium > Macrobrachium rosenbergii. The sequence continues at coordinate 51,459,596 of NC_089781.1, read as the reverse complement.
ATACTTTTGATTTACTGTTAGCATGTGAGAGGAATGGTGTAACTCTTAACCCACATAAACTCCAGTTTTGTCAGAGGGTCGTGAATTTTGTGGGCTATAATGTCGGGAGGATAAATATCTGCCTTTGGAGGATAAACTGGCTGCTATAAAGAAGTTCCCAATGCCTGAACAGCCCACCATATCCAATGTTCGGCCCAGGTTTGGGCTGGTCAATCAGTTGGCTCCCTTCGTTGCAACGGCACCTGTTATGGCACCATTTCGAGAACTATTGAAAAAGGGGGCCAGTAAAAAAGTGTACTGGGATGAAATGTTGATGTCTAAATTTGAATATGCTGAAAATGAGTTGTGTAGATTAATATCTGAGGGTCTGCATTATTATGATAAGACAAGACCAACCATTGTTATGACTGATTGGAGTAAAGAAGAGATGGGCTTTGTTGTATTACAGCAATACTGTTCTTCCATATGTCATGATGTACCTTTCTGTTGTCAGGGAGTTTGGAAGCTAGCCTTGTGTGGCAGCAGGCACCTCTCAAAAGAGGAATTGAACTACGGCCCTATCGAGGGGGAGGCGGCGGCTGTGGTCTGGTGTCTGAAAAAAGCTTGTCTCTTCTTGCTGGGCTGCCCTAACCTACTTCTAGTAACAGACCATCGCCCGTTGGTTAAGTTGTTTGGCGATCGGGAGTTGAAGCACAGTGAGAATCCCAGACTGCTCCATTTGAAAGAAAAAACCCTTCAGTATAAATTCTCAGTGAAATATGTGGCAGGTAAAAAAAAATACTGTCGCTGACACCTTGTCCCGGTACCCGAGTCTAAAGGCATCGCCAAGCAACATAGATGTGGAGGAAGCAGAAGAGGTATGCGGGATAAAGTCTGCGGCAATGATGGCGTCATTCTGTGATGTGGATAGTGACATCATAGTAATTGACAGTGGAGATGTTGAGAAATTTGCTAGCAAAGATGATGATTATCAGTTGTTATTGAAAAGGGTAAGAGATGACAACTGGCCAAAAAGTAGGAATATGATTGAGCCTGCATTAAAGCTATACTTTCAGGTAAGGGAATGGATTAGCTATATCAATGGACTGGTCACTTATGCTTTCGATGAGGGGCACATACGTTTGGTAGTGCCGCAAGCTCTGAGGGAAACTGTGGCACCTAACCTACACTCAGGCCACCAAGGCGCTGATTCTATGTTGCGTAGGGCACAGCAGTCAGTGTATTGGCCTGGGATGGAGGCAGATGTAATGTTTCAGAGGTCTAAATGTACAACATGCAATGAGAATTCGCCATCCCAACAACAAGAACCATTCATTCCCACCCAACCGCCAGCGTATCCATCTCAGAAAACAGTAGCAGATTTCTTTCAGTTAAATAATAAATGCTATTTAGCATATGCAGACAGATTAAATGGGTGGCTGAAACTGTCATACTTTGGCAATGGTGTGACCTCATCGAAGATCATCCCTGTTTTGAGGAGGTGGTTCTGCCGTAGGGGGACCCTTGAGGAGATATCCACTGATGGGGGTGACGAACTTGGCGAGTGCTGAGATGTTAGACTTTTATAAGCGATGGGGGTTGCAGTTACATATCTCGTCAGCACAATGCCCCCAATCTAATGGGCGAGGTGAGGAGGCTGGGTGTTCTGCTAAGCGTATGATAAGGGACAACGTTAGGGTTGACGGTAGCCTAGACGCCGATGCCACAGCAAAAGCCCTCATGCAATACAGAAATACTCCCCAAAGAGATGTAGACAAGTCCCCTGCTTAATTAACGTTGGGGAGGCAGTTACAGGACTCTGTCCCAATGGCGAATGAATTCTTGCTTTTGGATAATCATTGGATGACAATGACACGAGGGAGAGAAAAGGCTATGGTCAAAACTTTGCAGAAAGAGAAAGAATTATTTGACCTGCATGCAAGGTAGTTGCTATACCTATGTGTAGGCGACCAAGTCCTGGTACAAGTTGTAGTCAGTAAGAAGTGGGATCAATCGGGGGTGGGAATGGAAAGACTCCCATATAGACAGTATTTAATCAAAATAGATGGGATTGGCAGAATGTCGAGGAGGAATTGCCACCACTTGAAATACATAACAGCAAAGAGCCAGTGCCCTACCATAGAACCAGCTGGAGCAGTGCCACGTACCCAGGACCAGGAGGTAAATGCTGGCCATCACAGCCCCCCACCCCTTGGTAGGCATAGTTCAAGGCCAAACTAAATGCCCAGCTTGGATGAAGGTTTACGAAGGTGGAAAATAGATTGCATTCTGTTTGCTAAGCTATTATTAAGTTTTGCTTCGATTAACCATTCCTTGCTGATTTTTTATTTTTATCTTTATTTTGCCTTTTGTTGATTGTGATATCCTTTATTTGTCTCTAATTTTGAGTTTTGAGCATACCTATATTTTGCGGTAATGCGTAGCTTTGGTTGGGGGGGATGTAGGATAAATGTGTATCATATTACTGATATCAGTAATACTACTGAATGGAATGTTGTTATGTCTATGGTTAGCAACGCATTACCTAACTCCGTCCACGCCAAAATTAGTTGCCCTGTGCCCACCGTAGGATTAAGATGCTTCTGCAATAAACCATCAACACGGGAATAGTGCCTCTTACTTACCCTGCCCATAGAGTATCCTATAGTCCTTAAGTTTGATTGCATCCTAAGATATTTTGTGGCAACTGCATATATATATATATATATATATATATATATATATATATATATATATATATATATATATATATATATATATATATATATATATATATATATATATATATATACATATATATATATATATATTTTATTATAATCTACCAGATATATTTTATTATAATCTACCAGCGTGCATCCCCCACCTAATTCACCCTTTGTTTATTGAGAGCTGCATGGCGATCATATTTGACCTAGAAATCAGAGCACGGTTATCAACATTCCGATCTGCCCTTTTTTTACCTGGAACAGATATTGAGATGACACAGATAAAAAGGGGCAAGGAGAGAAAACTGGATGCCACTCCCTGGAGAAGCTTAGCCCAACTAAGCTTCTTAAAACGGCATTTCTAAAGGCAAATTAAGCTGCCTGAATTGTCTTACCTCTGCAGGAAACCTGGGAAGAGGCGACCAAATCACTGAACACATGGCCAGTGACGAATCGTTTGTTGACGGCTCCTACCCCTGGCCTCGTGCCTTACAAGGAGGCTAGAAGCAGTTAAGCAGTTAGTACCGTGAGTAGGAGCCATGCAGTAGCAGTCGTAGGGGGACAGCCATACACACGGGCGAGCGGTACCTTTGCTGAGAGACCATTCATTTCCCCCATCCGACTCCAGTCATCCTCGAGGGACAGCATGCATCGTCGATGATCGCCCCTCGTCCTTCTTCGTCGGAGACCCGCTTTCCCTAAGGTAAAGTGCGAGTGAAGACTTTTCAGTCTCGACAGTTTGCCCTTTAATAAGCTTGGAGTACCAGCATTTCACTTCTGTACTTGTGCCAGTTTATCCAGTGCCATTTCCAGTGTCCTGTGTTCGAGTGTAAAGTGGTCATTCATTCCTCGAGTCTTTGGCACCCTCAGTGCAACTCGAGTCATATTCAGTGTTATATTGTTCCTTTACTGGCGTGTAATGTGTAAATCTCTCTTGCAGAGGGACCTATTTGCAGTGGACTCATCTTGGACTGTGCCTTGCCTTTATTCAAGACTCCAGTAGAAGGATCTTCAGGCGTTGCAAGCCCTTTATCAATTTACTTATCCATTTTCCCCTTCAAATGCTTCCTTTTGTAAATATAATTCTTTAACTTATCCCAAGTGTTTACGTAACATTTCCTTATGAAGTAGAGCCTTCAGCTCCTAAATTCTCCCTTTTTTTCTTATTTTTTTTATGATTTCCCTTTCCGCAAGTCAGAACTCCAAGGCCAATTAAATAAAGTTTCCGTTGCTGGCCTGTAAAATACCATAAACCCAGGGAAATACGCAAAAATGGCGACCTGGCCTTAGATCTTGTTTAGCAGTTGCATTTTCCCCTTTATTGCTTCACTGCATTTGCTACTCGCCAGATCAGCTATCAGCAAAGCTAAGCTGGGTGCGAGACAAATTCCAAACCTGTTACCAAGAGCACAGACCAAGATAGTTCCACGCAAGTAATGTGTTTATCTTAGCAAAATTTTTTGTACAATCGTGACTGTTCCTAGGAATTAGGAATAGGGACGCATGTATTTACTGAGAGAAGAGAACCGCCATATTAGATTCATTAATGCATGCCTTTCAGGATAGGTAGTTAGGAAATAACCAGTGGCAACAATTCTTTGCTTCGAGGAATAGTGCGAAATTCCTCTGTGTTAAAATCTTTGCCATATTCTTTGCTTCGAGGAATAGTGCGAAATTCCTCTGTATTAAAATCTTTGCCATATTTTTTTTGCTTCGAGGAATAGTACAAAATTCCTCCATGATAAATTTTACTTCGCATTTTGGATTAGTGAATTATTTAGGCGCGAATAAATTCCCACGTGGGACAAGACAGGATCAGCTGGCATTGCTGAAATACTTCTCTCAGTTCAGTTAAAACTCGAATTAGGTGTTAGGAAAGTGGAATTTTGAACTCCGCTTCTAGGGAAAATTTCTAGGTCATTTTTACTGTTATCCTCTCATTCCGGGAAATTCCCCGGAGTCACAGACGGTCTATAAATAGACAGGTCCATTCACAGAATCTAAAAATAACTCTGGTGAGGGTCAGACAACCTTTCACCCCCTACCCGCCCCGCTCCCTGCCCACGTGTGTACCCTCTTTTTCATTCATTCCCGAGTAGTTTGTTGTTCCACTCTCGGCAAAAATTTTTTTTAGGGTTCTTATCCTGGTAGTAATTTCTAAGTCCTAAGGGACAAATCGTATTTCCAAGTCCTACGAGCAAACCAAATAAAATTCTACATCGCACGAGGCGAGAAGTCCTAAGAGACTCCTAAAAAATTCTACGTCGCACAAGGCAAGAATTTCTAATTCCTACGGGAAAACCAAATTCCAAGTCCTAAGAGACTCCTAAAAAAACTCTACGTCGCGAGAGGCGAGAATTTCTAATTCCTGCGGGAAACCCAAAATCAAGTCCTTTTGAGACATTATATTAGTGTATTTCACACACATCTAAGCCCTTACGGGACTGATCATTCTAGTTCATTAGAACAATGCCTTAATTTCACGCTACAACCGGCCAAGTCCGAGCGTGACATAAAATCCAGTTACATCTTCCAAGACATATTAAACTTTAACAAAGTCTCCTCAGACTTATTGATCAACTGTCTTATTCAGACAGATCCATTCTCCTGCAGTCTGAGCAATTGAGTGTTTCAGATTCCTGCAATTGAGTCTTTTCAGACAACCTGAGTCTTCTCAGACATATTTGATTTGCTAGAGAGTCCAGTCCATATAACCATTATTTCAAGATGGCTAATACCAGAGCCCAACAAAACGAGGACTTCAAATTCTACATGTCCGCTGGAAAGGACATGGGACTATCAGGACAAGCTCTGAGAGACTGGGTTCAAGAGTGAGTGGACGATGCCAAGGCGGAGAGAGAGATAGAATGGGCGGAGAGAGAGAAAGAATGTGAAGAGAGAGAGAGAGAGAAAGAATTGCCCAAGAGAGACGAGAAGAGTTAGAACGGCAAGAGCGAGAAAAGGAGAGAATCGCCCAGGAGAAAGAACGAATCACCCAAGAAAAACAGGAGGAGAGAGAATGGGAAGAACGAGAGAAAGAATGGGAAGAGAGGGAGCGACAGCGTGCCCATGAGCTCCAGATGTTAGAACGACAGAACGCCACTCCCCCTCCTGCGGTGGGGATGACTGCCCTCAGCCAAGCTCACGCGTTCATGCCAAAATGGGCAGAGTCTGAACCCGAAGTATGGCTTGAAAGGGCCGAACGAGTCCTGGAGTGCTGCAACCTCTCCCCTGCGGAACTCTTCCTGGTTCTCACTAAATTCCTGGGAGGGAGGGCACTCATTGCCTACCATGCCCTTTTGGCAGAGGATAGGGGAAACTGGGAAGCCGTATGCCAAGCAGTTACTGAGGCGTATAAGATTACCCCGAGCGGTGGAGGTCACGTTGGAGAGAGCAGCCAAGGGAAGCAGGCCAGACTTGGCCCGATTGGGCGTACCATTCTGAGCGGGCGTTAGCCAAATGGCTCGAGTCTGAAGGAGCCACTAGCGCCGCCGAGGTACTCGAGAGATTTAAATTTGAGCACTTCCTGCACTACGCCCCTCCTGCCCTCGCCACTCATGTAGTGGAAAAAGCCCCAGCAACCCTCACCAAGTGTTGCCAGATAGCAGACATGTGGGAAACTCACCACCCTCAGGAAGGATCCATGGGACGGAAGATAAATCCCCACCCCTTCTTGGAGGATCAAATTCCCATAAGAATGGGAACTCGGGCAAGCCCCTAACTTGCCATTATTGTAAAAGGACGGGGCATTCCTCTGAGCAGTGCTGAAATGAGAAAACCGCGCCTCTCTCTCCCGGAAAACACCCCAATAACTCGCCTGCGCCCTCCACAGGGGCAGCGCGGAAAGATTATAGCCAAACCTTCTGCACGGCGTGCAAAGTTTATGGCCATTCTCCTTCATGGGCAAAATGCCCTAACAATAACAAGTCAAATACTCCCGCCGTCGCCTTGGCCGTCAAGAGTTCCAAGTCCTTGGGCCCTCCCGCCGAAGGCCCCATATATGTGGCCCCTCACAGAGGCAGCCACCCCGCGCGCCGAGTCATGGCATTCGATGACTCGGGCTCAGACAGAGTTCCCTATGGAGCTATCGTCAATAGATGAAAACTCGTCACGTTCGAGGGAGTAAATCAATTTAAAATGATACTCCCTACGGTCCAATTGAGAGTCACAAGACCTCAGCAATAAAAAATTTGCAATCTTGCATTAGCAAGCTATCTCCCCAGAGGCTGTGACATCATCCTGGGACAGGACTTTCAGTCCCCACAGAAATCACGACAATCCAGTGGCCCACATTCCCCAACTCATTCCTCGGGCACGAGTAATCCTCCTCCGCTTCTCCCTCAGTCAAGACTGGCGCCCCCTGGGTACCAGGAGGACGTGCAGTCCCTACCAGTGCCACCTGAGTACGATGTACAATGGCCCCCCCGATCAGTTCCCGATCCAATTCCAGTGCCCAGCACTGCCTCAGTGCCAGTGCCAGGGCCCCAATCAGATCTCATTCCCGGAGATGCCAAGTTCCTGCCAGTGCCACTTGCATGCACCAAGCAGTGCCAAGCTCCGTCCGTCCTGACCGACAAGCACAAGAAACCTCTGATAGTGCTTGATTCTGCCTTGGTGCCAGCGCCAGAGCACAACCCCAATCTCCATTCAAGGGATCCAACTCAGGAACCCCTCTCTTCTCCCAGCCTGGCACCACTTCCAGCGTCGGTAAGAGAGACTGTTCCTTTCGACCACAGCGGAAGTTCATCTAAAGGTACGACCTCGCAACCCGTGTCTGAGCTGGTCATTGATACCGGCGAGCCTCTCACGCCGCCCCCGACTGCCTCCTCTTTGCCTCAGTCCATCACAGACGCAATCGCGAGTCAGGATTCTGCCATCTCTCACTTGGCCGATGAACTACAAGAGCTGCAACGGATCATGGTAGAACTAGCGCCGAAAACTCCTGCGTCAGCTGTTGCAGCAGCTGGCCCAGGTGGCACTCCATGCCACCCTCCAGTCTTGGGCCCTCTGCTTCCCCGGACGAGGACGACTGTCCAAGCAGGAGAGGTTCGCGGCAGAATTACCACGGGCGTGGAAATTTCCAGGTAGTTTACAAAGAGCTCTAGAGCTCCCCTAGCACCTGTGCCACCATTTCATCTTTCGAAGGTCTTGGCACCTCAAATCCAGAAGAGGATGTCAAGGCACTCCACTATCTTCTTCCGTTCCTCAGGAACTTCTATCCCTTATCATTTTCTATTAATCTTTTTCTTAAATTATCACCACAAGAGGCAATTAAATACGGGAATCCATTCCCCTCAAACTGCATAAATCACTGAGAATAACAGAGTGGGAAGTGGCACACCCTTGCGCCCATACCTTGGCACAGGGCATGCGTGTCAGCTCTTCCTGAAGGAGTCACGCCCTTCGGGTTCCCCTTTTCCAGCCCTGGGGCTGAGAGATAATCCGGGCCATAATTTATAGGTGAATGACAATAAATTCCAGCATAACACAATAAATACCTCACTTTATTACCCTTGGTTTTTCTACCAACATCATTTACTCTTTTAGTTATTTGTTTACCTTTCTCTTTTAATGAATCGTGAGTCATAGACTGCTGCCCTTGTGATTTTAAATGCCCCCTTCATAAAATCCGAGACGTGTTCCGCCTTTCGTATGCGGTCACATTTTCATTCGTAACATCCTGTTAATTTTTCCTTTTGTTATTTTTTTTCCCTTCCTTCTAAGAACTCTGTTTTGTACCAGACCCCTCGTCTTTTGTCTGCTCATCCCGTCATAACATTGAGCGAGTATCTATTTACAGCCCGTACTTGAGTTATGGGCAGTGGACGCATAAAATTAGCGTGGTTTAAAGTTAGCGAATTAAAACTCGCGAATATTCTCACTCGCCTACAACTGTCAGAGTCCCCAGAGTAAGGGTCAGCCATCAGCTGTCGAGTTGGCGAATTATGTATCGTCATTACAATATCACGTAAAGGGGATGTCATTTACAAAAATAAACGCTGTTTTATCATTTACACAGCCTCTTCAAGGCATACTGTACTGACTGCATGCCTTGTTGATTTAGAATTAAGGAACTTTATATGTAAATTAATTCTTAAATTTTGTCTCCTGCCTCAAAATTATCGTCCTCATAATCTTAAAGTAACGTATAACGTAAATTTGAAGAAATTAATGGGCCATGTTAAAGTAGTTTAGTATTAATGTGTTGGAAGTATTTTCCATTTTGCGTGGGGATAGAGTAAAGTAAAAGCTTTTCCATTTCTTGTTGGGAGAAGAGTAAAGTAAACCAGCTGTGTCGACTTCTTGGATATCAACATACAAGCCCAAATGAAGGCTTGTATGTTATCTTCCGTGGGGAGCTATTATAATCTACCAGAAGTCGTGCACAGCGTGCCCCCCCCCGCCCACCTAATTCACCCTTTGTTTATTGAGAACTGCATGGCCGATCGTATTTGACCTAGAAATCAGAGCACGGTTATCAACATTCCGATCTGCCCTTTTTTACCTGGAACAGATATTGAGATGACACAGATAAAAAGGGCAAGGAGAAAAACTGGATGCCACTCTCCCAGCCCAACTAAGCTTCTTAAACGGCATTTCTAAAGGCAAATTAAGCTGCCTGAATTGTCTTACCTCTGCAGGAAACCTGGGAAGAGGCGACCGAATCGCTGAACACCTGGCCAGTGACGAATCGTTTCCACACGACTCCTACCCCTGGCCGCATGCCTTAAAAGGAGGCTAGAAGCAGTTAAGCAGTTAGTACCGTGAGTAGGAGCCATGCAGTAGCAGTCGTAAGGGGACAGCCATATACACGGGCGAGCGGTACCTTTGCTGAGAGACCATTCATTTCCCCCATCCGACTCCAGTCATCCTCGAGGGATGGCGTGCATCGTCGATGATCGCCCCTCGTCCTTCTTCTTCGGAGACCCGCTTTCCCTAAGGTAAAGTGCAAGTGAAGACTTTTCAGTCACGACAGTTTGCCCTTTAGAAAGCTTGGAGTACCAGCATTTCACTTCTGTCCTTGTGCCAGTTTATCCAGTGCCATTTCCAATGTCCTGTGTTCGAGTGTAAAGTGGTCATTCATTCCTCGAGTCTTTGGCACCCTCAGTGCAACTCTAGTCATATTCAGTGTTATATAGTTCCTTTACTGGCGTGTAATGTGTAAATCTCTCTTGCAGAGGGACCCATTCGCAGTGGACTCATCTTGGACTGTGCCTTGCCTTTATTCAAGACTCCAGTAGAAGGATCTTCATTCGTTGCAAGCCCTTTATCAATTTACTTATCCATTTTCCCTTCAAATGCTTCCTTTTGTAAATATAATTCTTTAACTTATCCCAAGTGTTTACGTAACATTTCCTTATGAAGTAGAGCCTTCAGCTCCTAAATTCTCCTCTTTTTTCTTATTTTTTTTACAATTTCCCTTTATGCAAGTCAGAACTCCAAGGCCAATTAAATCAAGTTTCTGTTGCCAGTAATGTAAAATACCATAAACCCATATGAAATATATATATATATATATATATATATATATATATATATATATATATATATATATATATATATATATATATATACATATACATATATATCAATACAGCACAACGGAACGCGTGCTTAAGAATATTACTAAGTCCACGTCGGAAGGTGAGTGAAAACCGGGACTTTGAACAAGTACTTTCGTAGTTTATTCTACATTTTCAAGTTCACACTGAATACAAAAGAAGTTGACAGAGGTTTATATACAAAAACAGAAGATGGGGGCGGGGTTACAGTTTATTAATCTGGGCAGCATGTTCTTTAAACAAAAAAGACAGGGACAAAGGATCAAGGGATAATCCAGGGTGGAGATTCACATTCCTGGTGGAAGTAGCTTCGATGAAGACAGTTTCTAGGAGATTTCTTTTTCGATGGTCGTTGACCTTGTAGATGGCCGTTGACTTATCCCAGTTCATCCCATGGCCTGTCTTAAGCCAATGATCCACAATGCCATTATTCGATAAGCCTCTTGAAATGGCATATTTGTGTTGGGAGCTTCTTACTTTTAATCCTTTTGATGTTTGACCAATATAAATCTTATTATATTCTTTACAAGGAATACTGTATACAATATTGTTTGAATTCGGTGGGCTATTCTCAGTTAGCTTATTTCTCAAAATATTATTATATTTAAATACTAACTTAATATCAATAGTTTTTAAAATGGGCACTGCAGGAATGAAATTAGGATGAAATGGTAAACAGAGAACATTCTTAAGTTCGTTGTTAAGACTGGTTGGCTTTTAATATGACTTTTTTGCTTTATTTTTACAAAGTTCTAAAAAATATGGAGGGTAACATAATGAAACTCCTATTTTATCAATAATTTTAAACACGGTCAACATGGCAGAGGTGGGTGGATATCGTCTCCAAATGCAAAACACCTGAGTTCGATGGGTGAGTTGATGGGAGCCGATATCCACTTATACCTCTCTTGTGGCCGATTGGGTTAATGCGTCCCTGTAGTCCTGAGTTCCTGTCCTTCATTGGTTCGAGCCCACGAGACGGCGTACTTATTATCAACTAAAAAATTCCCTTTGGTAACATATATGAAAATATATTATTTCCGAGGTAGAGCGAATTGGATATTAAAAAGGACGTTTGTAGCTTTCTGATTATATATATATATATATATATATATATATATATATATATATATATATATATATATATATATATATATATATATATATATATATATATATATATATATATATATATATATATATATATATATATATATATGTATATTATATATATATTTTTTGCATATATATATATATATATATATATATATATATATATATGTACATGTATATTTATATATATCATATGTATATATAATATATATAATATAATATATATATGTATATATATACATATAATTATAAATAAATATATATATACAGCATATATTGCTATGAATGTCCGAGGGATACTTACATGATTCTGGGCGGCAACGGATGAACATAGGGAGTTCCTTTTATTACACATCTGACTCAGTATTAGGACAATTCGTAGACAAACAAGGGAAAATTTGTAGCTTAGAACCTTTTTCATGTGAGGGAAATTATGTAAACTCAAGGGTTCTCTTAACTAATTATATTTACATAACAAACATAGATCAGAAGAATGACGAATTACTGGGCAGGTAACAATAAGGGCCTGCTAAATGAATTAATCCTACACCGAATAAATATTCTACGCCAATGATGTCTTCATAACAGGAAACATCGTAGTGGGGGTAGAAGAGGGACTGCACATGGATAGAGCCGAGGGATTCCACAGTCGAGGCCCATCTGCAATATATGCAAGACAGTTACTTGCGAGAATAATAAAATGCTCATAGGGAACTGAGGAATGCACAGATGGTGCCAAATAACTCACTTCATCACTAATGCACAATTATGTTAACACTGAATGCTCCAACACAAATTACTGAAGGTGATCGCACAATGGAAAATAAATGAAAAATCAGACAGAGAAATAACAGGTATAGTGACTGACTAAGAAACCTTATTCTGGTACATTATCTTCATCAAGCTGATGGTGTCCTCATTCGATAGGGCGCTGGTGATGGAGGAGGGCATTAAAATGCCACTACAAAGGTATACTGGTTTGAACCTCAGGGTTGAACGCTTGGAAAGTTCAAGGGTCAGGCAAGGTTAAGGACATTTGTCCTCAGTGGTGTTCAGCATGAGTCTCTCTTATGATTTCTGTCGCATCGTCTATAAATAACCTTCGGAGATTATGCATCACATCCAACATATGTGGCGCAAAGGTCAATCTTTGCCAAGTTTTCTATATAGACCGCATGGAGGGTTTAGGATAGAGTGGGGTGCCAACTTTCTCTTTTTGGCCCCTCCCTTGCCCATTGTCTGGCGCTGTCGAGGAAGGCATCTTCGAAGGTCACCTGGAACAAGGCCTCGGGCAGTCATTTTGAACGGAGGGAGAGAGAAGGGTTAGGCTTAACCATTTCGGGGAATGAAGGAGAGTTTATGAAGGGGCGAGTGGAAACCCACAGTTCTCGTAATTAAAACAATTGAAATTAATTTCATTTCTTTCTCAGCTACAATACAGATGTAAAAATGGGTGAGGTGGTTTGGAGAGAGGTTCCATTCGTTGCACCTCCCCAACCAAGTTAGCATTCACACCCTAGATCAGGTGAGAATGATTACCAGCAAGCAAACTCACTTAAAGACTTTACTTTACTTCTCTCTCATTTCCCTTTGGTTCCTTATAATTTAACTTAAACTTCTGCATAGCAATTAATTTCAAGAGGCAAAACAGCACTGACATTTACGTTAGCTCAGAATAAATACTTGCTGCTAGAAATGATGCATTCTTATAATTAAATTCCTATTATGTTAAGGCAACATTAATCAGAATATTTTTCACAATGTAATGGTATAGTTGAAACAATGAATTAATACTTGGTTAACTCTAGAGATAATTACGAATTTTGCACACATGCAGTTAGTCTGCCTTGAAGAGGCATTACAGTAAGGTAAACATGGGCTCGGTTAGGTGTTTCCACGTTACTTGAGCAGCAGCTCACTGCCATTCGGGCACTATAAACACAAGGTCACAAGCCTGAGACTCGAGATTTATTACAGAGATTCACAAAGCGAATAGGTGACAGATTCAGAGTAATCAATGATTGTTAATAAAAGATGATGATTAAATATGCCGAAGTTACATTCCTTAGCCTATGGAAAACAGGAGGGTTCATCCTTAGCCCAGGAGGGCTGCAAGGCACGACTCAGTTGGCACTCATATAAAAATAACTAATGGCGATGGCATATCGTATTTGAAATGTATCATGCTGTGGTAGGCATGAAAGGGAAGTCATGGGACTTATACAGTTGGCATATCTGTCTAGGAAGTGATTTCGTTACATAAGAACTAACTGCAGCATTCTTCTTCACATAGCTAAATCACTTTCCATGAACAGTTGTTCATCTATTCTCCATTTTGCTTCTCATTGGATTTTAAACTTCGTTTGACATCTGTTTCTGTTCTCTCGCAATTTTTGCATATCTCTACACTCTCGAAATACCTTTCTTCCCTTATCCAATATTTTAGGTATTAAGACGATGTCATTATTCCTCTTCATAGAACTAGTTTTTGCCTTTTTCATTTTAGGAACATTCCCTTATCCATCATGATATCCACTACTCTCGTGACAGTAGTTTATGTGTTGGCCAACGTAGCCTATCTTGCCGTCCTCACACCATCGGAAATGCTCTCCTCCAACGCTGTTGCTATGGTAAGTCTGGATAAGTCAAGCATAATACTGTTCAGATCCATCCTCATTATTTTGTTTTATTCCAATACCCAGACTGCTAATATCATTTGCAAAGTAGCTCTACATCGTTACAATTTCCCAGGTATGTTAACCTTTGACACAAAGAATTTGGGAGAAAAAATTATAAATTATACCTATTAATCAAAATTGTTCTAATGTCGTGTGGTCATGATATAAGGGACACATTTGCGTTGTGTTGTTTCAAGCAATTTTCCTGTCAGGTTCAAGTCCTTAACTGGATGTTGGATAAAACATTTTTTATTTTTCATCATTCTAACAGGAACAAAGACAAACTGTTAAAGCCTCAGAACTACTGGAATACTTGAGAAACATTACTGTCATGTAGGACTAACGGATATTGTTTCTTTACACAGACTTTTGCCAGCCAGTTGCTAGGAGTCATGGCGTGGATAATGCCAGTTTTTGTTATGTGCTCTACTTTTGGATCCATGAATGGCATTGTGTACACTCAGTCCCGTCTGATTTTTGTAGGAGCTCGTCGGGGACAGTTTCCGGAAGCATATTCCTTGATCCATGCAAATTACTTCACTCCTGTGCCGGCAATAGTTTTGAATGTAAGTAGTCTATTGCTTTGCTCCATGTAATAAAGAACTTCGTCCCTCTAAGACTTCTGATTCATATTTGGTAGATATTTGAAATTACAGTTACTGTGTTATCAATCACCTTAATTTGCATTCCTATAACTATCATATTCTCTCTCTCTCTCTCTCTCTCTCTCTCTCTCTCTCTCTCTCTCTCTCTCTCTCTCTCTCTCTCTCTCTCTCTCTCTCTCCTTAGATACTTGTATACTTCCTCCTGGTGATATGTGAATCTCAGGTTCAGAAGCGATGCATTCACTCATTGTTATACATATGCCACATGAAAATACATAGCTCCAGAGATAACAGAATGGATACATATAATTGCTGGCACAGAGCTTAATGCCAAAGGAGGGTGCAGCAAATTCTACAAGCAATTTTATGTCACAATGTGATTAAGGCATTTATCCTGGTGCTTGAAGGCGTTATACCAGCAAGAACTCCACTATATCAGGTAATGAATCACTAATATTGGTTTCAGTCAAAGGAAAGAGTTTGTTTAGAAATCAAATGGCTGATACTAACAATAACCTCCTCCTTGGGGATTTGAGCTGTCAGCCACAGAAATGGCTGGTCAATTCTTTATCCACTTAATCACAAACATAAAAGGCAGCAAACCTGATAAGCAACTGAATATGCTTGGAATGACAGTGGGTACCACTGGTTTAACCCTACCCTGCCCCACCCGCAGGGAGTGAACACAATTACTCCTCTTCTCTCTTGGGCCTGGGAGGATAAACAATATCACCTGGAAATATATGGTGAGACTAACTACTTCTTTGGGAGCTTGAACCACCACCAACCGCTGAAAGGGCAGAAGACACTTCTTTTCACAGAAGTAATCAAAGAAGAGGATCCCTGCCCATGCTTAGAATCATAATGGGATGCCCCTGACAGTAGTTTCACACCCTCCCCACTCTGCTGGCAGTAGTGGACATATTTAACCACCTTCCTCAATGGATCTATGGCCATGTGCGTATAACTGTTGCACCAGTTTTCCAGCAATATTGGCCGGTGTTTATCTGCCCTGTTCTGGTTGGTAATGCTGTCTACTTGTAATTCAAAGTATCTTAGAAGTAAGTTCAAACTGCATAAGGGCTGAAACTTTTTCTCTCATTTAATTGCCAGTTATATTAACATGAAATGTTGATTGACAAAGTCTGCAGTATTGTGAGAGAGTAATCTATGAAAGTGTCCCTGAGGTCAATAATAAATAGACACACACATTGCACTGACTTCCAAGTAGGAGGTAAGAGATTTCACCTGTAGTGGGGCCGGAAATGTTGTGTGCTTGCAACCTTAAATTAAGCATCTTGGGTGTAAGTTCAGATTACTTATTCTCCTATTTGAATTAAGGTTAAGGGATATCTAATTTTGCAATAGAAGGTAACAGGTTAATTGAAGAATTAGAGATTGTCAGGAACATGTACTTAGGTTATACTCTGAAAATAGAAAGGATAAGTAGGTTCTTCCAACAATTTCTGTAAACCACCAATATTTGCTTTGTCGTTATTTCCAGAAGCACCAGCACATTGTTCCAAGAATGTGTGGTCTCGAATCCAGTAATTTGCTGGACAAGGTAACTTGTACTTGAAGAGAGTTGTGATGTGAAGATTTCCATAGAGTCCTTAGGAATCAAGGTAGAAAGCAGGATGAAAATGCTGTAGCAGGTTTGAATGTTGAAGTAAGAGTTGAGTAGTGTTGTTGCAGCTTGTAAGCCAAAGCAAGGATTCTGTTGTTTTCCTTGATTTTACTATGGCTCGTCTTGAAATTCACATTGCAACAAGGACACAATGGTATTACAGAATATTGGAAGAACAAACTGAAAGGAAAGGATTAATAAGTACCTAACTACAAACTTTTAAAGTAATTTGTATTTTTCCTAGCATACAAACCCAAAGTCATTACGTAGGGATATTGCTTGCAAACACGAGCTGGAATGGCCGTTAACTTTCAAACAAGGTACTGTACTTAGTTACCAACGGTATAAGGGAGGCCCTGTCCACCCGTCAGTCTGCACTCCACTTTGCCTTTCAGCCCAGGTATCAGAATGAGGGGCGGCTGAGGTGGGTCATGAATGTAAAGACCTTCAGGTTTGCATGTTAGGAAAAATACAAATTACTTTTAAAATTTGCAGTTTGCTCCTACACAAATACAAACCTCTGGTCTTTACATAGGAGACTCACCCTTTGGTGGGTGGATTCTGAGTAAATCTCTAAACCAACTGGTAGTTCTGCTCACCTGGGCCTCTCTTCCTGGTCTCGAAGAGGTGAGGAAGGATTCCCGTGCCTCTGACCTTTTGAACATATGGAATGTTCAACCGCCAGACTTCTGGGCCTTTTGAATTCATGAGTTTGTGTCATTATTTCAAAAAGGACTTGGATGAACCCATAGTGTCGGAGACAATAAAAGGCTTATACAACCAACAGGTTTGTTTTATTGTCAGCCCCTCTCTCCCCTTTCTAGAGATGGGGAAGGACTTGCACCTAACATTCTACTCTAAATTATAAATAGGGTCCTCCAGGGGCGGACTGACCATCGGGCATATGGGCAGTGCCCGAGGGCCCAGACCGGCAGGGGGCCCAAGCCACCCATGGCTTTTTAATCGCATACCTTTGACGTTGTTACTGTCATCGGTGTTCGCTACATCTATGCCAGATTTCCACTGATAACTGATCAGAGTCTTTTTTTATCACAATACTTTTTTTTAAGGAGGAGAGGGAAAAGGGAGAAAAAAAGGATGCATATATTTTTAGTTATGGCATATATTATGTATACATGTGTGTGTGCTGTGTGTGTGTGTGTGTAGCCTCTCTCTCTCTCTCTCTCTCTATCTCTCTTCTCTCTCTCTCCCTAGAGATATAGAAAAAGAAATTCAGTAGATAAAAGGCTACACACACACACATGTATACATAATATATACTATTATATTAAAATACATTATATATATATATATAGTATGGATATAGAAATATATATATATATATATATATATATATATATATATTTAAAGTATGCAAGACACAATTATATATATATATATATATATATATATATATATATATATTAACTTTATCACATACACAATTGTTCTGTGCATTAGTAGAATTACTAAAATGTCGGACCTCATTCAAACTGGATGGTATTTAATGGAGTTTTATTCAAAGAGTTACAAGCTTTCTTGGACAAAAGTCCACATTATCAAAAGATCCGGAACAATGAAAACGCATAGTCCAGCTGTATTTATATCTGTGTGCTGGGTAAAAGAATCCCAAATCGCCTAGCTCTTCTGTGTGACCTATCTCTTGATTGGTCTTTCTCTGATCCCTGGTTCCAGATGTCCGTTTTCCGTGCGTTCTCTTGCGTTTTTTCTTCGTTTCCTTGCTACTGTGGATATATGGATTTTTCTAGATATGCTGTCTTCAAGAGAAGCCGTTTTGAGGTGTTCCTGTCATCGTGTTGTTGGGTATTATATTCTCTACAACCAGTCTAGATGTTTTGTTGGTGTTCTGTACATAAAACTCATATTTTCTTTCTATTCTGTGATCATTTTTCCCAACAGTGTTTGGCAATGAAAAGTTCTGATATAATGCCTTATTATATATATATATATATATATATATATATATATATATATGTGTATATATATATATATATATATATATACACATATATATATATATATATGTATACACATATATATATATATATATATATATATATATATATATATATATATATATATATATATATATATATATACATATATATATATATATATATATATATATATATATATATATATATATATATTTATATATATATATATATATATATATTATATATATCCTTATATAAATATTTGTTAACATTAAGTATCACACAATATACATGTGAACGATCTTTTTCAAAACTTAAGATTATTAAATCAAGACTAAAGTCAACTCTTACACAAAGTCATCTAGAATCATTGATTCTCATTTCAGTTGAAAGGAAATAGTTTGCAAGCTAAAAAATGGCAAGGAAAGTACCATAAACAAGTTTGCAAATACTTCTAGTGAGCTTTAAACATCTTGTCAAAATAGTTCAGTATGTAAACTTTTATTTGAAATTGATCATCTGCATTCTGCACAATGTATTCTATAAGATGCAAGACATTATTTTTTCATTTGAATCATATACTGGTAACAGATGTATCTATTATTTTCATGTATAAATAAAACGTAGCATAATTGCTTAGCTTGGTTTAAATCTACATTTAATATAGATTGCATAGACATTTAGCTTTTGAATCAAATGTCAGATGAAGATTCCACATTTCTGTATGGGGGGGAAACAGTGGTGTAGCTAAGGAGGGGGACGGGAGGGGGCTGTTTGAAATCAACCCCAGGACCCCAAATGCATTGAAAGAAGTCTCAGAAAGGGTCAAAATGCACCTGCAAAAGCAGGAGGTAAAGCTTTAGAGGGGGCCCTCCAGGAGGCCCAGGGGCCCAGACCAGAGTCCGCCTGGGGTCAAATATATAGACCTCACCTGCATGGCCTGCCAGCCCCTGGATGGGGCTCACCACCTGCCTCTTTGCCCTATGGAAAGATGGTGTTACACCAGGTTTAAGGGGCCAGTGAGTGGCTTTATTCTCTTTTAACCTCCCTTTCCATAGGGCCTCTCTTTGCCCTAGAAAGGACTGTCAGTCCAGGAGAGAGTGTTGTTGGTGGCCTCAGTTATCTCTTTTCACCTGCATGGCCTGCCAGTCCAGTATGTGATGGTGGCTGACACCACCTTTTCACCTCTTTGGGCAAAGAGGCAGGTGGTGAGCCATCACATCAGGGAGGCCATGCAGGTGAGTCTAGAGGAAAAGGAGGTTAATTTAGCCATCTCACCAATGCCCACACACTCTCCTTACGCTACTGTGCATTTTGACACCACTTTCAATGGTCCTGGATATTACCTGTCCCCCTAGGCCTAAGGTGTACAGTGTAGGCCAGGTGGCCAGGTACACAACTTGTTGAGCAGCCACCGCAGGACCCAAGGAAAATGTGGGCAAGGGCCTATGGGCAACATCTCAAGGTAGAAGGACGTGAATGTGGTTTGTTGAGATCACACTCCCACCCTTAATACCTGTGGGACCAACAGATTCTTCTGGAATGCGAGGGATGGACCAACACTCCTAACCTTGTGAGCTCTTGCTTGGAGCGTACTGCCATTCACCTGATCAGACGTAGAGTACGCCCACTTGATTGTCTCACGAAGCCAAAAGGAAATCATGTTCCTGGACACCTCTTTCTTGGTCGAGCCAGTACTAATGAAGAGTCGTCGACATTCAAGCCTGAGATGTTGAGTCCTTTTAACCCTTATTGGACGGGCATGATCGTGTGAGGAACAATAATAGTTTTTCAACGAACACCAGGCTAACTCTTACGAGTATTAATATTGCACACTATACGGTTTGGATGAATTTAGCATGAAAAATGTCCATATGACTTCACTGGGCCATGAATGACTTATGGCAACAGTAGTAGCTTAGTACAGGGAGAGGTAGATCAGTGTGCCTTGAGATTTCATGGGGGGATGTACTGCCTCTCTGTAGTTCCAGGATGTTTTTTATTTATTTGCTCATAAATATACCCAGGGATTGCTGTTGGTTTTAGTTCTTAGCTTTTATGATAGTAGTTCAGCTATAACTTTAATTTTGCAAAGTAAAGTGCAAACAAATATTAGAAAAAACATGTATATATCACAAAAAGTTACTGCATCTCCCCATCTCAGTAAATCTCGTAAATATTTTACAATAAATACTCAGAATTTGTTACTGATTTTAATTCTTATCTGTTATGATATTGTGTGAGCTGTAATTATAATTTTACAAAATAAAATAAAATAAAATATCAGAAAAAACATGTATAACTGTAAAATTAGCAAATTTTTATGGGTTTCTTGGAAAAGAGGCCCTTCACAGGGTTGTAAATAGTCATTTTCAACCTCCCGTGGAAGGTACAGAAAATTTTTTTGGATTTTTTTCTTGCGCATGTGCAATTTGCATATCTTCCTCTTTCCATTGATGTGTTTTTTCTTAAATTGGCCAACCTTAAAGTTTGCCCAATCTTGGGGTGTGCTTAATATACAGTATGTTTAGCCCATCCTGTAGGGGTAAAGGTAGTACCACAGCACCCTAACAAAGTCATCTAGGGAGGAGATCGAAAAGGACTCGAATCTGGTGTCATGGACCTACAGATTCTGAGTCTTCGCTACAGATTCCGGGACAAACTCGAGCGCGACAGATCCCCATCCCCTTGAGTGCTTAACACTGAAGGAAAGTCCGTGTAACTTGCCAACTCTCTTCATCAATGCCAGGGCAAACGAGAACACAGTCTTGAGGATCAAATCCCTGTCTGATGACTCTCATAAAGGCTCGTAGGCTGCACGAGTCAGGCTCCATAAAACAAGAGTCACATCCCACTCAGGTGGCCTGAGTTCGCTGGGAGGGCAAGACTGTTCAAAGCTTCTCAATTGCATAGAGATCACCCACGAGGAAGAGAGATCGATGCCTTTCAACCAAAGGACTTGGGCTAGGGCAGCCCTGTAGCCCTTAATAGCTGAGACAGAGAGAAGTTTCTCTAGCAAAGAAAGACGAGAAAGTCCTCTACCTGCTGAAGAGTAGCTCCAACTGGAAAGATAGCCCATCTACAACACCAACCACGGAAGACAGCCACTTCCCCTGGTACACAGCCGCAGAGGATTTACGAAGGTATCCAGACATCTCTTGCTGTGTAGCAAGAAAAACTTCTCGCTCACAAGAGACACTGAATAGTCTCCAGGCATGAAGAGACAGTCCATCCACAGCCTGGTGATACCTCTCTATGTGCTGCTGGCACAGCAGGTTGTCCCAAGGGGGAATCTCTCTTGGCACCTCAGAAAGTAGAGCTAGCACATCCAGATACCATTCAGCATGTGGCCACTTGGGAGCCACCAGAGTCACTGTTAGATTCGGGGTGATCATGGCCCTGTTGATCAACCGAAGAATCAGACAAAACAGAGCAAAGGCATAGGCCTCTAGATTGTCCCATGGGTGCTGGAAGGCATCTTCTAATACTGCCTACAGTACAATCGAGCAAAACACCAGGAGCTTCCTGTTGTGCCAGGTTGCAAAGAGGTCTATCGATGGTGGACCCCAAAGATTGAACAATCTTTCTGCAATGACTGGGTGTAGGGACCCCTCTGTCCCTATCACCTGACTCTAGCAACTGAGCTTGTCTGCCACCAAATTCCGGTTCCCCAGATTGTACCTAGCTGACAGCTCTACCAAGTGTGCTACCATATACTCACGCACCTGCACTGCCAACATGTGGAGCTGAAGGGAAACCAGTCCCCCCTTGCTTGTTGATGTATGCCACTACTGTGGTATTATCATTCATCAGTACCACGGAGTGCCCCATCACTCGATCCCAAAACTCTTGTAGGGCTAAAAATGCCACCTTGAGCTCCAGAATATTGAATTGGAGGTGTCTGTCATCCCAGGTGTGCACCCCGTCCCTCAGTTGATGCATCCAAAAACAGAAGTATCTCGGGAGGGGGAGTGCCTAATGGTACTCCTATTAAAAGGTTCCTGTCATCTAGCCACCAAGCTGTCTTTTCTTACTTCCTCCGAGAGAGGAATCAAGAACAGGAAGTCCTTGCCGGAGACCAAAACTCCTTCATTCTCCACTGAAGGGAAGGAAAGTGAAGCTGCCCATGAGGGACCAGCTTCTCCAGGGACAACAGACGACCGAGAATGACTTGCCACTGCCGAGCTGGTTGTTCCTGTTGAGACAGGAACAACTGCGCTGCCTCTCTGAACTTGCTGATACATGAATTTGAAGGGTAGAGTTTTGTTGCTGCTTTATCTATCAGCATAACCAGATAAAGTATTGATCAGGACTCCCAGGTCGTGACAAAATTCAAGAAGTCGGTCTCTGTCCTGGAGCAACTGCGACTGAGAGCTCACCAGAACTACCCAGTCATCGAGATACCTCAGAATATGTATCCTGTGTGAATGGGCCCAAGCTGACACAAGGGTGAACACTTGGGAGTGATTGAGAGCCCAAAACAAAGTGCCCTGAACTGAAACACCGTCTCCCCAAGGGTAAACTGGAGGTACTTGCAAGAGGACTGGTGGATGAGTATTTGAAAATACACATGCTTCAGGTCCACCGAAAGCACTGAACGCACTGTTTCCATCTTGAACCAAGTCTGGCAAATGAACTGGTTCAGGGAAGAAAGGATCTATGACCGTCTCCAACCATCCATCGTCTTCTCTACAAGAAAAAGACGGCTGTAAAACCCAGAGACCAGTCTTTCACAACTTCTACAGTCCCTTTCTTCAGCATCTCCTTCACCTCTTTCCACAGGGTGAGATCCTTTAGCAAGCTGGGAACGTATGTCTGGAAGTGGACCAGGTTGTTGGTGAGAGATGGTGGGAACTTGAAGGGTAGTAGATATCCTATCCGTAGGACATCAACTGCCCAGGCTTCTACTCCATATCGCTGCCATGTTGCCATGTTGGGCAAAGGGCTGAAAGGGGCACTGTTGCGCACCCTTCCTAGTAGGGGCAGAAGAATACTGGGTATTCTTGTGGGTTGCCTTGGAAGCCTGGGACTTCTGACCCGAAGGTCAGGCTGCTGTGACACGTGAAGACCAGTAGGTTTTGGCCACCTCCTGGTAAACTAGCAGGTCATTATTCTTAGATCATAGCCTGTCCACTGCAGCATCCACTTCTTCTCTACGGAAGAGAGAATCAGAATCCAGTACAGGTCTGTTCCTAGGTACCAACACTGACTCGGAACTGAACCGACAAACGTGGTGATCTGAGTCAAAACAGCATCTCTCCTATTGACCACCAGGTTTGCCCACAGGTTAGCTATCTGGGCTAGGTACTAGATGGTTCTGCCTTCAGACAACATCACCCTCCTGAATGTGGCTTCCTCCTCGGAATTACGAGAACCCAAAGAGGAAAAAGTGACCTTGGCCACTGTAAGGGGCCAAAGCTCCATCCAGGAGGGTGTGTGGAATGCTGCCATGACAGTCGATTCCAGTGCCTCTGCCTCCTGCTGCGAAAGGGAAACTCCCTCTGCAAACAGGTGGTAGCGAGACCTGGACACAGGCAAACTAAGTCCGGGTCAACCTGCTTAGTCGGCAAGGGCTTCTCCGAGGTCACATAGTATCTCCTCTGGTGAGTGAGAGGCTGAGGAAGTGTCTTGCATGAGTGGCTACACCTGAGCGAATTGTCTTGCCCCAGACAAAGAGAATTCACCTGGTCCAAGACCCCTTCAGGAAGTCCCGACCATGGCAAGCCCAACGAGGCTTTGGGTTCCTTTTGGGATCCCCAAAAACTCTGAGACTGAAGGACGGTCCACGGGGGGAGCCATAGTCTCTTCTTCAAGATCGTTGTACTGCCATATGAAATGGATGATCTCTGAATGACTCCTCTGCAAATCGGGGTGTCTGAGTCCTGGGTATAGGGCCCTCAAGCCCTTTCAGGTCACGATCTTCCCAGTCTACTCCCTCACCAGAGCCTCCTGGTGATCTCTCTACCACTCAAGCATAGGACCAGTCTGGTCCGAGAACTGTACCCAGAGCATATGCTTCTGTGGTTAGTCTGGAATGGAAGCAAGAACATTCCCATTCATGAACTCTAGACCTGTCCAGCTCCCAGCTCCCAGAAAACCTCAAGGAGGTGGAGGGGGCAGGTGAGAGATGCCTAGCACCCCACTTCACGGACTTGGTGGAGGCCAAAGCACTGTTAGGTGAGGAAGGACTCGGGTGGTTGTCAACCCGTGGTGACAACAGCTGCACGGGTCAGGGAGAGCTGATCCATTCATGCGATTGTGGCTGGGGGCTGTCACAAAGATATACTTCAGTCTTCTTAGAGGCCGGGAGGGAACCTCATCTTGCCTTTCCCAGGTGAGCAGACTGGTAGGCCAGCGTCACAGTTCCAGGACCCCGGCACTGTTCCTGAACGGGAATGGGCAGGGGGTGAGTGAGCGCCTGCACTCTTTGCACTCACTCACTCACTGGGCCAGGCCCAGATCCGTAGACCGGTGACCCTTACTGGCCCAGGAAGGTGAATTCCCAGGACAGGTACCAGTACACCAGGGGTCCTTGGAACACTGGGCAGTGGTTGCTCCCATGTCAGTAGACAGATTGGGAGTTGTAGCACTGGTAGTACTGCAAGCGTGAGATCCTGTAGCCTTTTCCATGGAAGAAAGCTGGCCATCAGAAACCCTACGGGACTTCTTACAGCTGGGAGAGGCAGTCCTCTTCTTCCTCCGCTTGCTAGCTTTGGTAGAAGAAAGGGAGGAGGTGGAAGCAAAGACAAAGACAAAGACGACAATGATGACCTTCAATTCCTCTTCTTCAACTTCTTCCGATCACTGTGGGCCTTGGACAACAGGGCAAGAAGAAGGACGTCACCAAGCAAAGACTGTCAAGGAATCACTTGAGGGCGCACTACCAGAGGCATGACAGAGGGAACCATTGCCAAAGTAGTGGCTCTCAAACAAGAAGACATTGTGACCGTAGACATAGTCACGGTCACTGTAGCAGCAGTCACAGGTAGGGTCTTGGAGGCCCTCAAGTGGGATATCAAACCCTCCACCCTCAGCTTCCCCGGGAGGCCTAGGGAAGGCCATAACTTCCTGAGCCCCTCAGTCTCTGCAACACCTGAAACAAAAGTTGGATTAAGGGAGGCACTCTCACTTTGTCCCGAAATAACTCCCCCTCTGAGTGAACGGAGACCGCCAGAGAGGAGACGTACCGGGCAACCACCCCCACCCCACACCAACTCTCTACTGACAAAGACGTAGGAAACAGCAAAAGGAGTAGCAACAGCAGGAGGAAGTTTGGCCGAGGACAAGAAGGATCTAGAGAGAATCCTCAGTGTCACTGGTGGAGTATTGCACTCCGATGACACCGGGGAAATTTTCTTCTCTCTCTTCTTTTCCACCCAAACTGCACCCACTGTTTGGAAGGCCAGACATGACACTCACTACATGGGCTTGATTGGTTGCAGTTATGCTTCTTGCAAAACATACATAGAGTTATTATAATTATTATTAAAACAGTTTAACCAGACCACTAAGCTGGCCCGAAGAATCTGGATTAAATGCCAGTTCTAGACTAGAGGCCTAGCACTGGGACCAAATAGATCATTTGGTATGGTGATGAATGAATGAAAATGAAATTAAAAACTGCACAAAGGCATAAACTCTCATTCTGGAAGACACTCACACAATAAATACATTTTTACTCATGTTTTCATATATACTTGTAAAGTCACCACATCGGCGCCAGGTTAGTGTTTCGCGGCGCCATTAATTAAGTCTCCGCTGAGCTTGTTTTCTTTGGTGACTTCCCATTTTCTTCTAAGCTCAATTAGTCACGCCTAAAACGTGCCAGGTCACGCATTTTAATCATTTTTACTTTATGGTATTTATACAAATGTCACACATTGTGTATCACATGTTTCTTCATTCACAGGCATCAAGACTGTATCCATATTGTGCTCTGTATGTTTTGTATTGTAATTCGTACTCGTTCACTGCATATTATTGTTTATTGTTTCAACCTCAGGTCACAGTCAATTCCATTGTCTCTCGCGGCCCGGCGTCAGTCGGCCGCAATATAAGCCGCCTGGATCTGTAATAAATCAGCAGTAACTTTTACCTGCTCGTTTCTTTGACACCTTACAGTGGTGACCCTGGAGTATCCCGGAGCCATTAGCGACTCACACGGCGACTTAGTCTTGGCTCCAGGATTTCTCCAAAAACGCCTTAGCGGCCTAAACACGGCACTGTAACCAGCGTTTGAGCGTGCTGACTCGCCGGCGCACCCCACCAGCGTCACTAGCGGAACCACACGGCGCGACGAAAGTGCGTATCTGACGCGAGTACCCCACTCCAGTAAGGGGTCAAAGGAGCGAGCATGGACGCGATATCCCCCTCCTTCATGCAGTTAAACGCGGACCCGCGGACTCGGAGGTTTACCTACCTCCCATCACACCCGCGCCTGCCCCGCATCGAGGCCCGCCCGCAACCCACACCAGCGCCCCAAACACACGACGGCCGGGCAACACAATCGCTGGGCCGCCCTCACCCTAAAGCTGCCGCCGTTTGCGCAGAGGAACCCATCGATGTGGCTGCGCAGGGTGGAGAGCCACTTCAGAATCGCGGACCTGACGGACAAAATCTTACAGGCCGACACACGGTGCTCAACGCCCTTCCGGAGGACGTGTACAGAAAACTCATCTCGCGAGTACCAAACACACACCCTCACATACAGCACCACAAAAAGTTCCTCCGAAGCTTGCTCCCCTGCCCATCGCCAGCGGGCCGCCCGTGCTATCGACCTTGCCATAAACCCACGCCACGACCTCAATTCAAGAGACGCTTGGGGCATGGTCGAGATCTCCTGTCACTACCAGACTTGGGTGGCACAAAGAAGCGCAGGAGATAAGCTTCACACGGGAAATCTACCTTCGCCAACTCTCCCGGAGGTACGCAACCAGATCGCCACCCCTACACCATGCCTGTCGAGGACCTCAGAGACGGCGCAACACCTCACAGACTCCGTCAAGGCTTCACAGCGGCTAAAACCGCCACACAGCCGGTCAGCTCCCGTCCAGCCTGAAGAGGACGTGAGAGCAGCCCGTCAACGCCATCGCCAACAGACGCCCACCGAACCACAGCAGATGGAGGTCCCGGGCTTCTGTCGCTACACAAGTGGTTCGGAAAGGACGCCTGAAACTGCCTGCCGCCCTGCTCGTTCGCCCGTTCAAAACGGGGTGGCGGCGGCCAGCAGGACAGGCCGCCATGGCAGCCGAAGAACCCAGGGCCTCAAAACAGTAGGTTTTTACGTCCGCGACACCGCCTCCGCAGGATGATGCTGGTCGACACAGGGGCCTTTAAATCGGTCTTCCCAGCATCCAGAGAGGACCGCAACCAGACACCAGACCCGGCCGCTTTCCTGACGGCCGCCAACAGAACCCCCATCCTCCTCCTACGGCACCAGGCTCCTGTCGATCTCCATCCTGGGCCAGAGTTGCTCCTGGGACTTCATCGTCATGGACGTAGGAACCCCACCCTGGGGGCCGATTTTCTGGCGCACTTTGGCCTGCTAGTCGACGTGGGGCGCAAGCGCCTCGATACCGACTCCTGCCGGTCTCTCCGTTAACGGCGGGACCCAGACCCACCATCAGCGCCGTCGCTGACCAGTATGCACACCTACTGTCGGAGTTCCCTGAGATATTTAGCCTGAGCTTCCAAGTCCCCGGGGCCCCAGCCAAGCACGGCATATACCACCATATAGTGACTAAAGGGCCCCCGACACATGGAAGTTCCGCAGGCTTCCCCCTCAGTGCCTTCAGGAGGCGAAAAAGCATTCGCGGAAATGGAACAGATGGGCATCTGCAGGAAAGCCTCTCAGTCCATGGGCCTCCCCTCCACATGGTGCAGAAACCGGACGGCTCCTGGAGACCCTGCGGCGACTACAGGCGGCTCAACATTGCAACAGAGCCCGACCACTACCCTCTACCCAACATGCAAGACCTCACGGCCTCCTTTCACGGGGCCAAAATATTCACTAAATTGACCTTCTTAAATCTTATTTTCCAGGTACCTGTTGCGCCAGAGGACATACCAAAGACAGCCATCATCACGCCCTTCGGGTCCTATGTGTTCGCCTTCTCCACCTTCGGGGCTGAGGAACGCCACCCTTCCAGCGGCTCATGGACAGCATCCTGGGGACCTAAAATTTGCGTCTGCTACGCCGATCATTCTCATATTTTCCAGGTCTCACAGCGAACACCAGAGACACATCAAAGCAGTCCTCCAGCGCCTCAAGAAAACGGCCTCGTCGTCCGTTTCGACAAGTGTACCTTCGGCGTCCAGAAAGCAGAATTCCTGGGTCACGAGGTGTCTCCGACAGGCGCCCGCCTCTTACATCGAAAGTAGGCAGCCAGAGCTGTTCCCGACACCCACCTCCATCAAGGCCGTCCAGGGTTCCTTGGGATGGTAACTTTACAGGCGGTTCATCCCGGGATCGCGACACCACGGCCCCTGACGGCAGTCCTAAAAGGCCAACCAAGTCCGTCTTGGGGACCCAGCCAGCAGCAGGCCTTTTCCCGGACGAAGGCCGCCCTCACCAAGGCAACCGCCTTGGCACACCAGATCCTGCCCCCTCCAGCTGACGACAGACGCCAGTAACGTTGTCGGCCTGCGGTGCTGTTCTGAGCAAATCATCAACGGCGCCCCAGCCCATCGCCTTCTTCAGCAAGAAGTTCAATCCCGCAGAGACCCGCTGCAGCACCTTCGACAGGGAATCTGCTGCGATGTACCGCGCGCCAGTTCGGCACTTCAAGTTCCTCCTGGAGGGGACGCCCCTTCACAATCTTCACAGACCACCAGCCACTGGTTCACGCCTTCACGAAGCAGGGGACGCATGGTCTTCCAGACAGCAGCGCCACCTCTCAGCCATAGCCGAATTTACCTGTTCCGTCAGGTACCTCCCGCAAGAAAAATCCGTAGCAGACGCCCTCTCCAGAGTCGAGTTGAACGCAGTGCAGCTTGGTGTAGATTACCAGGACCTTGCCAGAGAACAGGCCGCTGACCCAGAAACCCCAGCATACCGCACCGCCATCACATCCCTCCAAGTGGCGGACGTGACCCTCGCCCCTGGAGGCTCCAGCCTGCTCTGTGACATCAGCACAGGCCAGCCCCGCCCTTTGGTTCCAGCCTCACGCCGCCGCCAGGTATTCGACATCATCCACGGCCTCTCACACACCCTCCGGCAGGGACCACGCCAAACTGCTTTCAAAAGTTCGTCTGGCACGGGGTGCAAAAGGACGCCACAGCCTGGGCAAAACAGTGCCTGCAGTGCCAGACCAGTAAGGTGGGTTGTCACACGCAGTCGGGGTAGGCGAGTTCACAACCAGGGCGCCGCTGGCCACATCCACATCGACGTCGTCGGGCCCTTCCCCCATCAGGCAGATCCAGATACCTCCCTGGACGGTGGTAGACCGTTCGACGAGGTGGCCCGGAAGCCACACCCATGCAAGAAGCCACCGCCAGCGGCGTGCGCCGAGGCCCTGCTCTCCAGTTGGGTTAGCCGCCCGGCCCCGGACCATCACAACCGACAGGCCCCGCTTTCCTCTCTCGAGTGTGGTCTGCCCTGGCTCAACTGCTGGAACCACGCACCACACCACCACAGCGTAAACCCAGCGCCAACGGCCTGGTCGAACGTTCCACAGGTCCCAAAGTCATCCTCATGGCCCGCTGCACCGCTGAGACTGGAAACATCAGCTGCCGTGGGTCCTCCTCGGGTGAGGACCGCCCCCAGAGCCGACGGCACCCCATCCGCAGCTGAACAAACCTATGGGGAGCCCCTCGTGGTGCCGGGAGAGCTCATGACGGATGAACGCCACTCCCCATCACTGCAGAGGCCCGCGACGTGGCCGGCAAGTTCGCCCGCCCGCAGGCGCCATACATCGACAAAGCAACCACCTTCATGCCGCCACAGCTGTCATCCGCCACCCACGCCTTCGTCAGAGTCGACGCCGTCCGTCCACCACTAACTAAGCCCTACAGGGGGACCCTTCCGTGCTGGAACGAACAGCAAGGCGTTCCAGCTGGCACTCCCAGGCAGGGAACGACTGGGTTTCCATAGACCGGTTAAAGCCCGCCTTCCTGTCGGAGAGTCCCGCAGCGACGCAGCACCCTTCCGCCCAAACCGCACTCCAGCACGCCCCTC
This sequence comes from Macrobrachium rosenbergii, assembly GCF_040412425.1. NCBI lineage: Eukaryota > Metazoa > Arthropoda > Malacostraca > Decapoda > Palaemonidae > Macrobrachium > Macrobrachium rosenbergii. Next base: position 51,429,170 of record NC_089781.1, on the reverse strand, counting down.
ACCCCGCAGGCGCGCCGCCCCAGGAAGGGACCGCCCAACCAGCAGCCTCACAGGCGGAGGCCCCTCCGTTATCTTCAAGGAGCCGTGGCACCTTTCAGCGTCCCAGCAGATAGGATTAGTCAGACGCGTCCCCTCGTCTTGGGAGGAGATTTGTAAAGTCACCACATCGGCGCCAGGATAGTGTTTCGGCGGCGCATTAATTAAGTCTCCGCTGAGCTTGTTTTCTTTGTGACTTCCCATTTTCTTCAAGCTCAATTAGTCACGCTAAAAACGTGCCAGGTCACGCATTTTAATCATTTTTACTTTATGCGTATTTATACAAATGTCACACATTGTGTATCACATGTTTCTTCATTCACAGGCATCAAGACTGTATCCATATTGTAGCTCTGTATGTTTTGTATTGTAATTTGTACTCGTTCACTGCATATTATTGTTTATTGTTTCGACCTCAGGTCACAGTCAATTCCATTGTCTCTCACGGCCCGGCGTCAGTCGGCCGCAATATAAACTGCCTGGATCTGTAATAAAGTAGCAGTAACTTTACCTGCTCGTTTCTTTGACACCTTACATACTCACTAAAAAGCTGTATTAAAATTCAGGGTAAGTTATGTAACATTTTGAAATTTAGTTGTCTTAAAATTTATTAGACCCCCTAAGGGTTTTTGGATTTTTATTATTTACTTTTTATATTTTATTAATTAAATCACAGTTCCTCATGAACTGTGATTTAATTAGAATCACTGAAAATGTAGAAGATTCTGACAAAATTTCCATCATTGATCTACTTCCAAAATGTGATAATCACTGCAGGTTATATTCTGGGCATTCACGCAATACATGCTTGACTGTTATCAACACTTTGCACTTCTTGGGCATTCGGGAGGAAGGCCATGTGGACTGTTCATTAAGTATCCATGTGTCAAATGAGTATGGCCTATTCAAGACACATCGGTTTGCTTGTGTGTGTCGCGTGTTTTCTGATATGATGAACTCCATTTTCCAACATTGATTTTATCTGTTTTAATTTATTATTTTCAGGTTCTTCATTCAATATATTTTGCCATTTACTTACAATGATTGATTTTATATATCCTAAATAGTCACTAATAGGGATGTTTACATTAGATCTTGTCATGTGGACTGCTTCTTTAGCTGCTTTATCAACCTCTTCATTTCCATTAATCCCTACAGGGGCAGGGATCCAACATATTTCAATATTTTTCCATTATTATACAATTTATGGAGTGAAAACTTAATTTGTTGTACAATATTATTTTTTGGATTGTAACTTTGAATGGCTTTTATAGCGCTTCTAAATCACAAAATTATTAAATGAGGCTTCTTTAATTACTTTTATGGCTGATGCTATCCCACATAACTCAGCTGTAAATACTGAGGCATTATCAGGTAGAGAGAATTGATATGTTTTGTCTTGGGATACTGCAGCATATCCCACTCCATATTGAGACTTAGATCCGTCTGTATATATTGCATAATGTGGACCTTTTCGGATTGTAAGTTCTACTGTATGTTGTCTATGGTGTTCTGGGGTATATGAGTAACTTTTTTATAAATATTTTAAGTGTGTGCAAATTTTCATTTTATTCATATTCCAAGGAGGTAATCTTACCATTGAAGGTAGCTGTATATTTAAATCCAGTGACTCGAACAATCTTCTAGATCTGACTGGGAAAGGTGGTAAAAGATTGTTAATAAATACATCTCTTAATTCAAATAATTTTTTGGTTGGAGAATCACTCTTTATTGTTACAAACTCTCTATGGAAGGAGAGAGAGAGAGAGAGAGAGAGAGAGAGAGAGAGAGAGAGAGAGAGAGAGAGAGAAGTAGTTAACCACATTCAACTTGTAAAGATGACTTTGGTCTTCATTATGAACTGGGTCTAAAATTTTCAGAGTTACATCTGATGCTGAGCCATATAATATATTTCGCTTCCATAATCAATGGTAGACAGCACTGTTGCCTTATACAGTACAGTAAGGGTATGTCTGTCAGCTCCCCAAGTAGGGTTCGATAGGTTTTTAATTAGATTTAATGCTCTTTTACATTTTGATTTCGTGTATGTTATGTGGGCTTTCCAGTTCAAGTGAGCATCAAATACTAATCCCAAAAATTTTGCTGTTTGGCCAATTGGTATGGAATGATTTCCGATTTTTAAATCTATTTCTTCACCTTTTTTTCCACCTTTTATTTATATAAAACATCGCTGCTTGAGTCTTTTGTATGGATAATATAAAGCCTACAGATAAGGCCCATTCATCTATTTTTATTATAGTTTTATTAATGATTTACTCTGAATGCTTTATGCGAGATGCTGAATAACATATGGCAAAATCATCCATATACAAGTCACTTTTAATTCCAATAGGTAGATTATTACTGATGTCATTTGTTGCTAAAGTAAACAGTGTGCCACTAAGGACGCTTCCTTGTGAAACACCATTTTTAAGTGGAATGTATTTGACAATACATCATCAATTCTCACTTTGAAAAGTGCATTTTGTCGAAAAAGTTTTGAATAAATCCAAAATGTCCACGGATGATGTTTTTATGTAACATTTTAAATATTGCATATCTCCATGTGTCAAAAAAGACAGCTATAGTAATTTGTTTTCATTCAAATCCTCTTCGTATGTGGTCCTCTAAGTTAGCTAGAGAATCCAATGTAGACCTGCCACATTATGACCCGAACTGAGTGGAAGTCAAAAAATTTTATTTTCTCGAATGTGCCATGTTAATGGGGTGTTTACCATTTTCTCTAGGAAATGCATAAACAACTTGTTAAAGAAATTGGTCTGTAATTGTTTACATTACTGGGATCCCATCCAGGTTTGAGGATAGGAAAAATGATAGCTTTATACCATTCATCAGGAAATAAATTTCGAAGACATAAGTGACTATAAAACTCTAATAAGTATGACTT